>NC_069501.1:1265424125-1266026224 GCF_027579735.1 Bombina bombina | reverse complement strand
CCCAAAATACTTGGCAATCCCTCTCTGAACGAGAGAAACAGCAAAACCCCAGATGTACATTTCTGCCTATTATGGGCCTCGTCAGTGAGGTGCAGCCATATCCCTCTAGGCACACTGAGCAAAGGGTCCACGTCTGGATTCCCGCATCACACTTAGGGAGACTTCCCTAAGTGTCATAATTTGCATAAATAAAAAGAGAGAAGCGCTCAACCTGGGAACGAACAATAGCATAATAGCTTGTTCTATGGCTAGTTACCACCCAAGAAGCAGCCTCTTTTTGCTCAACATGTACCTTTCACAGAGAAGAACTTTCCTAAAGCATATCAGTCTGATCCTGACTTCACAGTATAGTCCAGCCCCAAAATACTCGGCAATCCCTCTATGAACAAGAGAAACAGCAAAACCCCAGATGTACGTTTCGGCCAATAGTGGACCTCGACTGTGAGGTGCAGCCATATCCCTCTAGGCACACTGAGCAATGGGTCCACATCTGAATTACTGCATCACACTTAGGGAGACTTCCCTAAGTGTCATAATTTTCATAAATAAAAAGAGAGAAGTGCTCATCCTGGGAACGAACAATAGCATAATAGCTTGTTATATGGCTAGTTACCACCCAAGAAGCAGCCTCTTTTTGCTAAACATGTGCCTTTCACATAAAAGAACTTTTCTGAAGCATATCAGTCTGATCCTGACTTCACAGTACAGTCCAGCCCCAAAATACCAGGCAATCCCTCTCTGAACGAGAGAAACAGAAAAATCCCAGAAGTACATTTCAGCGTATTGTGGGCCTCGTCAGTGAGGTGCAGCCATATCCCTCTAGGCACACTGAGCATCGGGTCCACCTCTGGATTCCTGCATCACACTTAGGGAGACTTCCCTAAGTGTCATAATTTTCTTAAATAAAAAGAGAGAAGCATTCAACCTGGGAACAAACAATAGCATAATAGCTTGTTCTATGGCTAGTTACCACCCAAGAAGCAGCCTCTTTTTGCTCAACTTGTACCTTTCACAGAGAAGAACTTTCCTAAAGCATATCAGTCTGATCCTGACTTCACAGTATAGTCCAGCCCCAAAATACTTGGCAATCCCTCTCTGAACGAGAGAAACAGCAAAACCCCCGATGTACATTTCTGCCTATTATGGGCCTCGTCAGTGAGGTGCAGCCATATCCCTCTAGGCACACTGATCAAAGGGTCCACGTCTGGATTCCCGCATCACACTTAGGGAGACTTCCCTAAGTGTCATAATTTGCATAAATAAAAAGAGAGAAGTGCTCATCCTGGGAACGAACAATAGCATAATAGCTTGTTATATGGCTAGTTACCACCCAAGAAGCAGCCTCTTTTTGCTAAACATGTGCCTTTCACATAAAAGAACTTTTCTGAAGCATATCAGTCTGATCCTGACTTCACAGTACAGTCCAGCCCCAAAATACCAGGCAATCCCTCTCTGAACGAGAGAAACAGAAAAATCCCAGAAGTACATTTCAGCGTATTGTGGGCCTCGTCAGTGAGGTGCAGCCATATCCCTCTAGGCACACTGAGCATCGGGTCCACCTCTGGATTCCTGCATCACACTTAGGGAGACTTCCCTAAGTGTCATAATTTGCTTAAATAAAAAGAGAGAAGCATTCAACTTGGGAACAAACAATAGCATAATAGCTTGTTCTATGGCTAGTTACCACCCAAGAAGCAGCCTCTTTTTGCTCAACATGTACCTTTCACAGATAAGAACTTTCCTGAAGCATATCAGTCTGATTCTGACTTCACAGTACAATCCAGCCCCGAAATACCAGGCAATCCCTCTCTGAACGAGAGAAACAGCAAAACCCCAGATGTACGTTTCGGCCAATAGTGGACCTCGACTGTGAGGTGCAGCCATATCCCTCTAGGCACACTGAGCAATGGGTCCACATCTGAATTACTGCATCACACTTAGGGAGACTTCCCTAAGTGTCATAATTTTCATAAATAAAAAGAGAGAAGTGCTCATCCTGGGAACGAACAATAGCATAATAGCTTGTTATATGGCTAGTTACCACCCAAGAAGCAGCCTCTTTTTGCTAAACATGTGCCTTTCACATAAAAGAACTTTTCTGAAGCATATCAGTCTGATCCTGACTTCACAGTACAGTCCAGCCCCAAAATACCAGGCAATCCCTCTCTGAACGAGAGAAACAGAAAAATCCCAGAAGTACATTTCAGCGTATTGTGGGCCTCGTCAGTGAGGTGCAGCCATATCCCTCTAGGCACACTGAGCATCGGGTCCACCTCTGGATTCCTGCATCACACTTAGGGAGACTTCCCTAAGTGTCATAATTTGCTTAAATAAAAAGAGAGAAGCATTCAACCTGGGAACGAACAATAGCATAATAGCTTGTTCTATGGCTAGTTACCACCCAAGAAGCAGCCTCTTTTTGCTCAACTTGTACCTTTCACAGAGAAGAACTTTCCTAAAGCATATCAGTCTGATCCTGACTTCACAGTATAGTCCAGCCCCAAAATACTTGGCAATCCCTCTCTGAACGAGAGAAACAGCAAAACCCCAGATGTACATTTCTGCCTATTATGGGCCTCGTCAGTGAGGTGCAGCCATATCCCTCTAGGCACACTGAGCAAAGGGTCCACGTCTGGATTCCCGCATCACACTTAGGGAGACTTCCCTAAGTGTCATAATTTGCATAAATAAAAAGAGAGAAGCGCTCAACCTGGGAACGAACAATAGCATAATAGCTTGTTCTATGGCTAGTTACCACCCAAGAAGCAGCCTCTTTTTGCTCAACATGTACCTTTCACAGAGAAGAACTTTCCTAAAGCATATCAGTCTGATCCTGACTTCACAGTATAGTCCAGCCCCAAAATACTCGGCAATCCCTCTCTGAACGAGAGAAACAGCAAAACCCCAGATGTACGTTTCGGCCAATAGTGGACCTCGACTGTGAGGTGCAGCCATATCCCTCTAGGCACACTGAGCAATGGGTCCACATCTGAATTACTGCATCACACTTAGGGAGACTTCCCTAAGTGTCATAATTTGCATAAATAAAAAGAGAGAAGTGCTCATCCTGGGAACGAACAATAGCATAATAGCTTGTTATATGGCTAGTTACCACCCAAGAAGCAGCCTCTTTTTGCTAAACATGTGCCTTTCACATAAAAGAACTTTTCTGAAGCATATCAGTCTGATCCTGACTTCACAGTACAGTCCAGCCCCAAAATACCAGGCAATCCCTCTCTGAACGAGAGAAACAGAAAAATCCCAGAAGTACATTTCAGCGTATTGTGGGCCTCGTCAGTGAGGTGCAGCCATATCCCTCTAGGCACACTGAGCATCGGGTCCACCTCTGGATTCCTGCATCACACTTAGGGAGACTTCCCTAAGTGTCATAATTTGCTTAAATAAAAAGAGAGAAGCATTCAACTTGGGAACAAACAATAGCATAATAGCTTGTTCTATGGCTAGTTACCACCCAAGAAGCAGCCTCTTTTTGCTCAACATGTACCTTTCACAGATAAGAACTTTCCTGAAGCATATCAGTCTGATTCTGACTTCACAGTACAGTCCAGCCCCGAAATACCAGGCAATCCCTCTCTGAATGAGAGAAACAGCAAAACCCCAGACGTACATTTCAGCCTATTGTGGGCCTTGTCAGTGAGGTGCAGCCATATCCCTCTAGGCACACTGAGCAACGGGTCCACGTCTGGATTCCCGCATCACACTTAGGGAGACTTCTTCTATCTAATGTTTCACATGTACTTGCATAGAAAAATCCAAACAATAAAAAAGGGATAACTTTTAATTGAAGCATATATATTATATATGTGTGTGTGTGTGTGTGTGTGATAATGGTGATGTTTCCAGAGGTAAAAGGGATATTTTATTCAAAATAAAAGGTTCATGATTCTGATCGAGCATGCAATTTTAAGGAAATTTCTAAATAAATACAATTACTATTTTTCTTAGTTCTCTTGGTTGATTGTTTTAAATGTATGCTTCGGAGATGCCCCATTTTGTTTTTAAGCACATGGGTAGAACTTGATGATTAGTGTTTAAATGTAGCCAAATAATCATCAACCAATACACAGGTGATGATCCAATCGTGTCTCCTTCTAATCTTACATTCTTAATTGTTTAAAAAAAAAAGAAAGAATAAGATTCAATAATAGCACTATTTTGTAAATTATATTTAAAATACATGGTGTATGTAAATCATGAATGTTTTCTTTTTAATATACTATGCTTTGGGATACTATTCAATCACAGATTATATCACCGATCAATGTCATTTAACATTGTTGTTTAATACTGTTATATTCTTTAGTAAGACTATTTAAACGTTATGGCATTGCATGCCCCATGTAAGTGAGCACACAATTATAACATTAATGTTTGCTTTTGTTTTTGTTACCTGTGGAGGAGATCGAAGAGTTTGGAGGTTGTCCCAAAGCCCTTTGTACTTTAGCTGAAATAAAAAAATGGATATATATATATATATATATATATATATAGTTAAAAATCAAATTCAAAGCATACAATTAAAAGCATAATTAAACAAAATCTAACATTAAAAAAAAACATACCTTTTGTTCGGCCAACGCTTGCTGCTTCAGGGGTGCTGCACATTAGGTCAGGCTGGGTGGCTACTGAGGAGAAGCTATGGCTGGACTCAGTATGGATACTGATGGCCATTGCTAGTGGGGCATCACCATCATCAGTGGCAGCAGCAGCACTGGTAGATGCCGGAAAACAGATAAAGAAAACATTGAGTACAAATATAATTGTATATTATAATGTAACTAAAACAAAAGGCCTATATTTCAAAACAAAGTCATTTGCGACATGGATGACGCATGTTATAAAACTATAATTACCTGTCAACTCATCAGTATCATGCCCAACCTCATCCAGACCGAGTGACATATTTGTCCCCTACTTCTCCATCAGCAGAGTCTCATAGGTAGAGAGCTCTGCTGTATATGGACCACCACCGCCTGTAGTGCATGCAGACTTCCTCTCCCTGGCCAGCTTGGTCTTCAAGATTCTGTTGATATCAGAGAATCTTTTTTTTACAGTGCTCCACCGATTTCACATGAGCACCTTTGGCAGAGACACTGTCAGCTATATCTCTCCAGGTCTGCTATTTTCTGGAGAGAGAGGTCTGTTGGGCTTTGGAACCATAAATAAAATCATAGTGAACCAGAACCTTGGTTACAAGAACCAGGTTCTGGTCAAAATTGAACTGTATATTTTGCCCAGATTTTGTCTTACCAGTCTCCGCAGGCGCCATATACAGTCCAAGAAAGAAAATACAAGAAAGTTGTCAAAAAAATGAATTACTCTTACTGAACTCACACATATAAGCTTACTAATAAACACGTATTAGACTCCATTTTATGCAGCTTTTATAGTTAATTAGTCATGACGTAAGTAATCAGCCATTATCAATTTAATATATAATCGAAAAATTAATTTTTTAGAGTATAATCTGTGCTTACGCAGTTATTCAATTATTAAAGCATATACTATTAATAAGCCCATCATTATTGACGCATATAATATGAAATGTTCAGATAAATGTAATAAAACATTAACCACGATCCCGTGTTTTAATTTAAATTATTTGTTATATAATCAATCACGTGATCAATCCGAGTAAGCCAACAATGATTTAATATATGTTTTTAAATCAATATACATTCAATTTGTTTTTGTTTTTTTGGATCATTAGCGACGCAGAACAAATTATTTTATTCTTGCAGGATATACTTTTCATAACACAGCCATTGTTGACATATATAATTTAATATGATTAAAGATTCACTGTGTGGATTACATAGCAATGGTCATGAACACATGATGAATATAATCTGCCAATCAAACATTAATAAACTTTTTCAACTGTCAATAACCAATCAGATTGCTCTTTAGTTGGGATAGTTGTGTTGCACTTAATATTTATTTTAGAGTAAATTTGAGTTGCAGAAATGTTGCGTCCACCTGTTTTCACTGATGGGGAATTAGTTATTTTAGTATACGTGATGAACCGTTACTTCCCCAGGAGGATTGGAGGAGACAGGGGAATAGCCCATGAAGACAGAGACCGCATCGTCTATATAATAATGTGCCGGATGAGGCAAGTGTCCGGCATAAGACGGACACGTTGTCAATGTCTCCGCTGTTTCAACGACCTAAGGCATCGAGAACTGAAGCGCTATACAGCGATTAGGTGACTTATTGGGAGATGTAAGTGTAATTTATTATATTGTGTATTATACGTACATATTATGTTTCTGTGAATTTTGTATTACTGACAAACATGAAGAAAAAAAAATATTTAGTGAAGTATAAATGATTAATCATTTGTTATCGCATAACTAGTAAAAAACAAATTTTTACACTATTTCATTTGAAGATGAAAGAAAAAAGAAAATCAGAAGAAAAAATAAATAAATAAATATATATATATATATATATATATATATATATATATATATATATATATATATATATATATATATATTAATATAGATATCATGGAATCAGAGGGCTGTCACGAGATGCTTAGATACAATGTAATAAGAGGTCAAATTTATAAAAATTGCACATAAAACCAAAAATATGTTATCATGTTATTTAAGGATTTATGTAGAACATAAATAATTAAACAACTTTACTTTTCACTCATACAACAAAATTTGATTCATTCTGTTGGTATCATTTGATGAAGGAGCAGCAATGTACTACAGGTTTCTGAATGAATAAATGTGTGAGCCAATGACAATATATAAATATATAGACAAAACTCAGGTGGTATTGTAATATGCACAATCACAAAGTCCCCCCTTCAAAGGGTAGAATTCCATCTCTCAAAGACACTCTCCGTTGATCCACCATACAGAGTGTAGATGCAACTTAAACCGTAATAACAGTATAAGTTCTTGGAAACATTTAACCACACTACGGAAATATACTATGCACAAGAAACAGTAAAACACTAGCGGGAGTGGTATTCCCAAGAGCAACCTGTACCCAAAACAGCCTATGGCTGTACCCACTCACCGCTTTCTGTGTCACTGTTTCGTGTGTGCCATGTGTGCCGTGGTGTTGTCTCTTGTATCAGGGCTCTGCGTGTGTTCCAGTACTGCTCAGTAGTGCTGCAGGAAGAGAGTGAATTACAAACTCCCTTTGACCCAGGATAAAATACAACCCATGGGGGTCCAGCGCACAAATGAAAGCACAGTGTACTCAAGCTGATATGTTTTGGTAAAATACCGTAATCATAGCTAAATGTGTACAGTTGTGCTGTCTATATATAGTCAACATTTTATATATATAATGGCACTTTGTAGATAAATTCTTGGAGCTAGTTTATTTATTTTATTACACATTAATTCTATAACTTAAAAGCTACAGCAATATGCTAGGCTCTATGATTAGCATTAGATCAGTAATCATCTAAGCTCACCATTGCCTCTTACATAAGGGGATTCTATATCCTGTTGTATATCCTTCTTTTTTACTAAACATCCCATTCATACTTATTACCTTCTTAAAAGGATACTCCCATGTTTTGGGTTATATGACAAATTTTGGTCTATATTGTTTGTAGTATGTAGCTTATTTGCTTGCCTTTTTAATATACTACAGTAGGGGATATAGTTTAGGTATTATAATAACACTCAGATATATTCACAGGTTTTTGGTATAGAAATGGTTAACCTACACGCATTTGAACACAAGTGATTGGTTTTAAACAACCAATGAAATAAAATATTGGGTTTTAAATAGACAGCACAACTGTACACATTTAGCTATGATTACAGTATTTAACTGAAACATGTCCGCTTGAGTACACTATGCTTTCATTTGTGTGCTGGTCCCCCATGGGTTGTATTTTATCCTAAGTGGAGAATGAATAAAGACTTTACATTTTTTAAGTTTGCCTCAGGATAATCTTTATTATTTTTATATATACACATTGATCAAAGAGAGCACTAAGAGTAAACCTAATTCTGCAACCCCATATTAAGCCAATCAAGTTATTCAATCAATACTTGCAATCATTTACAGCTGGAGAACTTGGCATTATAAAAAGAAGTTTCAATACACACACTTCATTTCATTATTCTTTGGCAATGGAAATCTTGAACGTGATAGCTACTGAAATTCTATTGACTGATTTGAATAGCCAATAGAATTTCAATAGCTCTCATCCTATTGGCTGATTTGAACAGCCAATAGGATTTCAGTAGCTCTCATCCTTTTGGCTGATTTGAATTTCCAAAATCAAATCAACCAATAGGAATGCAATGGACTCCATCTTGAATTGCGTACCTTGCATTGAAGATTCAGTATACGGCGGCGACCGTATGAGGAGGATGCTCTGTGCCGGATGTCTTCAGGATGGACCTGCTCTGTGCCACCAGGATGAAGATAGAAGACGCCGCCGGGATGAAGATAGAAGAGGCTGTCTGGATGAAGATGGAGCGGCCTGGATGAAGATGGAGCTGCCTGGATGAAGATGGAGCTGCCGGGATGAAGTTCCTTCAAGCGGGACTTCAATAACTGTAAGTGGATTTTCAGGGGTTAGTGTTAGGAGTTTTTAAACTTTTTTTTTTTTTTTTTTTAGTTTAGGGTTTAGGCTTTTCCTAAAAGAGCAAAATGCCCTTTTCAGGGCAATGCAAAAGAGCTAAATGCCCTTTTAAGGACAATGCCCATACAAATGCCCTTTTCAGGGCAATGGATAGCTTAGTTTTTTTTAGATGTTTTTTTTATTTTGTGGGTTTGGGGGCAATGCCCTACAAAAGGCCTTTTAAGGGCTATTGGTAGTTTAATATAGATTAGGTTTTTTATTTTGGGGTGTTTTTTTGTTTTAAATGGGTATTAGAATAGGAATAAGTTTTATTATTTTTGATAATTCATTTGTTATTTTGTGTAATTTTTTTTTTAATGAGCAGCGAAAGAGCTGAATGCCCCTTTCAGGGCAATGGGTAGATTAGCTTTTGCTTTATTTTTATTTGGGGGCGTTTGGGGGTGGGGGTTTGTATACTGTTAGGGGGTGTTTGTTTTTCTTTTGTAGGAAAAGAGCTGATATCTTTAGGGCAATGCCCTACAAATGGCCCTTTTAAGGGCCCACAAAAAAGGCTATTTTAAGGGCCCTTGTTAGTTTATTATAGATTAGGGTTTTTTTTATTTTGAGATGTTTTTTTTTTTAAAGGGTATTAGAATAAGAATACTTTTTATTATTTTGTATAATTTCGGGATTTCCTTTTTTTTTAGAATAGCCATTTTTATTTTTAATGGGCAGTAAAAGAGCTGAATGCCCTTTTAAGGACAATGCCCATACAAATGCCCTTTTCAGGGCAATGGGTAGATTAGGTGTAGGGGTTAATATAGCTTAATTTAGGTTGTTGCAATGTGGGGGCTGTCGGTTTGTGGGTTAGTAGTTTTATTTAGTAATAGTGATGTGGGAGGCCAGAGGTTTAGGGGTTAATATATTTATAATATAATAACTTTATTTATTGGCGGCGATGTCGGGGAGCAGCAGAATAGGGGTTAATATATTTATTTGAGTGTGGGCGATGGGGTGCAGGGGAATAGTGGCTAATAACTTTAGTATAGTGGGGGCGATATCGGGAGCGGCAGATTAGGGGTTAATAGTTTGATTTATGTGGCGGCAATATCGGGAGTGGCATATTAGGGGTTAATAACTGTATGTAGGTGGCGGCGATGTCAGGGGCAGCAGATTAGGGGTGTTTAGAGGTGGAGTTTATGTTAGGGTGTTAGATTTAAACGCTACTTTTCCCCCCATAGACTTCAATGGGGTTGCGTTACGGAGCTTTTCATCGTGATCGCAGGTGTTAGGTTTTTTTCTGACCTGCTCTCCCTATTGATATCTATGGGGAAAGCGTGCACAAGCACGTCAAAACAGCACTTTTACTGTGTTTGGTATGGAGCTCAACCCAACCATATTGCATGCACAAGACAACTGTTTCAAAACTTGTAATGGCTGCGCTATAGAGGGTTAAATAATGCAACTTTTGTTGCGTTTGTTAAATTCCCTATAGCGTGCATAACTCATAATCTACCTGTGTGTTACTTAATGTTTAAGTTCTAATGGTTACATCTCTTGCCACATTATGTGCAGATAACATCTGTGCTCAATACCAGTTTAGCCAGGCAAGTAATAATCTTATATCTAAGATGATAATTAATCTATCTCAGATACTGGATTAGGTGGAAGTACTTTATGAGAGGGCAATCATTTCTTTCCACCCCACAATTATAGTATCTCACACTGTATTTCTGACACTGAGATAATTATTTATATCCATTTGGATAATAGGACTGAGTTCAAGCTAATTTTAATAGTGTGTGTGTGCATGTGTGTACTAGTCCGGTAGGACTTTCTTTTGTTTCCAATAAAGTGTTCTAGTATGAATGATTGAATATTTTTAAAGATTTTTTTTTCCTTTTTGGCAATATATGATTGGAATTTAGCAGTCTTTTTTGTTTTTGCAAAACTATTTACATTTTGGTACATAAATCTCCATGTGTTGCAGCTGCAAAAACATTACGCAGAAGAAAAAATAGCACATGGATCTAATGTTGACATACATCTTTATATGTTAACAGATTTATCAAGGCCTAGGCATAGGATGCCCCGGTATTTGATGCCAGTCTCCATGGCCATGCCACAGAGCAACAGCTCTCACCACCGCTGCCTCTGACTCTGCTAGGGAGGATGAGTTAGGGACAGATTCTGATGTCCTTGATACTGAAGGTAATTTTACATTACAACAACATGTTTTCATTATTTACCATAAAAGAGAGAGTTTGAAAAAAGTTATTTCATGATGCAGGTTAATGTAAGGGATTGTGTTTTTTAATTCACATATTTAATTTTTATCATCAAGTTGTCATAACAGTCTACAGCAACGATGAGTATAATCTAGGACTTGTCACATAATCCTCATCCTAACAATGATTAGTGTTTGTGCTTCATCTCTGACAGATGAAACTGAGGAATTATCAGCAGAAGAAGGTGCCCCAGCAGCCAACTTGCCCGGAGAGATCCGATGAGGAGGTAGCTGGAACTGAATGTAAGAAATTATCACTTCCATATTGATTGTGAATTAGTAGACCATATTTTTTTTTCTGTTTTTTAACAATGTTGTGTATAATATTGCAGAAAACAAGTTGAGTGGAACAGCACTTTCTATATAGTGGGTGCTCGTGTAGACCGGTGAACTGCCTATTCACCTATTAGAAGTCACAAAGATGATAATGTCCACAGCACTCCAAATGACAAATTTCTTTTATTTCAGGACACAATAAAACAGCGACGTTTCGGGATTAATTTCCCTTAATCATGCATGGGTTAATACTGTGATGTGTGAGCTTTTATACCTTATGTATTGGCGCCAAATGGCAATTTTTCATCACTTAATGTCTCTCTGATACCATCTAGTGGTGACCACATGTATAACTATACAACATTAAAAACAAATATATTAAAAACAAAGAAAGAGTTACAAAGTTGTTACACTATTGGTACTAAATAATGCTACATGTATCAAGCATAGTGTGTATATACATATTGAATATCTTATTTGAAATTTATCTCAATTCTAATATTTTACTTTATTACAGGTATACAGACATATCCAACTCTTTATTTAACCCCTTAGGGATCATGGTTTCCAATTTATGTATCCACCAAGATTCTCTTTGTTTGAGAACTTTCTCCCTGTCCTGTCCATTTCTCTGTGTTTTTACATGATCTATGACTTGCCACCTCATCTGGCTAATATTATGCCCTTTAGTAATAAAGTGACTAGACACTGGTGCTTCAGTATTGCCACAACGTATATTAGAGCGATGTTGGCTCATTCTGTCTTTCACCTTGCGAGTGGTCTCGCCAATATAGAACAAAGAACATGGGCATTTAATAAGGTATACCACGTGAGTGGTATCACATGTATAGTAGCCATTGATTTCATATTTTGTACCTTTATATGGGTGGTGAAAAAATTTTCCTTTTATTATGGAACTGCAACTCATACAGTTAAGACAGGGATATGAGCCATAGTTTTTCTTGGTAATACAGGACTGTACACTAATTTTACTAGGGCCCACATCGGATTTAACCAAGTGGTCCCTCAAATTTTTTACTCTCCTGTGAGCTATGAGTGGGGGGTTTTTAAATAAGGATACTTTCTCATTGCAGTCCCTCAGCACATGCCAATGTTTACATATACTTTTTGAAACTTCTTTGCTGAGTGGACTGTATTGAGAAATGAATACCATTCTATTGTCCTTATTTTTAGGGTTACTCATTACTTGTTTTCTTTGAAAAATTTCAATTTTCTTTTCTTCAATTAGTTTTTTTGGATAGCCTCTATTCAAAAATTTATTGGACATCTCCTTAATCCTCAGATTGCATTTCTGTTCATTGCTCACAATTCTCTTTACTCTGAGCAATTGACTTTTTGGGAGTGATTCCACCAATGGCCTGGGATGAAAGCTGTCGAACCTTAATAGTGTGTTCTTATCAGTATCTTTTGTGTATAAGTCAAATTCTAAAGTGTTACCTACTTTACTTATTCTAGTGTCTAGAAAGGTTATGCTTTCTTCACTATATGTAATAGTGAGTTCCAGGCCTTCAACAGACGAATTAACCTCCCTTACAAATTCTTCCAGGGATCCAATGCTACCCCACCATATGCCAAAGACATCATCTATGTATCTCCACCATATTGAACCATACTGTTTAAATGTACCGTTTTCATAGATGAAACGTTCTTCAATTTCATTCATAAATAAATTGGCATATAATGGGGCAACACTGGACCCCATGGCTGTACCTCTCAGTTGCACATACCAATCATCTTGGAATAGGAAATAATTCCAAAAGAGTATAAGTCTGAGTAAATCTTCAATAAATATGCCCTGTTTTCTTGTGCATATATTATTGTTCAAGAGATTTTTCATAACAATGGCGATACCTGTCTCATGCTTGATACATGTATACAGACTTTTTACATCCATTGTATATAATATATACCTATTGGACACAAATTCAAGAGATCTGGCTTTTTCTAGAAAATGATTAGTATCTTTCACATAAGATGACATTTTGTGGACCTCTGGTTGTAAAATTTTGTCTAAAAAAATAGAAATGTTAGAATATGCTGATTGTACACTAGAGACAATAGGTCTGCCTGGGGGCCTTTTATCATGTTTGTGAATTTTTGGGACTGTATAAAAAATGGGGGTACGTGGACTTTGTACATATAAATAATCCTTCAACTTCTTATCAATAACACCATCTTTATGTGCCTTATCCAATATGTGAGTTATTTCTTTTTGGATGGAGAATATTGGATTATTATTTAATTTTTTATACGTACTTTTATCCTGTAATTGGTTTTTAATCTCCCCAATATAGTAACTTTTATCCATAAGGACTGTGGCCCCTCCCTTATCGGCCCCTTTCAATATGAGATTGGTTTGTGCTTTTAAAGATTTTAAAGCTTTTTTGTCATCATATGAAAAGTTGGTGTTAACGATTTTTTTATGCTTATTTGTTTCTTTCAATTTTGCAATGTCGTTCTCTACCAACTTTACATATGTATTTACACTGTGTTCATTTATAATAGGGTTGAATGTGCTATTTTTCTTGCTTAGCCCCAATTTTGACCAATCACAAGTTTGTTGTCTCTCTAGTGTATTGCAATTGTTACCTTTATTTGCAAACCAGTATTTCAACTTAATATTTCTAAAGAATTTGAACAAATCTTTTTCCAATTCAAAAAAATTCACATTAGTGTAAGGGCAAAAAGAAAGGCCCTTGTCAAGCAATTTCTGCTCATATGAAGTTAGTTCATGTCCCGAAATATTAACAACAGTTGAAATGTCATTCTGCAAATTGCAGTTTACTTGCGGTTTTGGACTTTCTTCCTGTTGCCGGGTTTCCTCGTTGTCATGCCTCCCCTTCTGTTGTGTATAATATAGTCATTGTCACATATTCTGCATCCATAACAATGATTTTTGTTGGGGCTTCTTCTTTGACAACTGAAAATGAGGAATCCTCAGGAGAAGAAGCCACTACAGCCATGTCACCAGAGAGATCCGATGAGGAGGTGGCTGGAACTGAATGTAAGAAATGATGATCATATCATGTTTTAACACTTCGATCTTTAAAAGGATTTGTTATAACATATTTTATTTTGTGTTTTTATTACAGCTCAAGATCTGGGGACCCAGACAGACCCATTCCTGCCACAACTATTTGATCAACTGACTTAGGCGCTGCAAGCTGCTGCGGATGCAGTTAGGGCAATACAGGAGGCGTTGCAAGAATTTTATTATTATTTTTTATATCATTATGTTTTTATTGTTTTTGTTTTTTTTTAAAACTATATATATATGAAAATTAAAGATAAAGTTAAGAAAAATAATGGTGTCGCTGTATTACTTTAAGTATTTTCTTGAAGGGACATAAAAAAATATATGTTTAATTATGTATAAATAGCATGCAATGTTGTTGATTATTATTTTGTTTCATATATATTTTATTTCTCTTCATTATTTTTTCTATCCTTTGATGAGGAGCATATTTAAATAAAGTATATAGCTGCTGATTGATGTCTGCGCATAGATGACTCATGCGATTGGCTTGCACATGTGCATTGCTATTTCTAAAAAATATGATATCTGAGGAATAATAGAAGTGAAAAGGATTTATGTTGCTTGATATTATCTTGTCTATCTGCATAATGAAATCACAAAATAACCTATATGAGGTTGATGTCCATTTAAGATCAGAACTAACATTCTTTAAAATGTAACAATTAATTGACTAATGGTTCACGTTATATGTTATATTTTCAAATATTATTGATCCAATTAATAATATATTTACAAGATCTACAAGCAGTTATATTTAATGAATACAGTAAATAAAGAGATATGAAAGTCAACATTGCTTTATTCAAACATTACATTGAGGAATATGTAAACATTTTCAAAAAATTTACATAACATATATATATATACACACATACATATATAAATATATATATATATATATATATATATATATATATATATATATATCAATAAGTATATTATAAGATATATGTACAATGGTATGAATAAAGTTGCAATACGAAGACAAAAATGTCTTCATTTGATAGATATTCAGGGTAAAGAATTAGATAGAAAAGGATATTCACAACATCGATGACTCTTATTTATCAAAAGTCTGATGCTCGATCAGGGCTGGATTTCCCATTAGGCACAGTAGGCATGTGCCTACAGGTGCATTGCAGTGAGGGGCGCCTGCCTGTAGTCAGTGTAGTCAGGGCTTACAGAGTTGAGTGTTTTATTGGGAATATGTTACAGCAGTCCAGGGAGCCATGAAGGAGAGAGGGGCAAAGTTTAAAACTAAACCCCTCCCATTTTCACCAGGCATGTTTACTGTGTAAGTTTCACTTTTATTTGATGTACTTCCTCCCTCACACAGCCAAGCTCCATGATGATGTGGAGCAGACACTTTTTGTTGAAGGAATGAAGGCTTCAGGACAGGTTAGGACTGTACAATGCTTCTAATGCTGCCTAGAATGACAACATAACAAGCAGATAACTTTAACCCCTTGGCTACCATAGAGGATTGCAGTGTATTCACTTGTTATGTGCTTCAGGATGAATGTTTTTGTTCTATAAAGGCATTGGAGGTGAGGAGGTTATGTGGGACTAGCTGCTCTGTTCTTTATTACAAAATGCTGATTGTGATTTACAGCCTTTAGGGCACTTTGACAACAATGTTTGTAGACTGTAAAGCTGTTGCTATAAATGAAGAGCTTGATTACTAAAGGCTAACTAGCAAAATAAAAATAACCTAAATATTTTTAGTCCTGAACATCTTGTTGCAGGCCTGTGACTGTTGTGAAACTTTTAACTTTTGTGATGAATAAATTTTGAACTTTTTAAACAAATTTCTCAAGTCCTCTTTCTGGAGAAGCGGGATTACAGAGTGTGTTTAATATATATATATATATATATATATATATATATATATATATATATATATATATATATATATATATATATATATATATATATATGTATATATATTTATATATACACATACATCACATTAAAAATTGTTCATCTGTTACTTTATCTAGTGAGTGTGGTATGTTTGTGTTGTGTGGTAAATTGAATTTTACCCCTGACTCTTGACTCCTAATTTTCGCCTAGATCACAAGTTTGGTGTTAGCCTTAAAAAGCAGCGTTAAGGGGTCCTAACGCTGCTTTTTAACGCCCGCTGGTATTACGAGTCTGGCAGGTACAGGTGTACTGCTCACTTTTCTTCAGCGACCGCAAATCCCCTTACGTCAATTGCTTATCCTATCTTTTTAATGGGATTTGCCTAACACTGGTATTACGAATCTTGGAAGAAGTGAGCGGTACAGCCTCTACCTCCAAGACTCCTACCGCATTTAAAAGTCAGTAGTTAAGAGTTTTATGGGCTAATGCTGGAACATAAAGCTCTTAACTAAAGTGCTAAAAAGTACACTAAAACCCATAAACTACCTATTAACCCCTAAACCGAGCCCCCCCACATCTCAAACACTAAAATATTTTTTTTATCCCCTAATCTGCCGACCGTACATCGCCGCCACTTACATTATACCTATGAACCCCTAATCTGCTGCCCCTAACATTGCCGATACCTACATTACATTTATTAACCCCTAATCTGCCCCCCCCAATGTCGCCGCCACCTACCTACAATTATTAACCCCTAATCTGCTGACCGTACATCGCTGCCACTTTAATAAATGTATTAACCCCTAACCCGCCACACTCCCGCCTCGCAAACACTAGTTACATTTTATTAACCCCTAATCTGCCACCCCTAACATCGCCTACACCTATCTACATTTATTAACCCCTAATCTGCCAACCCCAATGTCGCCGCTACTCTAATAAATTTATTAACCCCTAAACCTAAGTCTAACCCTAAGTCTAACCCCTAACTTAAATATAATTTAAATTAAACAAAATAAATTTACTACAATTAAATAAAGTATTCCTATTTAAAACTAAATTCTTACCGATAAAATAAACCTTAAGCTAGCTACATATATATATATATATATATATATAAAACTAATAATTACATTGTAGCTATTTTAGTATTATATTTATATTACAGGCAACATTGTATTTATTTTAACTAGGTACAATAGTTATTAAATAGTTATTAACTATTTAATAACTACCCAGATAAAATAAGTACAAAATTACCTGTAAAATAAATCCTAACCTACGTTACAATTACACCTAACACTACACTATCATTAAACTAATTACCTAAACTACCTACAATTAAT
Organism: Bombina bombina; assembly: GCF_027579735.1. NCBI lineage: Eukaryota > Metazoa > Chordata > Amphibia > Anura > Bombinatoridae > Bombina > Bombina bombina. The sequence goes on along the minus strand of NC_069501.1, from coordinate 1,266,008,816 downwards.
TACAATTAAATTAAATAAACTAAATTACAAAAAAAACCCCACTAAATTACAGAAAATAAAAAAAGAATTACAAGAATTTTAAACTAATTACACCTACTCTAATCCCCATAATAAAATAAAAAAGCCCCCCAAAATAATAACATTCCCTACCCTATACTAAATTACAAATAGCCCTTAAAAGGGCCCTTTGCGGGGCATTGCCCCAAAGTAATCAGCTCTTTTACCTTTAAAAAAAAAAAAATACAACCCCCCCAACATTACAATCCACCACCCACACAACCCTACTCTAAAACCCACCCAATCCCCCTTAAAAAAAAAAACTAACACTAACCCCCTGAAGATCACCCTACCTTGAGCCGTCTTCACCCAGCCAGGCACAAGTGGTCCTCCAGAGGGTCCGAAGTCTTCATCCGATCAGGGCAGAAGAGGACCTCCAGACGGCAGAAATATTCATCCAGGCGGCATCTTCTATCTTCATCCTTCCGGAGAGGAGCGGGTCCATCTTCAATCCAGCTGACGCAGAGCATCCTCTTCAATCGAAGTCCTAACAAAGAATGAAGGTTCCTTTAAATGACTAAATGACATTTAACTTGAACTTCAATCCGATTGGCTGATTGAATCAGCCAATCAGATTTTTTCTACCTTAATTCCGATTGGCTGATAGAATCCTATCAGCCAATTGGTATTCAAGGAACTTCATCTTGGATGATGTCATTTAAAGGAACCTTCATTCTTCTTTAGGACTTCGATTGAAGAGGATGCTCCGCGTGGGCTGGATTGAAGATGGTAAGAAACAAATTAAACAATGGCACTATTAAGTCGTTCCCCACCATAATCTATATCCTAAGTGTATTTAGAATTATATACACTTCTATATGAAAGTCTTGTGGGTGGGTTGGTGCTATGCATAAATGGAATTCAAACTAGAAATGTGGAAGTATAGACACTTATCACGGGACAGTATGCATCTCCAGCACTCTAGCCCAGACTATAGGGTGTTGCTTAAATTGAGGAATTTAAAATATAACTTTTGTTCAATTTAGTTAAAAACTGTGGACAAATAACACGTAACACACAAAATTAAAATTCTCAAAGTCAGCTCTGTTTAAGCTAATGATAGTGAACACAAATATTGTATAAATGCCTTGATTATATTATCTCTATGTGTCACAAGGATTGTAACAACCTGGAATAATATAACTCCTATACTAAAATTATTTTCATTTGAAAGCTGTTGTATGGTTGTGTAAGTGCCCAATGGCAGTAAATTCACCAGTTATTGCATGCTGAGGATCACCATGGAAACAACAATTTTGTATAATCGCTTGATTCTGTGTGAGTACAGGTATGACAGTATCAAACGTATCTGGATGATAACAAAGTCAGTCACAAAGGTTATAACTATCACATCCATACAAGTACAGGTGGCCCTCGTTTTACAACGGTTCAATTTACACCGTTTCAGATTAACAACCTTTTTTTCCAGTCATGTGACTGCTATTGAGAAGCAGTGCATTTATTAAAATAGCCAGTAGGTGGAGCTGTCCGCTTGTGTTGCAGCGCAGCCAAGCAAGCTGAAATGAATCAGTTTAACCAGACCTGAGCTATCGAGCAGATTTCAAAGGAACAAGATCTTACTGTCTATAAATCAGTCCAGATTGGAATGCATAGAAAGAACTGTTTGCAGTAAAATGCAAGTAAAGTCTGTGTTGTGTGATTATTTCATAAGGTTTATAATGCTGTATAGCAAATGTTTTTGTTCATTTAACTTAGTTTAATTATATATTCTGTGTTGTGTGATTATTTTATTAGGTTTATAATGCTGTTTAGCAAATGTTTTTGTTCATTTAACTTAGTTTAATTATATATTCTGTGTTGTGTGATTATTTTATTAGGTTTATAATGCTGTTTAGCATTTAAAGTCTTCATTTCAAAGCTTTAAAAATAATGTATTAGGTGTTACTTATGACAATTTTGAGAGGGGCCTGGAACCTAACTCCCTCACTTCCCATTGACTTACATTATAAACTGGGTTTCAATGTACAACGGTTTCAATTTACAACCATTCCTTCTGGAACCTAACCCCGGCGTAAACTGAGGGCTACCTGTATACAGTTAATCTGAGAACAATGCTTATATGGTACTGCAAGCCGTTTCGTATAATAGATATAGATTTTGTAGCAAAATTACTCAATGGTTATAGTATCAATAGGCTAAGTTGTGACTCTAGTATATAAATAATAAAGGCACCATACTGTGATGCATATTATGTTTATACTGTATTCAGGCGACAGATATATAGACCCTAAATATTATGTGATCACCAGTGTATCAAGGTTATTGTACAATCTCACACCTGCTTGATCTTAAAAAATGTTTGTGTGATTATTGTTAGTGTACGGACATTAGGACCGCTATAGATGGTAATAAAATAACCTAGATATGCCAATCACCCCTTGGTTTGGTAATCAGCTTATTTAATAACTATAGGCACTCTTGTGAGTCGTTGTAATTCTAGGTAAATTATTCCACAATAGTTACTTAGTATATATAAACAGATCCATAGCCCCTCATTTGTTGCTGGGTTATTAATCTCATTTGATCAGTAGAATTAATCTTGAATTTACTGAACTAGTAGTGGTTAGCAGACTGAAAATGAGTTTGTATCCTTGTAATGTCTATTTATATGTAAACCAGCAAGTTTGAGATAATATATAGAAGCCTTATATCTGTGTGGCTTCTGTTGGGGAGCGAGCTAGACTTTTTGTATTTGTAGTGGAGCCATCAGTCTTATATAAATGGCCCGGATTTTATCCAAAATCGCACAATTTTTAGTTAGTCACATACTGTATTACCCCACAACCTGTAGGCTGGCTATATTTTAACACGTTAAATAATGAATTGGTAATGGTTCAGCTCTTATCGTGAGCTCTATGTTGCACTTTGTCTGTATCAGACGGGTTCATAAGCCGGTTAATAGTACCCGGCTGTAGTTAAATATGAGCCGTATGCCTGTACTCTTAATATTTAAAAAATTTTACATTAAATATTGGATTCAGCTATTACGTTATCCACATAGCATACGGCTACATATTGCACCCATGCTTCCTTAGCTAGCTTGTGTGACAGCTTAGCATAGGTTCTATAGCATTTTGGCTTGAATTAAAAGGTGTCTGTCTCAACTATAGCCTGGATGTTTTCCGAAATTACCCAATTTTATTAGTTATTCAAATACTATATAGTCCCACAGTCTGAGTGTTGGCTATATTATGAGATTCCCGTTACCATGTTAAATAATGAATTGTAAATGATTCAACTCACATAGTGAGTTCTATATTGCACTGTGTCAGTTTCAAACGGTCTCATTAGCCGGTTAATAGTACCCGGATGTTACTTGAATTTGAGCCGTATGTCTGCACTCTATACATGTATAATTAAGCGTTAACTATAAATTCTGCTGTTGCATTATCCCCATTTTATTTAATGTGTTAAAATATAGTCAGCCTACAGGTTGTGGGGTAATACAGTATGTGACTAACTAAAAATTGTGCAATTTTGGATAACATCCGGGCCATTTATATAAGACTGACAGCTCCACTACAAATACAAAAAGCCTAGCTCGCTCCCCAACAGAAGCTACACAGATATAAGGCTTCTATATATTATCTCAAACTTGCTGGTTTACATATAAATAGACATTACAAGGATACAAACTCATTTTCAGTCTGCTAACCACTACTAGTTCAGTAAATTCAAGATTAATACTACTGATCAAATGAGATTAATAACCCGGCAACAAATGAGGGGCTATGGATCTGTTTATATATACTAAGTAACTATTGTGGAATAATTTACCTAGAATTACAACAACTCACAAGAATGCCTATAGTTATTAAATAAGCTGATTACCAAACCAAGGGGTGATTGGCATATCTAGGTTATTTTATTACCATCTATAGCGGTCCTAATGTCCGTACACTAACAATAATCACACAAACATTTTTTTAGATCAAGCAGGTGTGAGATTGTACAATAACCTTGATACACTGGTGATCACATAATATTTAGGGTCTATATATCTGTCGCCTGAATACAGTATAAACATAATATGCATCACAGTATGGTGCCTTTATTATTTATATACTAGAGTCACAACTTAGCCTATTGATACTATAACCATTAAGTAATTTTGCTACACAATCTATACCTATTATACGAAACGGCTTGCAGTACCATATAAGCATTGTTCTCAGATTAACTGTATACTTGTATGGATGTGATAGTTATAACCTTTGTGACTGACTTTGTTATCATCCAGATACGTTTGATACTGTCATACCTGTACTCACACAGAATCAAGCGATTATACAAAATTGTTGTTTCCATGGTGATCCTCAGCATGCAATAACTGGTGAATTTACTGCCATTGGGCACTTACACAACCATACAACAGCTTTCAAACGAAAATAATTTTATTATAGGAGTTATATTATTCCAGGTTGTTACAATCCTTGTGACACATAGAGATAATATAATCAAGGCATGTATACAATATTTGTGTTCACTATCATTAGCTTAAACAGAGCTGACTTTGAGAATTTTAATTTTGTGTGTTATGTGTTATTTGTCCACAGTTTTTAACTAAATTGAATAAAAGTTATATTTTAAATTCCTCAATTTAAGCAACACCCTATAGTCTGGGCTAGAGTGCTGGAGATGCATACTGTCCCGTGATAAGTGTCTATACTTCCACATTTCTAGTTTGGATTGAAGATGGACCCGCTCCCCACCAGAAGGATGAAGATAGAAGATGCAGACTGGATGAAGACTGCCATCTGGAGGACCTCTTCTGCCCTGATCGGATGAAGACTTCTGCCGTATGGAGGACCACTTGTGCCCGACTGGGTGAAGACGGCTCAAGGTAGGGTGATCTTCAGGGGGTTAGTGTTAGGTTTTTTTAAGGGGTGATTGGGTGGGTTTTAGAGTAGGGGTGTGTGGGTGGTGGATTTTAATGTTGGGGGGGATTGTATTTTTTTTTTTTACAGGTAAAAGAGCTGATTACTTTGGGGCAATGCCCCGCAAAAGGCCCTTTTAAGGGCTATTTGTAATTTAGTATAGGGTAGGGAATGTTATTATTTTGGGGGGCTTTTTTATTTTATTAGGGGGATTAGAGTAGGTGTAATTAGTTTAAAATTCTTGTAATTCTTTTTTTATTTTCTGTAATTTAGTGGGGGGGGGTTCTTCGTAATTTAGTTTATTTAATTTAATTGTAATTAATTGTAGGTAGTTTAGGTAATTAGTTTAATGATAGTGTAGTGTTAGGTGTAATTGTAACTTAGGTTATGATTTATTTTACAGGTAATTTTGTACTTATTTTATCTAGGTAGTTATTAAATAGTTAATAACTAGTTAATAACTATTGTACCTAGTTAAAATAAATACAAAGTTGCCTGTAAAATAAATATAAATCCTAAGCTAGCTACAATGTAATTATTAGTTATATTGTAGCTATCTTAGGGTTTATTTTATCGGTAAGTATTTAGTTTTAAATAGGATTAATGTATTTAATTATGTTCAATTAATTTTGTTTAATTTAAATTATATTTAAGTTAGGGGGGGTTAGACTTAGGTGTAGGGGTAAATAAATGTATTATAGTGGCGGCGAAGTTTGCTGCAGCAGATTAGGGGTTAATAAATTTAATATAGTTGCAGCAATGTTGGGGGGCAGATTAGGGGTTAATAAATATAATGTAGGTGTCGGCGATGTAGGGGGCATGAGATTAGAGGTTCATAAGTATAATGTAGGTGGCGACAGTGTCCGGAGCGGCAGATTAGGGGTTAATAATTATAATGTAGGTGTCAGCGATGCCAGGGGCGATTAGCGGTTAATAAGTGTAAGATTAGGGGTGTTTAGACTCGGGGTTCATGTTAGGGTGTTAGGTGCAGATGTAAATTTTCTTTCCCCATAGGAAACAATGGGGCTGCGTTAGGAGCTGAACGCTGCTTTTTTGCAGGTGTTAGGTTTTTTTTCACCCAGCTCAGCCCCATTGTTTTATATGGGGAAATCGTGCATGAGCACGTTTAGCCAGCTTACCGCTACCGTAAGCAACGCTGGTATCGAGGTGAGATGTGGAGCTAAATTTTGCTCAACGCTAACTTTTCTGAGGCTAACGCCGGCTTGCAGGAAGCTCGTAATACCAGCGTTGTTTAAAGGGAGCGGTAAGAAAAAAAGGCTCGTTAGCACCGCACAGCCTTACCAACAAAACTCGTGATCTAGGTGTATATATCTATATGTTACCGCTAAAGTGCGAAAGCCGTTAATGTGCACATCACCTAGCTAATCTGCAGATTAACTGATTTACTCAGTTAAAGTGCGGAATCAAGAGTTTTCAGCATTTTACCTAGGTAATGTGCACATTAATGGCTTCCATATCGTTAAAATGCATTTCCTTGATATATTTGTTCACGTAATTTGTGGTGAAATAGATCCTAAAGAGGAAGGGTATGGTAAGAATGTGTTGTGCAACATCTGTAAAAAGAATATGGATCAGGAAATACAGCGTGATGAATCCTAGAAAGGTTTAGCAAAGAAAGCAAAGAAAATGTTAGCAGTTTCTAATGCAAAGCACCCAACTGTCGATGAAGGTGTCACTGTGAGAATTAAAGTACCTGAAGTAGACAGAGCAAAACTGATGCCCGGTCAATTTAAGCTGTGAATCTTAGTAAAACAGAGGATGGCTTTTATAAACTTGGTATTAAAACGGGTATTTTATCATATGTTTTGCAAATTCATTAATTGATTGATGATTAATTCTTAGATATTGCTATTGTTGTTGTTCCAGAAAATATCTTATTTTCACTTTAACAAGTGATTTGTTCACTTGAACAAAATAAATAAATAACATTATGTTAATTTCATTAATTGTTATAGTTGAGTTTAACAAAATAAATAAATAACATGATGTTAATTTCATTAATTGCTATAGTTCATTTTAACGAAATATATAGTTAACGTTAACTAAATAAATTGCTACTGTTGCTGTTGTGCCAGAAAATATCTTATTTTCACTTTAACGAGTACAGAGTAGGTAATGTTCAGATTACCTAGGTAATTTGATAAATGAAACAATTTTTCTGCACTTTAACGGATCGCGCTAGTTAATCTGCACATTACCTAGATAATCTGCAGAATAACTGATTTCTGCACTTTAGCGGTAACATATATACAAATACCACTCTCTAGGTCCTAAAAGAAGAGCTCCTAAATATTCTTACTGCCTTCTAATTTAAAACACATTTGTTGACCCCTGGATTACATATAATCTACACTCCATTTTTTCCTTTGAGAGCAACATCATATTATATTTATATTACAGAACAAAATACATTTAACATCTGTGTGTATTTGTTACTAAAAATATCAGAGTTCACAAGATTTTTTTTTTATGTAGTAGAAAAAATACCTACATTTTATATTGTCTTCCAATGGCTGCAAAGGTTGTTGATGAGCTTGCATGCTGCTAGTTTTAATATTGCTATTGTTTACCCAAAACTGTGTTTAACTCCAACAAAATGTTAAGCACATAGTCAAAGTAATCTCCAGAAAAGCAATACACTAATGGCTTGTCAATAAACATGTCCTATGAGGCCATCTGGGTCTGCACAGATGTGTATTGCTGTCCCAGAACTGACATTGACTATCTCCTAGATTTAGAGTTTGGCGTTAGCCGTCAAAAGCAGCGTTAAGGGGTCCTAACGCTGCTTTTTACCGCCCGCTGGTATTTAGAGTCAGCCAGGAAAGGGTATACCGCTCACTTCCTTTCCACGACTCCAGGCTACCACAGATCCCCTTACGTCAATTGCGTATCCTATCTTTTCTATGGGATTTGCCTAACGCTGGTACTTGGAGTCTTAGAAGAACTGAGCGGTAGAGCCTCTACCGACAAGACTCCTACCGCCAAAAAAAGTCAGTAGTTAAGAGCTTTATGGGCTAACGCCGGAATATAAAGCTCCTAACTACTGTGCTATAAAGTACACTAACACCCATAAACTACCTATGTACCCCTAAACTGAGCCCCCCACATCGCCAACCCTCTAATAAAATTTTTTAACCCCTAATCTGCCAACCGGACACCGCCGCCACCTACATTATTCCTATGAACCCTTAATCTGCTGCCCCTAACATCGGCGACACCTATATTATATTTATTACCCCCTAATCTGCCCCCCCTAACGTTGCCGCTACCTAACTACACTTATTAACCACTAATCTGCCTCACCGCCACTATAATAAATGTATTAACCCCTAAACCGCTGCACTCCCGCTTTGCAAACACTATAATACATTTTATTAACCCTTAATCTGCCCTCCCTAACATCGATGCCCCCTACCTACAATTATTAACCCCTAATCTCCCACCCGCAACGTCACCGCTACTATAATAAATGTATTAACCCCTAAACCTAACTCTAACCCTAACACCCCCCTAAGTTAAATATAATTTTAATTAAACAAAATAATATTCCTATAATTAAATAAATTATTCCTATTTAAAACTAAATACTTACTTAGAAAATAGATCCTAATATAGCTACAATATAACACATAGTTACATTGTAGCTATTTTAGGATTTATATTTATTTTACAGGCATAATTAATAAGGCATAAATAATGTTAATAACTATTTAATAGCTACCTAGTTAAAATAAGTACAAAATTACCTGTAAAATAAATCCTAACCTAAGTTACAAATACACCTAACACTACACTATCATTAAATTAATTAAATAAATTACCTACAATTAGCTAAACTAAAATACAATTAAATAAACTAATCTATAATACAAAAAAACAAACACTAAATTACAAAAAAGAAAAAAAATATTACAAGAAGTTTAAACTAATTACATCTAATCTAAGCCCCCTAATAAAATAAAAAAGCCCTATCCTATTCTAAATTACAAAAGTAATCAGCTCTTTTACCAGCCCTTAAAAAGGCTTTTTGCGGGGCATTGCCCCAAAGTAATCAGCTCTTTTACCTGTAAAAAAAATACAACCCCCCCAACATTAAAACCCACATACCCCTACTCTAAACCACCCAAACCCCCCTTAAAAAAACCTAACTCTAACCCCCTGAAGATCTCCCTACCTTGAATTGTCTTCACCCAACCGGGGCGAAATCTTCATCCAAGGTGCGCAGAGGAGGTCCTTCATACGGTAGAAGTCTTCATCCAGGCGGCGTCTTCAATCTTCATCCATCCGGAGCGGAGCGGAGCCATCTTCCAAGGAGCCGACGCGGAGCCATTCTCTTCATACGGAGTCTTCGTACACAATGAAGGTACCTTTAAGTGCCGTCATCCAAGATGGTGTCTCTTCAATTCCGATTGGCTGATAGGATTCTATCAGCCAATCGGAATTAAGGTAAAAAAAAATATGATTGGCTGATTCAATCAGATTGAAGTTCAATCCGATTGGCTGATCGAATCAGCCAATCGTATTGAGCTCGCATTCTATTGGCTGATTGGAACAGCCAATAGAATGCAAGCTCAATACGATTGGCAGCGACATTGCGGGCGGGAGATTAGGGGTTAATAATTGTAGGTAGGTGGCGGCGATGTTAGGGAGGGCAGATTGGGGGTTAATAAAATTTATTATAGTGTTTGCGAGGCGGGAGTGCGGCGGTTTAGGGGTTAATACATTTATTATAGTGGCAGCGAGGTCCGGTCGGCAGATTAGGGGTTAAGAAGTGTAGGTAGGTGGCAGCGACGTTGGGGGGGCAGATTAGGGGGTAATAAATATAATATAGGTGTCGGCGATGTTAGGGGCAGTAGATTAGGGGTTCATAGCTATAATGTAGGTTGCGGCGGTGTCCGGATCGGCAGATTAGGGTTAATAATAAAATGCAGGTGACAGCGATAGCGTGGGCAGCAGATTAGGGGTTAATAAGTGTTAGGTTAGGGGTGTTTAGACTTTGGGTTCATGTTAGGGTGTTAGGTGCAGACTTAGAGAGTGTTTCCCCATAGGAAACAATGGGGCTGCGCTAGGAGCTGAACGCTGCTTTTTTGTAGGTGTTAGGTTTTTTTTCAGCCAGCTCAGCCCCATTGTTTCCTATGGTGATATCGTGCATGAGCACGTTTTTCCAGCTTACCGCTACCGAGGGCAACGCTGGTATTGAGAGTTGAAGGGAAGGTAAATTATGCTCAACGCTCCCTTTTCTGAGCCTAACACAGCCACTCAGACAACTCTAAATACCAACGTTGTCTTAAGGGTGCGCTGGGAAAAAAAAGTAGCGTTAGCTACGCGTGTCTTTACCGACAAAACTCTAAATATAGGCGTATGTGTTTAATGCTTTTGCAAGAGGCTAACACACTTCTGTGCAAGCACTAGTGCAATAATAAAATGCCCTAGCAAACCAAGTGAAAGTTAAAAACATAGTGAAAGTTAAAAACACAAGCAAAACAGATTGTTAGGAACAATATACAAATACAAACATCGGTTTAAACAAAAAATGTTAACAACTAAACAAGCAGTAGTATATTATCATGCAGATAGCGTTAATCACCAGGGTGACCATAAACACACAGCATAAATACACGTAGCCATATACAGCCTCAACCATATCATATGATAAAGTACAGGTAATGAACTACTGGACAATTAGCGGAGCCCAGGTATAGAAATACCAATAGCGGTCTTCTTAAGTCCCCCCTGTTATTTCATGCAGGTAGAAGTAGCGAGGCATAGAGGCAAAACACACAAACCTGGTCGAACTGCAGTGATAGTCGTTATCACACACTCCATGCCACGGCACATAACCTTTGCTTATACCCAAGGGAAGATATCAGACAACTTAGCAAAGCAAAAAATAGGACAACTTAAACAAAGTACACTTCAAAGAACAAAGTACACTTCAAAAAACATAACTTAAGAAAATAACCAAGAGAACGTAAACACATAGTTAGAGGCAGTCCCTTATATGGTGTACCTTACTTGATTAGATAATGTCCGATAGAACCAAAGGCAGGAACAGTCTTGAAAATAGAGAGGTGGTTCATTAGAGAGTCTTTTCCCTATAAACAGCAGTACCAGTCAAGGTGGACATTGAGCCCCCGGGGGGTCATTGTCCCAAGATTGAAAATCCATCTTGACTCTCTTTGTAAGAGAATTTTAGCCCTGTCACCCCCCCTGCTTAGTGGGGGGATGTGGTTGATAATGATGTATTTAAGGTCGGTTATCTTGTGTCCTGCTTCCACAAAATGCCATGCCACCGGCTGATCTAATGTGCCTTTATCCAATGTAACACGAATCGCGGACCAGTGGTTGGCCATTCTGGTCCTTAAGTCATCCACCATTTTTCCTACATAAAACATCCCGCACACACAATGCAGGAGGTATACAATGAATGTTGTGGTACAGGTTACCCTGTGTCTGATCTTAAACTTTCTGGTGGAATACGGATGGATGAAGAAGCTACCTGTAGAGAGACCTCCACAGGTGGTGCAACCCTGGCACCTAAAACAACCTTTCTTAGTTTTAAGCCAGGTGTCATTGTTCTAACAGTTCCTGGGGTCAGTTTTTATTAGCTGATAACTCAGTGAGGTAGCTCTGTGGTACCCAATTCTGGGTGGGGGCATGCATTTGAAAGGTAAGTCTTTATCAGATGATAAGAGTCCCCAGTTTTGCTTAAGAGTATCAGCAATCCCTTCTTTATTCTTTGTATAGGTGGTGGTAAATGTGAGTCTATCCTCAGGTGTGGTAGCATTAGTACCAGCTAGCAGGTCCTTTTGCGCTGTGTCCGATACTGCCATTATACTGTTTAAGAGATTGTTGTGGTTGTATCCCCTCCGTCTGAATTTTTAGTCATCATGTCAACCAGGAACTCAACAAGGTACATCCAACAGTCAAGTTCAAGCTTACATATGACAAACAAGCAATAGACTTCCTTGATATAAGAATTTTCAAGCATGGTGATAAGTTAAACAGTACCCTCTTCAGTAAACCAATGGACAAGAATTCCGTCCTTCATGCAACCAGTTGCCATCCACCCAGCCTTAAGAAGGCACTCACACTATCCCAATTAAAGAGGGTAGCTAGGAATAATACCACTGAGGAGCTGAAAGAAGCACACCTGGTTGACATGATGACTAAATTCAGACGGAGGGGATACAACCACAACAATCTCTTAAACAGTATAATGGCAGTATCGAACACAGCGCAAAAGGACCTGCTAGCTGGTACTAATGCTACCACACCTGAGGATAGACTCACGTTTACCACCACCTATACAAAGAATAAAGAAGGGATTGCTGATACTCTTAAGCAAAACTGGGGACTCTTATCATCTGATAAAGACTTACCTTTCAAATGCATGCCCCCACCCAGAATTGGGTACCGCAGAGCTACCTCACTGAGTTATCAGCTAATAAAAACTGACCCCAGGAACTGTTACAGCAATGACACCTGGCTTAAAACTAAGAAAGGTTGTTTTAGGTGCCTGGGTTGCACCACCTGTGGAGGTCTCTCTACAGGTAGCTTCTTCATCCATCCGTATTCCACCAGAAAGTTTAAGATCAGACACAGGGTAACCTGTACCACAACATTCATTGTATACCTCCTGCATTGTGTGTGCGGGATGTTTTATGTAGGAAAAACGGTGGATGACTTAAGGACCAGAATGGCCAACCACCGGTCCGCGATTCGTGTAGCATTGGATAAAGGCACATCAGATGAGCCAGTGGCACGACATTTAGTGGAAGCAGGACACAAGTTAACCGACCTTAAATACATCATTAACAACCACATCCCCCCACTAAGCCAGGGGGGGTGACAGGGCTAAAATTCTCTTACAAAGAGAGTCAAGATGGATTTTCAATCTTGGGACAATGACCCCCCGGGGGCTCAATGTCCACCTTGACTGGCACTGCTGTTTATAGGGACAAGACTCTCTAATGAACCACCTCTCTATTTTCAAGACTGTTCCTGCCTTTGGTTCTATCGGACATTATCTAATCAAGTAAGGTACACCATATAAGGGACTGCCTCTAACTATGTGTTTACGTTCTCTTGGTTATTTTCTTAAGTTATGTTTTTTGAAGTGTACTTTGTTCTTTGAAGTGTACTTTGTTTAAGTTGTCCTATTTTTTGCTTTGCTAAGTTGTCTGATATCTTCCCTTGGGTATAAGCATTGGTTATGTGCCGTGGCATGGAGTGTGTGATAACGACTATCACTGCAGGTTCGACGAGGCTTGTGTGTTTTGCCTCTATGCCTCGCTACTTCTACCTGCATGAAATCACACAGGGGACTTAAGAAGACCGCTATTGGTAGCAAATTGTCCAGTAGTTCATTACCTGTACTTTATGATATGATATGGTTGAGGCTGTATATGGCTATGTGTATTTATGCTGTGTGTTTATGGTCACCCTGGTGATTAACGCTATCTGCATGATAATATACTACTGCTTGTTTGGTTGTTAACATTTTTTGTTTAAACCCATGTTTGTATTTGTATATTGCTCCTAACAATCTGTTTTGCTTTTGTTTTTAACTTTCAATATGTTTTTAACTTTTACTTGGTTTACACTACTGAGCTTCTGGTTGCTATGCCAATGGGTCTTGACCTTGTGTCATGTGACGTGGTTTTACTTCCGGGTGCCAGGGTGTTTACCACACTGATTGTTTGCTGTGCAGGGGTATTTAAGGGGGGTGAGTATACTGTTTCACGCTGTGCTGTTTTTTGAGAAAGGGGTAACACCCGAAACGTCAAAATAAATACTTTATCTTTTTGCAAGACCCTGTGAGTGATTTCCTCTTTGCTGCTTTATCTATACTCTTGAAGTGTACCCGGTGCAAGGAGAGCTCAACAGAGCTATTTGAAGCTGGAGTGCTAATACACCTTCTACATATATATATATATATATATATATATGTATATATGTTACGGTTACCCTTAGTCTCGCTGAGAGATGGACCGCTTAGTAGCCTGGATCCCTATTGCTAAAGAGGGGAGAAGCTGCTTTCCATAGTATTCTATGAGTCTCGCAAATATAGAATAATCTCCCTTAGCTGCAGTACCGCTAGGATACCCTTCTGCCCACAAAAACGAGTCAACGCTGCGATTGAGGGTCAAACAAGAACTCAGGACTGGGATGCCCAGCCTGCTTTTTATTAAGGTTACATGCACACAGGGCACTCCCAGGGGGAGAGGGGGGGAAGCACAAAATCCCCCATCACACATTTAGATAGAGAGCACTGTCCTTTGACAGGCCACAATAGGATTACAGTACTTAAGATAACAAGTTTACAAGTTCATCTTATCAATTAGCAGTCTGGCTCCAGAGGTGATTAGACAATAGTTTCTAAAAGCTGAAAAAAAAAGAGTTAACTCTTTATGAAATGATACTTGTTACGGTTTTCTTGGAGCCCTTCTTAGGCGCTGGCTTGCTGGTTCAGGCATTGCTGCTGGGAAATAAGCTCTTCACAACAAAATAACTAATGCTTCTGTAACAGTGCTCCCTTTCTGTGGAACACTCTGGCAGACACGGTGTGACCCCTTTTCGGGGCAGACTAAGGCTGTCCAGACCGCTGGTTATGCAGGGCTGAGGTCGGTTTGTCTGGACAACCCGTCGGCGTTGCCATTCTGTTTCCCAGGTCTGTAAGTAATGGTGAAATTGAAGGGTTGCAACGATAAGCTCCAACGTAATAGCCTGCCGTTATCTCCAGAGACCCGGTTCAGCCACACCAACGGGTTATGGTCGGTGACCAGAGTGAACTCCTGACCATATAAATAGGGAGTCAATTTCTTTAATGCCCACACCAAAGCCAAACACTCCTTTTCGACCGCTGCATAGCTGACTTCGCGGGGCAGCAGCTTCCGGCTGATGTAGGCAACTGGATGCTCCCCTCCATCTTCGCCTACTTGGCTGAGGACGGCTCCCAGCCCGAACATGGAAGCATCTGTATGGACGATAAAACGTTTGTTAAGGGCTGGGGCCGCCAAGACAGGAGCGTTAATTAGAGCATTTTTGAGAGCCTGGAAAGCCGTTTCACAGTGGGGAGACCACAGGACCTGTCGAGGTAAGTTCTTCTTGGTCAAGTCAGTCAGGGGTTTGGCAAGTGTGCTGTAGTCTGGTACGAACCGTCTATAGTACCCTGCCGTGCCCAGGAAGGCTAGGACCTGAGTCTTAGTGATGGGGGTGGGCCAATTGGCGACAGCTTCTATTTTGGCCGGCTCTGGTCGCTGCTTTCCACACCCCACCCGGTGACCCAGGTACTGTACCTCGGCCATCCCAAAGTGGCATTTTTCTGGCTTCAGAGTCAGGCCAGCAGCCCGGATCTGATCCAGAACCATTCCCACATGAGCTAAGTGGTCCTCCCAGGACTCACTGTGGATCGCTATGTCGTCCAGGTAGGCGCAAGCAAAACTCTGGAAGCCATCCAGGAGCCTATCCACCAAGCGCTGGAATGTAGCTGGGGCATTCTTCATCCCAAACGGCATTACCCTAAACTGATATAAGCCGAATGGGGTGACGAATGCCAACTTGGGGATAGCCTCCGGGGCCAGGGGAATCTGCCAGTAACCTTTGCAGAGGTCAATAGTGGTCAGGTAATTTCACCTGGCTATACGATCGAGTAGCTCGTCTACCCTGGGCATAGGGTAAGCGTCCGTCACGGTATTTTCATTGAGCCTCCGATAGTCTACGCAGAACCGGGTGGTCCCATCTTTCTTGGGCACCAAGACAACTGGGGAGGCCCAGGGACTATCGGAGGGCTCAATTACCCTGAGCTGGAGCATCTCATCGATCTCCTTCTTCATTCCTGTCCTAACTGCTTCGGGGATTCGGTACGGAGCCTGGCGCAAGGGAGCTTGTCCCGGAGTATCTACCTGGTGGGTGGTTAAAGTAGTGTACCCTGGCTTCGGGGAGAAGGTGAGGTGTTTAGACTGGAGGAAAGTTACTAGAAAAACAGTTGGAGGGCAAACAGCGCCTATGACTATGTACCGGCTACACTATTAGGAAGACCCCCTATTAGGTCTGGTGAAGATAACTGTGAAAGATAAATAGGAGCGCCTATGGCTTAGGTACAGTCAGGGATCGCACTCTGGGTGGGTTATGTACTGAAATGGATTATTTATTATAATATCCAAACATTAAACATAAAACAAGGGTATGGAATTAGAACCTCATAAAAACATATAGCCTAGTAAAAAGGGTACTACTTAGTTACATCAGTTCCTTATTAAGAATCACTCACATACAAAAATATGCAAAAATATAAGGCAGGGTTTGTATCCTCTATTGCAATAAGGTTATTATACCAAACTGTAGACCTTCACAACAACCAGACACGACGACTGGTCGATGCTAATAAGCACTGTATGTGTCAATACGAATTCACACCATATATGTGTATGTGCGTGAACAAGAGACAGTGACAGTCTATAATTCAGAATATTAAGATACAATAGTCTAATATGTCAGAGTATTAAAAACGGTGATCTAATATGTAAAAGTGGTGATATAAAACGTGTAAAAATGGTGTTATTTAAAAAATAAATCACATTGAAAAAGGATCAGAGACTCTGAAAAAAGTTTTTAAAATTAAGTGAGACAAAACCGGTTTGTCAAAAATGTGAATAAGGTAGCAAGGTGATATGTAAAAATACAATGACCAAAATGTGCAATAAGGTGATCAATGTTGTACAAAAAGGTGTTCCTGTGCTTGACTCCTGATAAACAATAGTGTCTGACTCAAATAGATTGCTAACAATAGACAAATCCAATGTTGACCTGTCAATATAGCTTATGCAATATTAATACATAAAAACATAAAAAACATATCTAAAAAACAAATGACAATTCCTAAAAGTCCTAAAATATTGTCCAGTTAATAGTCCAATATTGTTGGTCCACACTGGTAGGGGACTGGAGGGAGAAAAAAACCCAATTAACTTTGAATAGTATCCTGATCCAGAGTCCTAATACTTGCTGGATGAATCTGAAATCAAAAACAGAAAAAATACCTCACATAAAGGGCCTTTAGGGTAAAGTCCAAATGGTATCAAACTTACCCCCAAAGCCAAGATTCCTGGTACTGGTGTAGCCTCACAAACCTCTACGCGTTTCGGCCCTGCAGCGGGGCCTTTTTCAAGATGTTGAAAAAGGCCCCGCTGCAGGGCCGAAACGCGTAGAGGTTTGTGAGGCTACACCAGTACCAGGAATCTTGGCTTTGGGGGTAAGTTTGATACCATTTGGACTTTACCCTAAAGGCCCTTTATGTGAGGTATTTTTTCTGTTTTTGATTTCAGATTCATCCAGCAAGTATTAGGACTCTGGATCAGGATACTATTCAAAGTTAATTGGGTTTTTTTCTCCCTCCAGTCCCCTACCAGTGTGGACCAACAATATTGGACTATTAACTGGACAATATTTTAGGACTTTTAGGAATTGTCATTTGTTTTTTAGATATGTTTTTTATGTTTTTATGTATTAATATTGCATAAGCTATATTAACAGGTCAACATTGGATTTGTCTATTGTTAGCAATCTATTTGAGTCAGACACTATTGTTTATCAGGAGTCAAGCACAGGAACACCTTTTTGTACAACATTGATCACCTTATTGCACATTTTGGTCATTGTATTTTTACATATCACCTTGCTACCTTATTCACATTTTTGACAAACCGGTTTTGTCTCACTTTATTTTTAAAAACTTTTTTCAGAGTCTCTGATCCTTTTTCAATGTGATTTATTTTTTAAATAACACAATTTTTACACGTTTTATATCACCACTTTTACATATTAGATCACCGTTTTTAATACTCTGACATATTAGACTATTGTATCTTAATATTCTGAATTATAGACTGTCACTGTCTCTTGTTCAAGCACATACACATATATGGTGTGAATTCGTATTGACACATACAGTGCTTATTAGCATCGACCAGTCGTCGTGTCTGGTTGTTGTGAAGGTCTACAGTTTGGTATAATAACCTTATTGCAATAGAGGATACAAACCCTGCCTTATATTTTTGCATATTTTTGTATGTGAGTGATTCTTAATAAGGAACTGATGTAACTAAGTAGTACCCTTTTTACTAGGCTATATGTTTTTATGAGGTTCTAATTCCATACCCTTGTTTTATGTTTAATGTTTGGATATTATAATAAATAATCCATTTCAGTACATAACCCACCCAGAGTGCGATCCCTGACTGTACCTAAGCCATAGGCGCTCCTATTTATCTTTCACAGTTTAGACTGGAGGAGTTGGTTGAGCTGCTCCCTTTCAGTGGGGCTAAGTCGGTCCCCTATCTGAACCTGCGCCACTATACCTGTGGGGAGGCTCTTTTCTAATAGGTCTGGAATGGGTAAACTGTCGGGGTCTTCCTGAGGGGAACAACATACGGCCGTCACGTTCTCTGGTCGCTCAAAATATTCCTTGAGTATGTTTACATGGAATGTCTTTCTAAGATTGTTGTCGTGGCAGCTAGCTATCACATAAGTGGTGTCTCCCCTTTTCTCTACGATCTGGTAGGGACCCTGCCAGGACGCCTGCAATTTGTCTGTCTTCACCGGCTTAAGTACTAACACCTTTTGTCCTATGGTGAAGATTCTCTTTCGGGCCCCCCGATCGTACCATACTTTCTGTCTTCTCTGGGCCAACTGGAGATTAGCCCGCACGGATTTGGCTAATTGCTCCATTCGGTCCCTGAGTTCCAGCACGTATGGCACAATGGGGACACCGTCAGCCTCCATCTCTCCCTCCCAGTGCTCCCGGATCAGGTTTAGGGGTCCCCGTACCTTTCTTCCGTAGAGCAACTCGAAGGGAGAGAACCCTGTCGTTTCCTGGGGCACCTCCCGATAAGCAAATAGGAGGTGCGGCAGGAAGCGTTCCCAGTCTCGGTATTCCTGAGTGAACGTCTTGAGCATTTGCTTGAGGGTCCCATTGAACCTCTCACACAGCCCGTTCGTCTGGGGGTGGTATGGGGAGCTCAGGAGGGACTTAATTTTGCAAACCTGCCAGAGTTGTTGGGTCAATTCAGCCGTAAATTGGGTGCCTCGGTCGGATAGGATTTCTTTTGGAAATCCTACCCGGGAGAACACCTGTACTAGTGCATTCGCTACCGTATCCGCTTGTATGTTGGATAGGGCGACAGCCTCTGGGTACCTGGTAGCGTAGTCCACTACGGTAAGAATGTATCACTTACCGGAGGGACTAGGGGTAGCCAGTGGTCCCACTAGGTCAATAGCAACCCGGCTGAAGGGTTCCTCTACAATGGGCATATTTACTAGCTGGGCTTTAGGGTGATCGCCTCGCCTTCCTACTCGTTGACACACATCGCAGGTGTTACAGTAAGTTCTAACGTCAGCGTGCACCCCTGGCCAAAAGAACGTGTGAGTAATGCGGTGTAGGGTACGGGTAACGGCTAGGTGGCCTGCTAAGGGGATGTCGTGGCCTATTTTGAGGATTTCTTGATGGTATTTGTGGGGCACTACCAGCTGTCGCCTACGCTGTCCCCTTTTCTCTGTCCAGCGGTATAGTTTCCCTTTTTCCCATAAGAATGTTTCGTTATCTGCCCCGCGCCCTCCGGTCTCTGCTCGTTCCCGGTACTTTTGTAAGGTCGGGTCAGTCTTAGACTCTGCCTCGAAAGCATCTGGGGTGTCCCAGGGTATGGGGCCTAACCTGTCAGGCAAGGTCGGGGTAGGTCTTACCTGTGTCTCCCGCACTGGTGAGAGCTCTCGCTCCATCCGGGCTTGGGCCCGTGTAGTCACTGGGTCCGCCTCGTTGTTGCATACTGGAGCATAGGCAGAAAGCATGGGGCCCAAATCGTTGCCCAGTAGTACTTCGGCAGGTAAATTATCCATTAGGCCCACGTTCACAGCCCCCTTTCCCGCTCCCCAATCAAGATGCACTTTAGCTGTTGGAATTTTGTACACATCCCCCCCCGCCACTCTAACGGCCACAGTCTGTCCAGATCGCTTGTGCTCTGGCACCAAATGACTCTGTACCAGCGTGATAGTAGCCCCTGTGTCTCGCAATCCCTCGGTAGATCGCCCCTCGAGCCATACCCTCTGCCGATGGTGCTGGCGGGTTATCTGAGGCAGCATATACAGGGTCTGCCTCGTGAAGCGGCCCCACATATCCCTCCATAGGGGCCTCTTGGTTAACACAGAGGGCCCGGGCCAGACGATAGGACCCAGAGGGGTAATTGTAATTCCTGGGTGTCTGGTGCGTATTAAGGGGGCAGCTAGCCATGAAATGCCCTGGTTGCTTGCATCGGTGGCAAGTCGGTCTGGGACGCTCAGAGCTGTTATTGGGTGGTCCTGAGTGTCGGACGGGCCTTGTGGGCACCGGGGCTCGGAATTCAGTACGAGGGGGTGCACGGTAAACCTCTCTGGGTTCGACCCGTGCTGGAGCTCGGTAGTTCATGGGTTCGTGAAGACGGGAGTCATAATGTTCATCGGCCAATTTGGCTGCTTCTTCTAAGGTAGAAGGCCGCCTGTCTCGCAGCCATTCCTTCCCTTGCTGTTCCATGCCATTATAAAAATGTTCTAAGAGAAACAATTGTAAAATTTCCTCCCCAGTCACCGCTTTACTTCCGCTCAGCCAGTGATTTGCCGCTCTCCGCATTCGGTGCGCCCATTCCATATGGGTATCGTTAGGCTTCTTTTCCGTGCCCCGAAACTGTCGGCGATACGTGTCCGGAGTTACAGCGTACCGTCGCAACAGTGTCTCCTTAACTAGCTCATACTGTGTCACTTCCTCAGCACCCAGAGTACGAAAGGCTTCCAGGGCTCGCCCGGATAGTTTCCCAGACAATATCGTGGGCCACTCTCTGTTGGGAATCTGGTGCAGGGCACATTGCCTTTCGAAGTCCGCCAAATATTCATCAATCCCTGTCTCGCTCTCTAGGAAGGGTCGAAATGCCGCATAGGGTATCTTGGGCCTCCCAGCATTTTCGACAGGGATGATTACCTGCGGGGCTTCAGCATTGCGGTGTGCATTCGCTAGGTTGAGTTCGTGGGCTCGAGTCTCTCGTATATCCTCGTCCGCCTCCGCCATCAACTGCTGTACCAATTCCATGGAGGGGTTCGGCCAGTATAATGAGAGCCTTTCCCGAACAATCCTGGTTTTTTCGTCACTAATCGTGGTCGGTGTTTCCGCCATTGTGAAGCTCTGATCCAGTTCGGTCAATTCTGCGATCAGCTCTCTCCTCGGCCGGTTGCTGGCGTACCCCCCTCTGCTTTCAAGTAAATCCTTTAGGGTTGTACGCTTCAATTTTTCGTAAGCGCTCTCCATCCGTTCTGTACCTCTCCTAGGAAATCCAGGAAAATCCCGCCACTGCCGCCAAATGTTACGGTTACCCTTAGTCTCGCTGAGAGATGGACCGCTTAGTAGCCTGGATCCCTATTGCTAAAGAGGGGAGAAGCTGCTTTCCATAGTATTCTATGAGTCTCGCAAATATAGAATAATCTCCCTTAGCTGCAGTACCGCTAGGATACCCTTCTGCCCACAAAAACGAGTCAACGCTGCGATTGAGGGTCAAACAAGAACTCAGGACTGAGATGCCCAGCCTGCTTTTTATTAAGGTTACATGCACACAGGGCACTCCCAGGGGGAGAGGGGGGGAAGCACAAAATCCCCCATCACACATTTAGATAGAGAGCACTGTCCTTTGACAGGCCACAATAGGATTACAGTACTTAAGATAACAAGTTTACAAGTTCATCTTATCAATTAGCAGTCTGGCTCCAGAGGTGATTAGACAATAGTTTCTAAAAGCTGAAAAAAAAAGAGTTAACTCTTTATGAAATGATACTTGTTACGGTTTTCTTGGAGCCCTTCTTAGGCGCTGGCTTGCTGGTTCAGGCATTGCTGCTGGGAAATAAGCTCTTCACAACAAAATAACTAATGCTTCTGTAACAATATATATATATATATATATATACAGGGAGTGCAGAATTATTAGGCAAATGAGTATTTTGACCACATCATCCTCTTTATGCATGTTGTCTTACTCCAAGCTGTATAGGCTCAAAAGCCTACTACCAATTAAGCATATTAGGTGATGTGCATCTCTGTAATGAGAAGGGGTGTGGTCTAATGACATCAACACCCTATATCAGGTGTGCATAATTATTAGGCAACTTCCTTTCCTTTGGCAAAATGGGTCAAAAGAAGGACTTGACAGGCTCAGAAAAGTCAAAAATAGTAAGATATCTTGCAGAGGGATGCAGCACTCTTAAAATTGCAAAGCTTCTGAAGCGTGATCATCGAACAATCAAGCGTTTCATTCAAAATAGTCAACAGGGTCGCAAGAAGCGTGTGGAGAAACCAAGGTGCAAAATAACTGCCCATGAACTGAGAAAAGTCAAGCATGCAGCTGCCAAGATGCCACTTGCCACCAGTTTGGCCATATTTCAGAGCTGCAACATCACTGGAGTGCCCAAAAGCACAAGGTGTGCAATACTCAGAGACATGGCCAAGGTAAGAACGGCTGAAAGACGACCACCACTGAACAAGACACACAAGCTGAAACGTCAAGACTGGGCCAAGAAATATCTCAAGACTGATTTTTCTAAGGTTTTATGGACTGATGAAATGAGAGTGAGTCTTGATGGGCCAGATGGATGGGCCTGTGGCTGGATTGGTAAAGGGCAGAGAGCTCCAGTCCGACTCAGACGCCAGCAAGGTGGAGGTGGAGTACTGGTTTGGGCTGGTATCATCAAAGATGAGCTTGTGGGGCCTTTTCGGGTTGAGGATGGAGTCAAGCTCAACTCCCAGTCCTACTGCCAGTTTCTGGAAGACACCTTCTTCAAGCAGTGGTACAGGAAGAAGTCTGCATCCTTCAAGAAAAACATGATTTTCATGCAGGACAATACTCCATCACACGCGTCCAAGTACTCCACAGCGTGGCTGGCAAGAAAGGGTATAAAAGAAGAAAATCTAATGACATGGCCTCCTTGTTCACCTGATCTGAACCCCATTGAGAACCTGTGGTACATCATCAAATGTGAGATTTACAAGGAGGGAAAACAGTACACCTCTCTGAACAGTGTCTGGGAGGCTGTGGTTGCTGCTGCACGCAATGTTGATGGTGAACAGATCAAAACACTGACAGAATCCATGGATGGCAGGCTTTTGAGTGTCCTTGCAAAGAAAGGTGGCTATATTGGTCACTGATTTTTTTTTTTTTTTTTTTTTTTTGAATATCAGAAATGTATATTTGTGAATGTTGAGATGTTATATTGGTTTCACTGGTAAAAATAAATAATTGAAATGGGTATATATTTGTTTTTTGTTAAGTTTCCTAATAATTATGCACAGTAATAGTCACCTGCACACACAGATATCCCCCTAAAATAGCTATAACTAAAAACAAACTAAAAACTACTTCCAAAACTATTCAGCTTTGATATTAATGAGTTTTTTGGGTTCATTGAGAACATGGTTGTTGTTCAATAATAAAATTAATCCTCAAAAATACAATTTGCCTAATAATTCTGCACTCCCTGTATGTACACACACAGTTTAATCAAATTCCTACTCTAACACATATACAAATATATTAGAGCGTGAAAAATAGAAGAACAGATCCAGCTATGAATTTTGCACTTTGCTACATATTTTGTCTTTGAATTGTAATATAGTTCTAAACAAGGAATATCACTGACTCCCTGTGACACATACAAGGAATAAAACACAATTAGTGAGGCCGTGTTTGAGGGGTCAGACACGCTGTTGTGTTTGCATACACTGTGGCTGGAAAATCTCATAGGAGTGAGTAAGAGTAAACTTAACTGTAAGTAAGTCAGTTTGTTTTGCTTGCAAATTGATCTATCTGATGCAGAATTATTTGTCCAGGGGGCCATAAAGGGGGGTGACTGAGGGGTACAAAATTTAACCCCAAGAGGCTGAAGAAGTCCTGTGTAGCCTCTGTCAATAAATACACAAAAGAAATTACCAGAGATATCTGCAATACATTTCATAGGTGTATGTTCCATCCATTTATTATAACGGTCGGTTTTAATTGTATGGCCATTTGAGTTAAGTGAATATAGATTTTTGGTGTAGCTTCCATTACAAATATTGCAACTGGTGTATGTATTTGTGTATCTCCATAAAAGGGAAAATGT
Source organism: Bombina bombina (assembly GCF_027579735.1). Classification (NCBI taxonomy): domain Eukaryota; kingdom Metazoa; phylum Chordata; class Amphibia; order Anura; family Bombinatoridae; genus Bombina; species Bombina bombina. The sequence goes on along the minus strand of NC_069501.1, from coordinate 1,265,984,673 downwards.
AATTACCTTAAGCTTTAATGTTTTACATCTAATATTTATTTTTAGTTGTCCTAAATAATAATAATTAAAAATGTCCTGTGTTTTTTTCCACTTTTTGGGGGTATTTTGGGGGCGCTTCAGGTTTTTGTGCCTACAGGCTCCTGAGATGTAAATCCGGCCCTGTGCTCAGTCCAATGCTCATCGCGTCGAACTTGATGCGCATGTTTTTGGCAGATTTTTTCATAAATAAGGGTGTCGTATGTAGGTTCGCGGCAGCAATGTCTGGCGAGCATATTAACGCCAGCATATACAACAAAGTTGATGCTTTGATAAATATCCCCCAATGGGGCATATTTATCAAGCTCCGTATGGAGCTTGATGCCCCGTGTTTCCGGCGAGCCTTCAGACTCACCAGAAACAGAAGTTACGAAGCAGCTGCTGCTCCATAACCTGTCCACCTGCTCTGAGGCGGTGGTCAGAAATCAACCCGATCGAATACGATTAGGTTGATTGACACCCACTGCTAGCCACCAATTGGCCGCGAATCTGCAGGGAGCGGCATTGCACCAGCAGTTCACCAGATTAAATAGGCCCCATAGACTTGATAGTATTTTCTAGATGTCTATGAACAAGTATTTTTTCTTTTATTATATGGTCCTAAATTGGGATGGGTGAATGTTTCGCAACATTCGAAAAATCGGCACGAATTTTAACACATTCGTTCGTTCGAAACGAATTTCTAATGTTTACATAACATTCTAATATTCGATTTTCGAATATTCAGTTTTGAATTTTACGATTACATTTGAAAATATTCTTTTTGAAAAATTCGAATTTAGATTGTAATAGTATTTCTAATGCTTTTTCTTTAAATGTAATATTCGAATTATGCAATACATGTATTCGAATTCGAAAAATTCTAATTTAGATTGTAATAGTATTTCTAATGCTTTTTCTTTAAATGTAATATTCGAATTATGCAATATTCTATAAGGAAACATTTGAAATGATATATTTGTATCTATTATGTATCAATTTACTAGATTCCCGCCCTACCACATGAACTATTGAACTTCTGAATAGTATTTGTTAAATAGAATGTTAAATTCGAAATTTCGAAGGTGGACATTCGATATTATTATAAACATTTGAATTCGAAAGTGACATTTGAAAACTGTAAATAAAATTAGATTTTTGAATGTTTAAGAATATTCGTTCTTCGGTAATTTAATTCGGATTTAGAATTCAAATTTCGGTAATAACATTCGTTCTACATTCGAAATTTGAAAATTTACACATTCGCCCATCCCTAGTCCTAAACAACCATTTTTATTATATATATTTTTTTAAGTATGCTGTATTCTTGCCATAATAATTTCCTGTATCTTTATCTAATTATCTCTGTTGCTAGATTAACAAATACCTGAGAAAGACACATTTTACGACAGCATCACATGAGGATATTTCCTTTACTGATTATGGAGATGTACCAGGACATTATGATATTATAAACTGGATCCCATCAGACATCCCAGAGAGACTAGATCCTAATAAAGTTGGAAGCTTTAACTCCTTAGTTCCTGTGGGAAAACAGCTTAATGTCAATGACAGTGCGATCATTTGGAGCCCTAAATTAAAAACAGTAAGTTACTGTGCACTTAAAAAGACATTGAACAGAATTTTTTTTTCTCTTTTTGTTATTTCCTTTAAAAAAAAAAAAAAATAGAAGCTGTTTAAATTTAACATGAATCTAATACACAAGAGCAATGGAGGAAAAAAAAGATGAATGTGTTACTTTTCTTATGGGCAAATTCCTGGTGGGCCAGTTGGTTAATTTAGCCACGCCCACCGCAGTCAGTGTAATGATCTGGAGTAGCAGACTGTCACAGAGGCACTGTTTGGGGGCTTACCTGAGCTAGTTCATTATAGGCCACTTCTCATTAAAGGGGAGGCAATCCCGCATTTTGGGCAGAGCTAGTAGAGCACCTCTGACTGGATTTCTGCTTTGGGGGGTCTGCTGTTGCAGTCTATTGAATGAAGATGCATTTGCCGCATCTGCACTACACAGTCCAAAGTGTTCCGCCCCCAACTTCTTCCTCACTACTTTACCACCATCTTATGTCTAAGCTCAGTAAAGATGTGGGGACCAAACTGTCCTTTTGTTTTTCATTTTATTTGGAGTTCTTAATGAACAATACTTTATAGTATAGTAACAGAGGGAGGGATTTGCTGTGTGCACACATACACCCTCCCCCAAGCAGCAACAGCAAGTCTAGGAAGGGTGGGAACATCCTCCTATCAGAGAGGGTAATGTGCATCACATGATTGCAGGCACTGACTGAAGTTTCCCTAGAGCTGAATTCTAAAGCTAAGGTAAAAAAAATTGTAATGCTGAAGGATATTTCAGCATGATTTAGTTCATCAAATGACTCCAGGATGGTCTCTAAAGTAATCCTGTTTGTCTTGAGCAATGTGTGTGTTGCTTTGTGTGAGTGTGTGTCTCATGTGTATGTTGTGTGTATGTACATGTATTTCTGTATCCTGTATATGTGTGTGTGTGTCTCATGTGTATGTTGTGTGTATGTACACGTATTTCTGTATCCTGTATATGTGTGTGTGTGTGTCTCATGTGTATGTTGTGTGTATGTACACGTATTTCTGTATCCTGTATATGTGTGTGTGTGTGTCTCATGTGTATGTTGTGTGTATGTACACTTATTTCTGTATCCTGTATGTGTGTGTGTGTGTGTGTCATGTGTATGTTGTGTGTATGTACACGTATTTCTGTATCCTGTATATGTGTGTGTGTGTCTCATGTGTATGTTGTGTGTATGTACACTTATTTCTGTATCCTGTATATGTGTGTGTGTGTCTCATGTGTATGTTGTGTGTATGTACACGTATTTCTGTATCCTGTATATGTGTGTGTGTGTCTCATGTGTATGTTGTGTGTATGTACACGTATTTCTGTATCCTGTATATGTGAGTGTGTGTCTCATGTGTATGTTGTGTGTATGTACACTTATTTCTGGATCCTGTATATGTGTGTGTGTCTCATGTGTATGTTGTGTGTATGTACACGTATTTCTGTATCCTGTATATGTGTGTGTGTGTCTCATGTGTATGTTGTGTGTATGTACACGTATTTCTGTATCCTGTATATGTGTGTGTGTGTCTCATGTGTATGTTGTGTGTATGTATACTTATTTCTGTATCCTGTATATATGTGTGTGTGTGTGTCTCATGTGTATGTTGTGTGTATGTATACTTATTTCTGTATCCTGTATATGTGTGTGTGTCTCATGTGTATGTTGTGTGTATGTACACGTATTTCTGTATCCTGTATATGTGTGTGTGTGTGTCTCATGTGTATGTTGTGTGTATGTACACGTATTTCTGTATCCTGTATATGTGTGTGTGTGTCTCATGTGTATGTTGTGTGTATGTACACGTATTTCTGTATCCTGTATATGTGTGTGTGTGTCTCATGTGTGTGTGTGTGTGTATGTACACTTATTTCTGTATCCTGTATATATGTGTGTGTGTGTCTCAGGTGTATGTTGTGTGTATGTACATGTATTTCTGTATCCTGTATATGTGTGTGTGTCTCATGTGTATGTTGTGTGTATGTACACGTATTTCTGTATCCTGTATATGTGTGTGTGTGTGTCTCATGTGTATGTTGTGTGTATGTACATGTATTTCTGTATCATGTATATGTGTGTGTGTGTCTCATGTGTATGTTGTGTGTATGTACACGTATTTCTGTATCCTGTATATGTGTGTGTGTGTCTCATGTGTGTGTGTGTGTGTGTGTATGTACACGTATTTCTGTATCCTGTATATGTGTGTGTGTGTCTCATGTGTATGTTGTGTGTATGTACACGTATTTCTGTATCCTGTATATGTGTGTGTGTGTCTCATGTGTATGTTGTGTGTATGTACACGTATTTCTGTATCCTGTATATGTGTGTGTGTGTGTGTCTCATGTGTATGCTGTGTGTATGTACACGTATTTCTGTATCCTGTATATGTGTGTGTGTGTGTGTCTCATGTGTATGCTGTGTGTATGTACACGTATTTCTGTATCCTGTATATGTGTGTGTGTGTCTCATGTGTATGTTGTGTGTATGTACACGTATTTCTGTATCCTGTATATGTGTGTGTGTGTGTCTCATGTGTATGTTGTGTGTATGTACACGTATTTCTGTATCCTGTATATGTGTGTGTGTGTCTCATGTGTGTGTGTGTGTGTGTGTATGTACACGTATTTCTGTATCCTGTATATGTGTGTGTGTGTCTCATGTGTGTGTGTGTGTACACGTATTTCTGTATCCTGTATATGTGTGTGTGTGTCTCATGTGTGTGTGTGTGTGTGTGTGTGTATGTACACGTATTTCTGTATCCTGTATATGTGTGTGTGTGTCTCATGTGTATGTTGTGTGTATGTACACGTATTTCTGTATCCTGTATATGTGTGTGTGTGTCTCATGTGTATGTTGTGTGTATGTACACGTATTTCTGTATCCTGTATATGTGTGTGTCTCATGTGTATGTTGTGTGTATGTACACGTATTTCTGTATCCTGTATATATGTGTGTGTGTCTCATGTGTATGTTGTGTGTATGTACACTAATTTCTGTATCCTGTATATGTGTGTGTGTGTCTCATGTGTATGTTGTGTGTATGTACACGTATTTCTGTATCCTGTATATGTGTGTGTGTGTGTGTCTCATGTGTATGTTGTGTGTATGTACACGTATTTCTGTATCCTGTATATGTGTGTGTGTGTACAAGTATATCTGTATGCTGTGTAGCTTATGTGTATACATGTATAGAAAAATATTATGTACCTATTATAGCAGTAGGTGATTCAAAGAATGCAAACTAGCAAAACAAGTCCTATAATATAGATAAGCCAGTGAGAAGGTAATGATTTAAAATGTAACTTTCTTTACTTACTCGTAGGAATTCACTTCCTGGCCACCAGGAGGAGGCAAAGACCCTGCAACAAAGCTTTAAATATATAAGAGAAAAAATAGCAGGATCTGCTCTGTTAGTGTATAATAAAAAAATACAAATGTAATTGATTCCAGTAAAAAAAGTGTAGTATTCCCAGGCAAGAGGATACACAGCAAGGACTGTCTTACGCGTTTCACGCCCCCTATTGGCACTTAATCATAGACTGGAGGAACAGGAAAGGGGCGGCCACTTTATGCAAAAAAGCAAAGATTGGTTAACCCCTTGCTGTCCACATACAACAACAAAAATGTTTAAAAACACATACAGTGTGAATTTTTAGATAAAAGAGCAATATTGCATGATAATATAATTACAGAGATGTGGGTGACATAGCAAAACACATATATAAACAAGCATACTAAGCTATATAGCATAGAAATGCTAAGTTCCTAAAGAAAAAGTGGCTGGTACAAATATGCTAAATTTGGAAAAATTATAATAACATTCATGGCAGGATACTAATGTGAGGAATGAAAGAAACTTTTTTATATATAAGTAATAGTATGTGCGTTAAGCATATGTGAATTATAAAATGACAGAAATGACATCAGTTATAAATGAAGTAACTGATGTCAAATTCTCTATTTAAGCCCAAAGGTGTTTTAGTTTTTAATTTGAGAATCCAAAACAATTCTCTTTTGTCTAGGATTTTATGTTTGTTACCCACTCTGATGGGTACCGGGACCGGATCTATTACTTGGACAGATATGTCAGCTATATTGGTGAAGTGAACACCATTAAAGTGACTGGCAACATAATTCTTAACATCCCTAACATGTTCTCTAACTGTTTTTCTGAGTTCCCTAGATGTTTGACCTGTATATTGATTTTACATAAGTTACACGTTAGTAAATACACTACCCATCGGCTACTACAGTTCGCATAAAAGTTGATGTCAAATGTTAAATTGGTGACACTGGAGGTAAATGTTTTGCCTTTTAAGATTAGGGCACAGGTGTTGCAGTTTTAACTGCCACACTTGTAATTACCTTTGTGTGTTAACCACCTGGACTCTGGTTCTGGTACATTCTTTTTCACCATACTTGGAGAAAGTGACTGTGCCAATGTTCTGGGTTTTTTGGGGACAAATTTGAACTTATCAACATAATGTTTGAGTATTTCATCTCCTAATAGGAGATGCATGTGTTTTTTATGAATTTTGACAATAGGATTAAATTGCATAGTGTATTATGTGGTAAACACCACAGAGTCTGAAAAATTATCAGGCTTTGATTTTTTGTAAGATTTTTTATTTCAAATAGGAGCACAGATGAGCGATTTCCCTCTTGTGAGTACAATTTCTGTATACTATTGATACACAAGCAGAAATTGGTTGCATAAATTTGTATTTCACCTATGGGTACCAACGGCTATTAATGCTTTTTTATTGTATACTAAAGCAGCTTTTATGTCAATGGGCAGTATTTTCACTGCTACCAACTACCCATATTAAGTTAATGAGTATTCCCAAACATGGCAGGCATTAACACAGAAGCTGTTGATGTGGTACCTGTAACAAACACAGCTTCCATTCCACTTATGGCAGTACAAGACATTTTTGATTTAAATAACATGCAGGATTATTTTGACAAAGTTTTCTCTAAAGAATCTCACATAGAAGAAGAAAGTGAGATTAGAAATCTATTTTATTCCTTACAACAACTTTTGGTAATGTATTTGAGATTAATGTGGGACACTATAGCTTTCAAAAAAATATATTGAATCCAAGAGAATCCAAAGGGGTATCAAAAAATATCCATCATTTGAATTTGAGGACAACACTGATATGGAGGTTTGGAATACAGCACTCACCGATTTCTCTATCAAGCTGCTCAATATTCTAGTCAGAGTGAAAGAAAAGAAAAGGGAGAAAATCAAGCTAGACATTGAAATTAAACAAGCAGATTTAAAACCCCTTGAAAATCACTCTAAGTTCCCTACATATATGAACAAATTAAATGAATTTATTGCCCAGGTTGATGGAGAGCAAGAATGCTCCAAGGGCAAAAAATTCACTAGGGACAAAGAGGACTATGAACAAAATAGGGTGTACAACTGGGCAGCAGTGCGACGCCAACAACGGGAGAATAAATATCAGCATAATAAGAACTATTACTCTAGATACTTCACAGCCTCACAAATTGTTTTGATTCTCAAAAAAGACAAAGACCCGGAACTGATAAATTCATATAGGCCGATTTCACTTTTAAACAGTGATTACAAAATATTGATGAGTATCCTAGCAGAGAGACTTAAGCTAATAATAGGCCCCCTTATACATAAGAATCAGGTAGGTTTCATGCCAGGTAGGAATGCGTCACGTAATAAAAGGAGGCTTCAACAGATTCTAAATAATTTTTTCTCTAATAGGAAGGGATCCACAAAATCCTTGGATGCTGCAATAATATCAATAGATGCAGAGAAGGCCTTTGACTCCATCTCCTGGGATCAACTGTTCACAGCTCTTCCCAGGTTTGGAGTCGAGGGTACCTTCCTTAAGTTTATCAAATTAATTTATAATTCCTCAAATTCCTCTATACTGATTAACAATGTGCCCTCTGTTAATTTTCCACTTTTTAAAGGCTCCAAACAAGGATGTCCAATCTCCCCCTACCTGTTTAATCTAGCTCTCGAACCTTTAATAATATACATAAGAAAAGAGATAGAGGGGATTAAACTGGGACAGAGGACAATTGCTACATTAGTTTATGCTGATGATTTACTAGTTTTGACAGCTAATACAGCTAGGAACATCCCATTACTGATAGAGATTTTACAAGAGTTTAGTCTATTCTCAGGATATAAAGTAAACATGTTAAAGTCAGAAATGTATTGGTTAAGGAAACACAAGGACTCGTTTCAGACATATCATTTTAAGGAAGCCAAAACTTCCTTTGTATATTTGGGGATTAGACTGTCTAAAGACAGTAATGAGTGGTACGAATTAAATTATAGGCCAATTCTCTCCAAAATCAAAAACGATCTAGCCAACTGGTCTAAATTTCAGCTAACGCTATCAGGTAAAATTAAACTGGTTAAAATGGTGATATTCGCCAAACTTCTTTATCTGATGCAAAACTTGCCAATTTTAATAAAACAAGCAGATCTAAAATCAATTAAACAGATTCTCATACAGTTTTTCTGGAAGGGAAAAAGGAAAGCTATTGCGCTCAATAAATTGTCATTGTCCAGACTTGACGGGGGGCTAGCGCTCCCAGACATTGAGATTTATAATTTGGTGTGCATCTAAAAATAGCACTAGACTGGCTAACAGGCTCAGATTATTATGCAGATATACCTACAGAAGAAATCTTAGTGCGTCCATATGCCTTGAAGGCACTACTACATTGTGATCTTGATAAATGCCCAACCATTATTAAATAGATTCCAGCCACTTACAATGTAATACAGGCGTGGCACAAAGTTTTAAAAAAGCTTCATATGTCATATAAATTCTCTAAATATTTAACTATAGCAGGTAACCCTAATTTCACACCGGCTTTAAACTCCAAAATTTTTAATAACTGGGCACAAAACGGACTAATATACATAGGACAGTTAAGAGATAATGATACTGGAGCATGCCAATGAATGCAGGACCTAATTCTAGAATTCGAAATTCCCAACAAGGATTTCTTTCCCTTCTTCCAGGTGCGGTACTTCCTTCAGACTCTCCTTGAGGACATGCGGGAGGAGCCGACACTTGAAACTCTGGAATCTGCTATAATTCTTTTTAAAGCAGGGAAATATAACATAACAACATTATACAAAATAGTTATGAATTGGAAAGGATATGATCATTTAAAAAAAATTGCAGAATGGTGGAAGGTCCCAATTGAAACTATACACAAAAGTTTTAGGTTGGCAGATGCAACAACACTCTCCCCTTCATGGAGAGAATCCCATACGAAAAGTATCAATCACACATATATCACACCTGGTATGAAAGCAATATGGGACAATAGAGGTCGTGCCCTAAATGCAGATTATTCAAAGCAGACCTTAAACATTGTTTCTGAGCCTGCCCTAAGGTTAAGAAATTCTGGCATAAGGTTAATTATTGGCTTAATAAAATTAATAACATCCAATATCAATTGAAGGAGGAAGACATCTTTTTTTTTTTATAGTCCTTAACAAAGAAGCCCTACACAAAAATATCCTACATTTAACCATTGTAATAATGGCAGGTAGGTTATTGATTCTTAAATATTGGAAATCTTCTAAGGCTCCTAACCTGACAGAACTTAGGCATAAGCTTAAAAACCAACTTATAATTGAACAGATGGACACCTCAATAAACTCTGAGGCACAAATTAAACATTTTTTGATCAAATGGGGCAATGTAATTAATTTTTTTTCCAAAGAAATACAATCATTGATAATCTTACCCTTTCGAGGCACTATAGAAATGGCCATAGCAAATAAAGAATTTCCTGAATTCTAGATGGAATAGTACAGGACAGTTCACGATGTTGGTCAGAGGGAAACAAATTTAAATCAGAGGGAAATAAATTTAATTCAGATTTTTTTTTTTTCTCTTTCGCTTGTGTGTTCATTTCTTTTTATAAAAATGTGAAATTTTTAACATATATCTTGATTAAGAATTTAAGATAACATCCAATGAACAAAGTGTGATCATAGTTATCATTATTTTGATTGATTATAAGCCACTTCATTGGATGTGGCTTACCTGTTTGTGTTATCACATCTTCAAGTTAGATGCCTTTTTATATAGGTTTGGTTTCTATATTCTTATTCTTATTTGTACATTTGTGTTGGCATTAAATAAATAAAATAAAAAAAATAAAAAAAAGAACTATTACAAATCTGAATCCCAGCAAGAACAAGCAAACACTGACAAAACCCCTAAGTCCATTCTCAAAAATAAAAAATGCAAAAGAAGAGTGTTTTTCAGCACCTCAGAAGGGGACTCTACTGATGTGGATAATTCTGATTCCAACCACTCCTCTGTTTCTTCGCATGCCTCTTCCTCTCTTCTTCCTCTTCCTCCTGCTCTTCCTCTTCTTTTTTACAAGACAGCTTGGGAGAAGATTTGGGGGAATATCAGCAGGTGGTCCGCCCCAAGACTCGCAGGGCCACCAAGTCAGAAAAAGAAGAAGACACAGATGAAGAAAAGGGAGCAAAAGACAAATCAAAGAAAGAGGGACATTAAAAGATAATAGTCCATTGTCTTGAAATTTCAGTATTATTAATTTGTCCCAGCATAATCTCACTGTTTATGAAAAATCTGTATTAACCAAAGGGTTAGGATTTGCCCCCAATAACAAATTTACTGGCTTCACCACTCTCTTGGATGTAAACAAGTTCATCAGAAAATTAGCCCTTAAGAGGTTTTTTTTTATTGCCTAATGATACTGATGAGACACTTGTACCCATTGAAAGTGAGGAAGTTCAGCAGATTTCATACATCCATCCCTATTTACACTTCTCGGATGACTGCTCCTTAGCAATTTTGAATGAATTGTATAGTGAGGATGTACGTACTCTTAATACTAAACCTATACCAAAACCAACTTAAATAAGATCTGACTTTTACCCCATTCAACATAGGGGTGCCATGTCAAACGCCTATCAAAAGGCGGTACAGGATGATATCCTGGATTTAGAAAAAAGTACTGGTGGCAATGCCTCCACCTTTAATCTGACCCATAAGGAAAGTATGACAATTAAATCTCTACAGAGTAATCACAGCATTGTCATCAAAAATTCAGATAAGGGTGGGGGCATTGTCATTATGGACAAGGAATTTTATTTTTCTGAGGCAACAGACAACTGTCAAATGAGGACAGTTATCAAAAATTATCCTTCAATCCAACAGTGACATTCAAAAGAGAATTGTCGTGTTTGGTTGAATAGGGAATTTCCTTGGGCATCTTTGACACAAAGGATTTGAACACACCGGTTCCAACTAATCAGAAAATTACTATTTTTTATCATGTGCCAAAGGTGCACAAGGATTGCGAGCACCTTCCGGGTAGACCCATTGCCTCTGGCATTGGTTCCCTTTTTGAACCTATGAAAGCCTGGCAAGATGCAATTTTACAACCTATTGCACAGAGACAGTTGAGCTACCTGGAGGACAGCTCTCACCTCCTTGAAAGTTTAGAATATACCCAATGGCAGCCAGACTCCACATGTATTATAGTAGACATCTCCTCCCTATACACATGAATCCCTCACTCCTTAGGGGTACAAATTATTGAACACTTTCTAAATAAAGAATTACATTTGGATAATATTACCACGTTGCATTGGTGACATTTTTAGGTATTTGCTATCACATTATTTTTTTCTATTTAATCAAGAGTTTTTCAAGCAAATCTGTAGCACAGCGATGGGGGCAAAATTTGCTTGATCGTTTGCCAACTTATACGTCGCCTGGAGGGAACTCAATTATATTTACAGTTTGCAAAATCCATGGCACGAGGATATCATTATGTTTGTAAGATATATTGATGATCTGTTGTTCATCTCATCATTAAAAAACCATTTGATGACTCCACATTCCACAAATGTATGCAATATTTAAACCATAACAATATGGGACTTGAATTCACTGGAATGCATAGTAACACAGCGGTAAACTTTTTAGATTTAGCCTTATACATTGAAACTGGTCAAATAAACACAAAAACCTTTAGAAAACCTACCGCAGGCAACACAATTTTACACGCTACATCACAGCATCCCAAACATCTAATTTCAGCCATTCCAAAGGGTCAATTTATCAGACTCAGACTCAATACCAAATCAGACCGTCTGACACAAAAAGGATATAAGAGGGAAAATTTAGCCCATTGCCGTCAACAGGTGAAAACCTTGAAAGATGATCACAATCAGAAATCTTACAAAAAATCAAAGCCTGATAATTTTTCAGTCTCTGTGGTGTTTACCACATAATACACTACACAATTTAATCCTATTGTCAAAATTCTTAAGAAACACATGCATCTCCTATTAGGAGATGAAATACTCAAACAATATGTTGATAAGTGCAAATTTGTCCCCAAAAAACCCAGAACATTGGCACAGTCACTCTGTCAAGTATGGTGAAAAAGAATGTACCAGAGCCAGAGTCCAGGTGGTTAACACACAAAGGGAATTACAAGTGCAGCAGTAAAAACTGCAACACCTGTGCCCTAATCTTAAAAGGCAAATCATTTACCTCCAGTTTACCAATTTAACATTTGGGCCCCTATTTATCAAAGTCTGGTGGACCTGAGCCAACAGTGTGGATCAGGTCCGCCAGACCTCGCTGAATACGGCGAGCAATATGCTCTCTGTATTCAGCATTGCACCAGCAGCTCACAAGAGCTGCTGGTGCAACGCCGCCCCCTGCAGACTCATGGCCAATGGGCCGCTAGCAGGGGGTGTCAATCAACCCGATCGTACTCGATCTGGTTGATTTCCAGCAATGTCTGTCCGTCTGCTCAGAGCAGGCAGACAGGTTATGGAGCAGCGGTCTTTGTGACCACTGCTTCACAACTGCTGTTTCTGGTGAGCCTGCAGGCTCGCCAGAAACACGGAGCATCAAGCTCCATTCAGAGCTTGATAGATAGGCCCCTTGACATCAACTTTTATGCTAACTATGGTAGCCAATGGGTAGTGTATTTACTAACGTGTAACTTATGTAAAAACAATATACAGGTCAAACATCTAGGGAACTCAGAAAAAGAGTTGGAGAACAAGTTAGGGATGTTAAGAATTATATCAAAGAGTCTGCTGTTGCCAGTCACTTTAATGGTGTTCACTTCACCAATATAGCTGACATATCTGTCCAAGTAATAGATCTGGTCCAGGTACCCATCAGAGGGGGTAACAAACATAAAATCCTAGACAAAAAAAAAATTTTTTGGATTCTCAAATAAAAAACTAAAACACCTTTGGGCTTAAATAGAGAATTTGGCATCAGTTACTTCATTTATAACTGATGTCATTTCTGTCATTTTATAATTCACATATGCTTAATGCACACACTGTTACTTATATATACAAAGTTTCTTTCATTTCTCACATTAGTATCCTGCCATGAATGTTATTATAAATTTTCCAAATTTAGCATACTTGTACCAGCCACTTTTTCTTTAGGAACTTAGCATTTCTATGCTATATAGCTTAGTATGCTTGTTTATCTATGTGTTTTGCTATGTCACCCACATCTCTGTAATTATATTATCATGCAATATTGCTCTTTTATCTAAAAATTCACACTGTATGTGTTTTTAACCATTTTTTCATTCTATGTGGACAGCAAGGGGTTAACCAATCTTTGCTTTTTTTGCATAAATTGGCCGCCCCTTTCCTGTTCCTCCAGTCTATGATTAAGCGCCACTAGGGGGCATGAAATGCGTAAGACAGTCCTTGCTGTGTATGCCTCTTGCCTGGGAATACTACACTTTTTTACAATAAAATTTGTATTTTTTAATTATACACTAACTGAGCAGAGCCTGCTATTTTTTCTCTTATCTATTTGTTACCGGTTTGATTCGCCGTCTGCTAAGGCTCTCTGGGTATGCTTGAGTAGGAGTTTTTGTTTCTTTTGTCAAACTGCACGCATTGGAGTTTTTTACCGTGTTCCGGAAATCCCCCCCCCCACACACTAAAGCTTTAACCCCTTAAGGACCACAGCACTTTTCCATTTTCTGTCCGTTTGGGACCAAGGCTATTTTTACATTTTTGCTGTGTTTGTGTTTAGCTGTAGTTTTCCTCTTACTCATTTACTGTACCCACACAGATATTATATACTGTTTTTCTTGTCATTAAATTGACTTTCTAAAGATACCATTATTTTCATCATATCTTATAATTTACTATAAAAAAATTATAAAATATGAGGAAAAAATTAAAAAAAACACACACTTTTTCTAACTTTGACCCCCAAAATCTGTTACACATCTACAACCACCAAAAAAAAAAACCATGCTAAATAGTTTCAAAATTTTGTCCTGAGTTTAGAAATACCCAATGTTTACATGTTCTTTGCTTTTTTGCAATTTATAGGGCAATAATTTCAATATACAATAAATACTTATGCCCAGCAGTGAATGGGTTAATTAAGGAGCTTGTAGGTTTAATTATAGCTTTAGTGTAGTGTAGTAGACAACCTAAAGTATTGATCTAGGCCAATTTTGGTATATGTAATGCCATCATTTCACCGCCAGATGCGATCAAATAGAAAAAAAAAACGTAAAATGTTTCACAATTTTAGGTTTCTCACTGAAATTATTTACAAACAGCTTGTGCAATTATGGCACAAATGGTTGTAAAAGCGTATCTGGGATCCCCTTTGTTCAGAAAGAGCAGACATATATGGCTTTGGCATTGCTTTTTGGTAATTAGAAGGCCGCTACATGCTGCTGCGCACCACACATTAATTTTGTGCAAAGCAGTGGCGGGGTTAATTAGGTAGCTTATAGGGTTGATTTTAGCTTTAGTGTAGAGATCAGCCTCCCACCTGAAACATTCCACCCCCTGAACTCTGCCTGACCCCCCTAAAATAGCTCCCCCCCCCCACCTTACAATTGTCACCGCCATTTTAAGTACTGGCAGAAAGTCTGCCAGTACTAAAATAAAAAGCATTTTTTTATTGATTCTGCAGTGTTGGATCCCCCCTTAGCCCCCAACCTCTCTAATCCCCCCATACAGCTCTCTAACCCTCCCCCCTCTAGCTATTTGCCACCATCTTTGTCCCTAAAAACTGTATTTTAATTACTTATCTTTATAAAACATATTTTCTGTAGTGTAGCTGCCCCCCCCTCGATATTCTACCTCCCTCCCCCACCCAGATATCTTTCCAACCCCAGGAGAGCCCACCATCATTACATTAATTTTTTTTAACGAAAAATCTTGCTGATCGCCTTGGTCGTTAACTGCATTTTTTTGCAGGACATACCCCATACGTTGTTGGTCGTTAAGGGGTTAAGTATCCTTCCTACTTCCATCTCTCTCCCAGTAGTTCTTTGCCTCATCGAGGAGTGGGCATGGATAGAGGTGTTCTGAATTGTATTGAAGATTTACAGGGATTTCAACCCCAACATTTCCCTCAACTGATAGTTCCTGGAAGAGAGGGACATAAGAGAGAACTGGCTGTGCAATGTAAATCTCCTCTCTGGTTTTGTGGTCACAACCCTGACACAGGTGTCATTGGGAAGTTCCTTAGCCTCCCCCTGTTTGGCCATGAAGAAATATTCCCTAAGTAAATACTTCAGCTGTAAGTTACGTTAAAGAATTGCTCTCTGCTGTATGCTAGTGGAGGTACAGGGACTTTTTAACTATGTGACCCTGCTCGGGACTGACATTTTTAGGACTCCTCTTTAAGTAGATGAATCTATTTGGAAGGACAAAGATGGCCGCAGTCCATTTTTTATTTCAGGAGATGATTCACAGTGCGGCTCAGAGGATCAATAGTGAGGTATTTAGTAGTTTCCTATGCAGGGTTTGGCACATTTTTCTCCTATTACGGTCATTCCTCCCTGCTGTGACGTGCATCCAAAGTTTTCCTCTGGGTTTGGTTCTGATACCAAAGTGGTAAATTGCACCATTTACAAAGAGAAGGAGGGGGCACATAAAACATATCCTGTTAAACTATTAATTTCATATTAGATCAAGCACTATGGAAATTTAGCTTTTTGTTATAGTGCTTAGGGCATCACAATTTTAGGTGCTTATACTATTGTTATTCAGTATAGTTTTTGTGTGCACATGGGTGCACTGTAATTCTTGGGGCCAATATTGTTGCAATATTGATCACTGGGATGTCCTTTCTTGAAGGAAGATACTCGATTAATGGAAAATAGTGTATGTCTACGTGGAGAGGTGTTTATCTACAGCTTATAGTATATTCTGCAAATGCTGTGAGATATAGCCGCACATTAATCTATTCCTTAGCTTGTACTGCTGTTGTAGCCTTGTGAGAGGATACTGGAGTGAGCGGAAGTTAGTTTCCTGTTTATACTTTGCTGTGTAATAATTTACTTTTTACTACAGTGTTCCATATGTAGCCCTGCTGTTATTTAGTGCTGTACAATGTTTTCATCATGAGAGGATACCGCAGTATATTCCATATTTAGCCCTACTGTTTAGTGCTGCGCAATGTTTTCTTACCCTTGTGTGAGGTTACTACAGTACATTCCATCTCTAGTACAACTGTCTCATATTGCTGTGCAATACTTTATCTTTCATTGCGTGAAGATATTACAGTATATTCCATATCTAGTATTACCGGTATATTGCTGGGCAATGGGTTACTTTTTATAGTAATGAGATACTACAGCATATGTCATATCTAGTACTACTGTTATATAGTGCTGTACAATGATAGGTTCATTGTGTGAGGATTCTACAGGTGATCCATATCTGGTACTTCTGTTGCTGTGCAATAGTATATTTACCTTTGTGAGAGTACTACAGTATACTTCATATGGTGCACTACTGTTAAATATTTGTAAGACTATATAACCAATCTCAGGAAGAGATAAAAACACACACACCCTTGATACTATTATATGTGGCTGTACACTGCTCTTCTCTTATGGATACTACAGTATTGTTTAATATTTGTACTGTGGTGCTACTGTTATTTATTGCTGTGCAATACTGTACCTTTATTGGTGTGATTCTCATTTATCATCTTCCATATTTGGTCTTACTGTTAGTTATTGCTGTGCAATACTATACTTTTATTGGTGTGATTCTCATATATCATCTTCCATATTTGGTCTTACTGTTAGTTATTGCTGTGCAATACTATACCTTTATTGGTGTGATTCTCATATATCATGTTACATATTTGGTCTTACTGTTATTTATTGCTGTGCATGCTATACCTTTATTGGAGTGTTTCATATATATCATGTTACATATTTGGTCTTACTGTTATTTATTGTTGTGCAATACTATACCTTTATTGGTGTGATTGTCATGTATCATGTTATATATTTGGTCTTACTGTTATTTATTGCTGTGCAATACTATACCTTTATTGATATGAATCTCAAATATCATGTTACATATTTGCTCTTACTGTTATTTATTGCTGTGCAATACTATACCTTTATTGGTGTGATTCTCATATATCATGTTACATATTTGGTCTTACTGTTATTTATTGCTGGGCAATACTATACCTTTATTGGTGTGATTCTCATATATCATGTTGCATATTTGTCTTACTGTTATTTATTGCTGTGCAATACTACACTTTTATTAATGTGATTCTTATATATCATGTTACATATTTCGTTTTAGTGTTATTTATTGCTGTGCAATACTATACCTTTATTGGTATGATTCACATATATCATGTTACATATTTAGTTTTATCGTTATTTATTGCTGTGTAGTACTATACCTTTATTGGTGGGATTCTCATATATCATGTTACATATTTGGTATTACAGTTATTTATTGCTCTGCAATTCTATACCTTTATTGGTGTGATTGTCAAATATCATGTTCCATATTTGGTCTTATTGTTATTTGTTGCTGTGCTACACTATACCTTTATTGGTTTAATTCTCATATATCATGTTACATATTAGGTCTTACTGTTATTAATTGCTCTGCAATACTATACATTTATTTGTGTGATTCTCATATATCATGTTACATATTAGGTCTTACTGTTATTTATTGCTGTGCAATACTATGGGGCCGATTTATTATTGTGCAAATGGACATGATCCAATATTGTGGATCATGTCCGCCAGACATCGATAAATGCAGACAGCATGTTCCATATTTGATCTTACTGTTACTTATTGCTGTGCAGTACTACACCTTTATTGATGTGATTCTCATATATCATGTTACATATTTGGTCTTACTGTTATTTATTGCTGTACAGTACTATTCCTTTATTGGTGTGATTCTAATATGTCATGTTCTATATTTGGTCTTATTGTTATTTATTGCTGTGCTATACTATACCTGTATTAATGTGATTCTAATATATCATGTTCCATATTTTGTCTTACTATTATTTACTGCTGTGCAATACTATACCTTTATTGATGTGATTCTCATATATCATGTTACATATTTGATCTTACCGTTATTTATTGCTGTGCAGTACCATAACTTTATTAGTGTGATTCTCATATATCATGTTCCATATTTCGTATTACTGTTATTTATTGCTGTGCAATACTATACCTTTATTGGTGTGATTCTCATATATCATCTTCCATATTTGGTCTTGCTGTTATTGATTGCTGTGCAATACTATACCTTTATTGGTGTGATTCTCATATATCATCTTACATATTTGGTCTCACTGTTATTTATTGCTCTGCAATACTATACTTTTATTGGTGTGATTCTCATATATCATCTTCCATATTTGGTCTTACTGTTATTTATTGCTCTGCAATACTATACTTTTATTGGTGTGATTCTCATATATCATCTTCCATATTTGGTCTTACTGTTATTTATTGTCGTGCAATACTATACGTTTATTGGTGTGATTCACATATATCATGTTATATTTGGTCTTACTGTTATGTATTGCTGTGCAATACTATACCTTCATTGGTGTGATTGTCATATATCATGTTATATGTTTGGTCTTACTGTTATTTATTGCTGTGCAATACTATACCTTTATTGGTGTGCTCCTCATATATCATGTTACATATTTGGTTTTAGTGTTATTTTTTTTTTTCTGTTTTAAATATTTTTTATTGAGATCCAAAATAGCATACAATTATAAAGTCTTACAAAGATCCGACATATTACATCCAAACATATCACAGAATGAGAAATACCCACATGTACATTAAACACCATACACATGTGTGGATACTAGCTAGAACACATTGTTAGGCTCAATAGGAATCTCAAATAA
This sequence comes from Bombina bombina, assembly GCF_027579735.1. Taxonomy (NCBI): domain Eukaryota; kingdom Metazoa; phylum Chordata; class Amphibia; order Anura; family Bombinatoridae; genus Bombina; species Bombina bombina. The sequence goes on along the minus strand of NC_069501.1, from coordinate 1,265,965,805 downwards.
TGAAACAAATAAATCTAGAACTTAAAATGAAAAACTTGAAATGAAAAATGTACATATATATCCAAAACTTCAAAATGGTCTCTGGAAAGTAGCTCATCTCGACTGGTCAAGGGCATTATGGGGAAAGGGAAAGATAGGGAAGAGGGTGAAGGAGTCATATCATGGGAGGGAATGGGGAGGACTAGGGGAGGAAGAAAGGGTGGAAAAGAAGAAATGAGAAAGAAAGAGTGAAAGGAACAGTCAGACTATGAGGAAGAGAAGAAAGAAAAAAAAAACACCCCCAAAGGGGGGAGAGGGTGACAGACTATAATAATGTTATGTTACATATATTGCCTCTGGTTCCATTTGTCTAAACTAAGGAGTAGCCTTACTAGAACGTGTCTGATGTTACTGAATTTGAATACAATCCTCCTAGATCACCCAGTAGTCCTCCATCCGCTCCAAGTCATTATATGCAAATTTCTCCATGCTAGCCAGGTACTGTACTACCTTGCAGACATCTGTTATAGTAGGTGGATCAATTTATTTCCATTCCCTGGCAATACAGAGCTTTGTGGCAGCCATTATATAGATCACTAGTTGTTTACTACATTTAGGTAATTTTTTGTCAAAAACATGGAAAAGAGCCTGGCTTGGAGTCAACTATATGCTCACATTCATAGAATTTTTGGACAGGACCACCACACGTGTGAGTCAGAGCCCTCTCCCCCACATAACCTCCAGCACCGTGAAGAGGTGTCAGCAAACATTTTGGACAATCTGGTGGGTACTCTATACCACCGTAACATGAGTTTCATGTAGCCTTCAAAAATTGTTATGCAATGAATTTTTTTTTTGTCAAATTAATAGCAATGCTCAGCTCTGCATCTGATATTTTTAAGGACAGTTCCCTACACCACATTTTGATTTGTCCCGGGAGGCCAAACAAATGATCTTGTAGTAAGGCTTTGTAGTGGAATGTAAGAGGTGTATTCGTCCCCATCCCGTTCAACCATCTCTCCTCCCTCTTAGAGTGGGGCCTTAGCCCTGGGGCTCCAAATTTCCAGGAATGTAATAAGCTAAGTATTCTAAAACATTCAAAATGGAACCACAGTGGGGGTCCATTGAGAGAGCCAAGGATCTGAGGAGCTGTCACTAGCTTGTTATTAGAAAACAGTTGTTCTACCATATTGAAATTGTGTTGTACCCGAAATTCAACATGAATATTTGGGCGTCCCAACAATAGACCCCTTAATTGGTGGATTGGCGAGGGGTGTGGGGCGATCTCTGTATGATGCCTGAGCGCAAGCCATAGTTTTATATTTTGCTGAACAATAGGGTTAATAGCTATCTCAACTAGCTGTTTATAACTGGGAACCCACAAAATGATAGGAAGGTCTAAGCCTTCGGGTAAATATAGTTCCTCCAATCTAAACCATCCCAGTCTCTCATTAGCGGGGCCCCAGGCTGTGATCTGTGACAATCTTGTTGCCTCATAATAGAGAAATATGTTAGGGAAGGAAACTCTGCCTCTTAAGAACTCTCACTGCAGGATTTTGTGACTAATCCATGGAGTTTTCTGCATCCAGACATATCTGGAGAAGATCTGGTGGACCTGTTGTAGAATACAATGAGGGATATTCAAAGGTATGTAGCGAAACAGATATAGTACCTTAGGGAGTAACAACATTTTCACAGTGGTTACTCGCCCTATCCAAGAGATCTCTCTGAAGTCCCATCTGTTTGTCAATGACTTTAGTTCAGTGATCAGGACATCAAAATTTATTGATAATATTTTATCTAAGTCCACACTCAAATGGATACCCAGGTGTTTGATAGACTCCGTGGACCATTGGAAATCATGATTTCCTCACAGGTCTTAAAGCTGCTCACTAGAGAGATTAATGCTATATGCTTCAGTTTTTGTCATGTTTATTTTGTAGTAGCTTAAGGTGCTGAACTGATCTAATACAGCGAAGACCCCTGGAACCGAAGAAATAGGATTCGTGAGGAGGAGGGTAACATCGTAAGCGTATAACATAATTCTTTCTTGGCTAGAACCCATTGACAAGCCTTCAAAAGCTGGTGTAGTTCGGATTGCCTCCGCGAGTGGCTCCATGATCAGGGCAAAAAGCAAGAGGGACAGCGGACAGCCTTGGCTGGTGCCATTAGAGATGGCGAAAACCGGAGAACAAAAGCCCATCCCCCTCACCATTAAGTCTGTCCATCTAATTGTGTGTGAAGTTTGATTAGTCCTATTTCCCTCTAGGAATTTCTCTATCTTCTCCATCAGTTCAGGGGCAAAGGATGCATCTTCCTATAAAAATTTGGGAAGCCTCCAAGATGGTCTGATCAAAGCAGATCCCTCCATATTTACTGACATTATCACGGCGTCGTGGTCCGACCACGGACAGCTGCATATATTAGAATTTGTGACTTTATTCATGGTCCAGGAGTCTACAAAAAAGTAGTCCAATCTCGAATATGACCGATGTGGGGGTGAGAAGTATGTATAGTCCCTAGAATCCAGATGGCATGCCCTACACACATCATACAGTGAGGATTGGTAAATAAGGTTTTGGAATTTAGGGGCTGTGGACTGAGAGTAGTTATCTATAACCCTGCCACTTGGAATCTTCTTGTCTATCTGTGGGTCCCAGATTAAATTAAAATCCCCACCCAGTACCAACGTGCCCTGTCTCAGACCATCTATAAAATGCAACATTTTGCATAGGAATTTTATCTGACCCTGATTAGGGGCATATATATTCACAAGAGTATAAAGATGTGAGTTAAGTCTGCAAACCAACAGCAAAAATCTCCCTTCCGGATCTGTTTCTACATGTATCTGTTGAAAAGCTACCGCTTTACTAATGCATATAGATACTCCTCTGCTTTTCTCATGGCAGGTCGAACTGAGGACCACTGGGTAATACCGAGACGTGAGGACCGGGGTTTTGGTAGAAGCCCAGTGTGTCTCCTGAAGAAAAAATACACACTGAAGCCTTCTCAAGAACGATTGTAATAAACATCTTTTGGAGGGTGAATTGAGTCCCTTTGTATTCAGGAAGACAAATTTGAGACCGGAGTCCATCATTCTCAAAAAAATAAAAAAGAAGGGGGGGAGGATGAGTGTAGAAAGAAGTATATGGGAAGGGATAGAGAGATAATTAAGAGATATTAGTGACCCGATAGGGGGGACCAGAGAGCTATTACTAATGTAGTTAGACCACTATTGTCTACCTTTTGTTTAAAGAGACATGGGTATAATATTACATGCGTTTAAAATTTGTGTTTTCGAGTGAATCTGTGCTTACTTTTGGTAAGCTTTGGTTTTACCCTGGGGGGGGGGGTGAAGAGATACAGTCTATTATCCGTAGGAATAAGTATCTAGAAAGGGGACAGGTCTAGGCCGGGGCAAAACCTGTTGTTGGGGGGGTTGACGTTACTAACAGGGTTTATTTTATGTCCCCTGTTTACTAAATTAACTATAAATCAAAAATAAGCTCAAGTTTCAACTAACCAAGAAGTAGGCCAACTAGCAATTCTATTAAGGTGGTTATATTCTATATGTTAACTCAAAGGTGTGTGTACAGGCTGGTTAGTGTTATATATTATTTTAGCAGCTGCACTGGGAGGCATTATGCGTACTTTAGGTCGGGCTAAGATCCACTTCACATATACATAACTTGTTATGACTGTAAACATGGCAATAGCAAGTATTAGTACAGCATAAACCACTGCTGTCTCTTAACTTACCTTGGTTCGTTATTCTATGCTTATATTCATTTTATAAACCATGACAAAATTCAAGCTGAGAGAGTCTGTTACACATATTTCATTTTAGTGTTATTTATTGCTGTGCAATACTATACCTTTATTGGTGGGATTCTCATATATCATGTTACATTTTTGGTATTACTGTTATTTATTGCTCTGCAATACTATACATTTATTGGTGTGATTCTCATATGGCATATCACATATTTAGTCTTATTGTAATTTATTGCTGTGCAATAATATACCTTTATTGGTGTGATTGTCAAATATCATGTCCCATATTTGGTCTTATTGTAATTTATTGCTGTGCAATAATATACCTTTATTGGTGTGATTGTCAAATATCATGTCCCATATTTTGTCTTACTGTTATTTATTGCTGTGCTACACTATACCTTTATTAGTTTGATTCTCATATATCATGTTCCATATTTTCTTTTACTATTAGTTATTGCTGTGCAATACTATTCCTTTATTGGTGTGATTCTAATATATCATGTTACATATTTGGTCTTACTGTTATTTATTGCTGTGCAGTACCATACCTTTATCAGTGTGATTCTCATATATCATGTTCCATATTTTGTATTACTGCTATGTATTGCTGTGCTATACTATACCTTTATTGGTGTGATTCTCATATATCATGTTTCATATTTCGTATTACTGTTATGTATTGCTCTGCTATACTTTACCTTTATTGGTGTGATTCTCATATATCATGTTACATATTTGGTATTACTGTTATTTATTGCTGTGCTATACTATTCCTTTATTGGTGTGATTCTAATATATCATGTTACATATTTGGTCTTACTGTTATTTATTGCTGTGCAGTACCATACCTTTATCAGTGTGATTCTCATATATCATGTTCCATATTTTGTATTACTGCTATGTATTGCTGTGCTATACTATACCTTTATTGGTGTGATTCTCATATATCATGTTTCATATTTCGTATTACTGTTATGTATTGCTCTGCTATACTTTACCTTTATTGGTGTGATTCTCATATATCATGTTACATATTTGGTCTTACTGTTATTTATTGCTGTGCAGTACTATACCTTTATTGGTGTGATTCTCATATATCATGTTACATATTTTGTCTTACTGTTATTTATTGCTGTGCAGTACTGTACCTTTATTGGTGTGATTCTCATATATCATGTTACATATTTCGTCTTACTGTTATTTATTGCTGTCCAGTACTATACCTTTATTGGTGTGATTCTCATATATCATGTTACATATTTGGTCTAACTGTCATTTATTGCTGTGCAATACTATGGCCTCTAGTTATCTACGTGTCTACTTACCTGCCTGCGCCGGCCCTAATACGCCCGCCTAAGCTCGCCTACCATCGCCGCCGTGGACCTGAAAAATCTCGCCAAAGTTATCAATAAATCTGTCAAAAAGCCGCGCACCAGGTACGGGTGCGATGAGCAGCGGACTGTGATAGTTATCACTCATCCGATCTCGCTGCTCTTCGGCTTTTTTACAGCCTTATTGACAAGCTGTCACTAAGCACCCACACTAACTATACTGTTCTACCCCCTATACCGGCGCCCCCGGAGCCCCCCACAACTAAATAAAGTTATTAACCCCTAAACCGCCGCTCCTAGACCCCACCACAACTCTTATAAATGTATTAACCCCTAAACCGCCGCTCCCGGAGCCTGCCGCCACTCTAATAAACTGATTAACCCCTAAACCGCCGCTCCCGGACCCTGCCGCCACCTACATAATACCTATTAACCCCTATCCTGCCCCCCCCTATACCGCTGCCACTATAATAAATTTATTAACCCCTATCCTGCCCCCCCTACACCCCCGCAACTATAATAAAATTATTAACCCCTAAACCTAAGTCTAACCCTAACCCTAACACCCCCCTAACTTAAATATTAATTAAATACATCTAAATATTATAACTCTTATTAACTAAATTAATCCTATTTAAAACTAAATACTTACCTTTAAAATAAACCCTAATATAGCTACAATATAAATAATAATTATATTGTAGCTATTTTAGGATTTATTTTTATTTTACAGGCAAATTTCAATTTATTTTAACTAGATGCAATAGCTATTAAATAGTTATTAACTATTTAATAGCTACCTAGTTAAAATAAAGACAAATTTACCTGTAAAATAAAAACTAACCTAAGTTACAATTACACCTAACACTACACTATCATTAAATAAATTATTCCTATTTAAAACTAAATACTTACCTGTAAAATAAACCCTAAGATAGCTAGAATGTAATTAATAATTACATTGTAGCTATTTTAGGATTTATATTTATTTTACATGTAACTTTGTATTTATTTTAGCTAGTTAGAATAGTTATTAAATAGTTATTAACTATTTAATAACTACCTAGCTAAAAGAAATACAAAATTACCTGTAAAATAAATCCTAACCTAAGTTACAATTAAACCTAACACTATACTATCATTAAATTAATTAAATAAATTACCTACAAATAACTACAATTAAATACAATTAAATAAACTAACTAAAGTACAAAAAATAAAAAAAACTAAGTTAGAAAAAAAATAAAATGTTACAAACATTTAAAAAATATTACAACAATTTTAAGCTACTTACACCTAATCTAAGCCCCCTAATAAAATAACAAAGCCACCCAAAATGAAAAAATGCCCTACCCTATTCTACATTAAAAAGTTAACAGCTCTATTACCTTATCAGACTTAAAAGGGCATTTTGTGGGGCTTGCCCCAAAAAATTCAGCTCTTTTGCCTGTAAAAAAAATACAACCCCCCCAACATTAAAACCCACCACTCACACACTCCTACTCTAACCTAAACCCCCCTTAAATAAACCTAACACTACCCCTTGAAGATCATCCTACCTTTAGCCGTCTTCAGCCAGCCGACCACCGATGGAACAGAAGAAGACATCCAGAGCGGCAAAAGTCATCATCATGGATGATGACTTCATCGGATGGAAGATTTCTTCAGCGCTCCTTGGATGATGACTTCTGCCGCTCCGGATCTCCTCTTTGGTTCCATCGATGGTCGGCTGGCTGAAGACGACTCAAGGTAGGATGATCTTCAGGGGGGTAGTGTTAGGTTTTTTTAAGGGGGGTTTGGGTTAGATTAGGGGTATGTGGGTGGTGGGTTTTAATGTTGGGGGGGTTGTATTTTTCTTTATCATGCAAAAGAGCTGAACTCTTTGGGGCATGCCCCGCAAAAGGCCCTTTTAAGGGCTGGTAAGGTAAAAGAGCTTTGAACTTTTTAATTTAGAATAGGGTAGGGAATTTTGTTTTATTTTGAGGGCTTTGTTATTTTATTAGGGTGCTTAGATTAGGTGTAAGTAGCTTAAAATTGTTGTAATATTTTTTAAATGTTTGTAACTTATTTTTTTTATTTTTTGTAACTTAGCTTTTTTTATTTTTTGTACTTTAGTTAGTTTATTTAATTGTATTTAATTGTAGTTATTTGTAGGTAATTTATTTAATTAATTTAATGATAGTGTAGTGATAGGTTTAATTGTAACTTAGGTTAGGATTTATTTTACAGGTAATTTTGTATTTCTTTTAGCTAGGTAGTAATTAAATAGTTAATAACTATTTAATAACTTTTCTAACTGGCTAAAATAAATACAAAGTTAACTGTAAAATAAATATAAATCTTAAAATAGCTACAATGTAATTATTAATTACATTGTAGCTATCTTAGGGTTTATTTTACAGGTAAGTATTTAGTTTTAAATAGGAATAATTTATTAAAGTATAGTCTAGTGTTAGGTGTAATTGTAACTTAGGTTAGTTTTTATTTTACAGGTAAATTTCTCTTTATTTTAGCTAGGTAGCTATTAAATAGTTAATAACTATTTAATAGCTATTGTACCTAGTTAAAATAAATTGAAAGTTACCTGTAAAATAAAAATAAATCCTAAGATAGCTACAATGTAATTATTATTTATATTGTAGCTATATTAGGGTTTATTTTAAAGGTAAGTATTTAGTTTTAAATAGGATTAATTTATTTAATAGGAGAAATATTATTTAGATTTATTTAAATAATATTTAAGTTAGGGGGGTGTTAGGGTTAGGGTTAGACTTAGATTTAGGGGTTAATAATGTTATTACAGTGGCAGCGGTGTAGTGGGGGGCAGGATAGGGGTTAATTAATTTATTATAGGTGACGACGGTGTAGGGGGGGCAGGATGGGGGTTAATAGGTATCATGTAGGTGGTGGCGGGGTCTGGGAGCAGTGGTTTAGGGGTTAATACATATATTATAGTTGCGGCGGGGACCGGGAGCGGTAGTTTAGGGGTTAACATATTTAGTATAGCTTGCGGTGGGCTCCGGGAGCGGCGGTTTAGGGTTTAATCAGTTTATTATAGTGGCGGTGGGCTCCGGGAGCGGCAGTTTAGGGGGTAATAACTTTATTTAGTTGTGGCGGTGTAGGGGGGGACAGATTAGGGGTGTTTAGACTCTGGGTACATGTTAGGGTGTTAGGTGTAGACAGCTCCCATAGAAATCAATAGGATGTCTGTCATCAGCGAACATGAACTTTCCCTCCAGGGCGGCGGTTTGAAAACCAGGTACGCTGGGCCGGAAAGTGCCGAGCGTACCTGCTAGTTTTTTGATAACTAGCAAAAGTAGTCAGATTGTGCCGCACTTGTGTGCGGAACATCTGAAGTGATGTTAGAATCGATCTGTGTTGGACTGAGTCCGGCGGATCGAAGCTTACGTCACAAAATTCTACTTTTGCCGGTATCTATGGCTTGATAACTAAGGCGAATCAGCCTCGCCACAAATACGCTGCAGAATTCCAGCGTATTTGAGGTTGACAGCTTGATAACTACCCCCCTTGGTCTTACGTACCTTGATTAAGAGTTTTGTGCTAAACAGGTTGCAAAAATAATGCCAACAAATTTGCGTTATTGCACTCTCCATAGCGCTGCCATTACGAGATTCTGAGAAGCCTCCTTGTGCTGTGTGTTATGGCACAATAAGCTCAATGCTGCACAAAAGCCAAGGGCTGACTTGACGCGCTTATGCACGCTTTCTCCCATAGACATCAATGGGGAGAAGGTGTTAGAAAAAAACAAAACACCTGCAATGGCGTAATGGAGATTGCCATAACGTAACCCCATTAATGTCTATAGGGAAAAGAAAATTATGTTTAAACCTAACACCCTAACATAAACCCCATGTCTTAACACCCCTAATCAGCTGCTCCCCAACATCGTTGACACCTAAATAAAGTGATTAATCCCTAATCCACCACTCCCCAACATCTCTGACACTAAATATAATTATTAAACCCTATTCTGCCGCTGACCAATATCGCCGACACTATTACAATTTATTAACCACAAATCCACCGCTCCCCGACATCCCCAACACTAATAAAAGTTATTAACCCCTAATCTGCTACCCCTCGACATTGCCGACACCTAAATAAACCTATTAACCCCTAAACCACTGGGCCCCCTTATCGCAAAACACTAAATTAAAACATTAACCCCTAAACCTAACACCCCCCTAACTTTAAATTAAAATGACAATATAACTACCTTAAAATAAATAAAAACTTACCTGTGAAATAAAAAAAAAGTAACATTAAACTATAAATTATCCTAACATACCTTTTCTAATAAAATAAAAAAACTACTAATTGAAAACCTAAATTTAAAAATACCTAACATTACAAAAAAAATTAAAAAAATCTAACATTGCACTAAATAATAAACACTAAATTGCAAAAAAATAAAAAAAAAACTCTAAGTCTACGAAATTAATAAACAAAATTATCAAAAATAAAAACAATTACACCTAATCTAATAGCCCTATAAAATAAATCCCCCCAAAATAAAAACACACCCTAACCTACAATAAACTACCAATAGCCCTTAAAAGGGCCTTTTGTAGTGCATTACCCTAAGTAAAACAGCTTTTGCCTTACAACATTACTAAGTCCCCCATAAAAGTAAAGCCCCCCACCCAACAAACCCCCCAAAAAAACTAACTCTAAAAAATCCTAAGCTACCCATTGCCCCTAAAAGGGCGTTTGTATTGGCATTGCCATTCAGCTCTTTTACTGCCCTTAAAAGGGCATTTAGCTCTTTTAAAAAGTGTCCATCCCTAATCTAAGAAAAAAAACCACCCAATTTTTTTTTTAAAAACCTAACACTAACCCCATAAAAGATACTCATGGTTTCTGAATTCCGGACATCCATCTTTATCCAGGCGACGAGAAGTCTTCATCCAGGTGGCGACACCTACATCCATCTCGGGGACGTCTTCTATCTTCATCTTTTATTTCTTCAATTTTAAATCAGCCAATGGGATTAGAGCTTCTCAAATCCTATTGGCTGTTCAAAACAGCCAATAGGATGAGAGTTACTGAAATCCTATTGGCTGTTCAAATCAAGTTGCTTGCTTGTGAGTATCCTGGATAGATCAGTCAGCAGAGCTTCTGATTTTTAATTTGTGGGTCCAGTGTTCATGTCCCTTATGGGCTGTCGCTTTTTTAAATTTTCAGTCTCTAGCTTTGTCAGTTTGGAGACTGACCTTTTTCAATGACGTATCTGCCTTAACAGCTTTATCTTCATCAAGGCGGCAGGTGGCTCCATCTTCATCCAGACAGCATCTTCTATTTTAATCCCAGCGGCAGCTTCTATCTTCATCCCGGCGGAGCGGAGCGGGTACATCCTGAAGACATCCGTTCACTAAATCTTCAATGCAAGGTACGCAATTAAAGATGGTGTCCCTTGCATTCCTATTGGCTGATTTGATTTTTGGAAATTCAAATCAGCCAATAGGATGAGAGCTACTGAAATCCTATTGGCTGTTTAAATCAGCCAATATGATGTGATCTACTGAAATTCTATTGGCTATTCAAATCAAATGAAGAACGACGATCCTGAAACTGAAGACTGGCGACCCTGGAACTGAAGACCGGCGATCCTGAGCCATGGAGCATGGAGGATCCTCTTCGTACGATTGCCACCGTACACTGAATAATGAATTCAAGGTATTGGCTGTTCAAATCAGTCAATAGGATGAGAGCTACTGAAATTCTATTGGCTATTCAAATCAGCCAATAGAATTTCAGTAGCTCGCATCCTATTGGCTGATTTGAACAGCCAATAGGATTTCAGTAGCTCTCATCCTATTAGCTGATTTGAATTTCCAAAATCAAATCAGCCAATAGGAATGCAAGGGACACCATCTTGAATTGTGTACCTTGCTTTGAAGAATCAGTGTACAGGGGCGACCGTATGAAGAGGATGCTTTGCGCTGGATGTCTTCAGGATGGACCCGCTCCGTGCCACTGGAATGAAGATAGAAGATGCCACCGGGATGAAGATAGAAGATGCCGCCGGGATGAAGATGGAGCCGCCTGCCGCCTGGATGAAGATGGGGCTGCCTGCTTTCTGGATGAAAATGGAGCCACCTGGATGAAAGTGGAGCCGCCGGGATGAAGATCCTTCAAGCGGGACTTCAACAACTGTAAATAGATCTTCGGGGGCTAGTTTTTAAACTTTTTTGGGGGATTTTTTATTTTTATTTTAGGGTTTGGGCTTTTCATAAAAGCGATAACTGCCCTTTTAAGGGCAATGCCCATACAAATGCCCTTTTCAGGGCAATGGGTATCTTAGGTTTTTGTTAGAGTTAGTTTTTTTTTATTTTGGGGGGTTGGTTGGGTGGTGGGTTTTACTGTTGGGGGGGGTCTTTGTATTTTTTTTACAGGTAAAAGAGCTGTTTAACTTGGGCAATGTCCTACAAAATGCCCTTTTAAGGGCTATTGGTAGTGCATTGTAGGCTAGGGTTTTTTTTGAGTGGGCTTTTTTATTTTGATAGGGTTATTAGATTAGGTGTAATTCTTATTTTTTTTTAAATTGTGTTTGTTATTTTTCGTAATTTAGTTTCTGTTATTTTTTGTAATTTAGTATTTTTAAATTTTTGTAGTTAGATAGTTTGTAATTTTTATATTAGTGTTAGCATTTTTTTAATGTGTATTTTAGTTTTATTTAATTGATAGTTCGTTTAATATTAGTTAAATAGTTATATTAGTTTAATTGTTAGTTTAAACTTAGTTTTTTTTTAATTTGACAGGTAAGTTTAAATTTAATTTTAGATAGGGAAATTGTAATTTGAATAGAAAGTTAAGGGTGGCGTTAGGTTTAGGGGTTACTAGTTTACATTAGTTTATTGAGATGTGGGGGCTTGTGGTTTAGGGGTTAACAGGTTTATTATAGTGGCGGCAGTGTAGGGCTTAATAACTTTAGTATAGTGGGGGCGATGCGGGCGGACGGCAGATTAGCGGTAAATAATACGGAAATTGTAATTGCGATGAGGGAGGGCAGCGGTTTAGGGGTTTATAACTTTATTAGAGTGGTGACGATGTCGGAGAGCGGAGGAATAGGGGTTAATAAATTTTATTAGTGGTGGTGATGTCAGGAGCGGCAGATTAGGGGTTAATAACATAGAAATAGTGTTTGCAATGCAGGAGGGCCTCGGTTTAGGGGTTAAAAGGTAGAATATGGGAGTTAGTGTACTTTGTAACAGTTTAGTTATGAGTTTTATGTAACAGTTTTGTTGCATAAAACTCATAACTACAGCTCTCAGATGGCGTTATGGATCGTGTCATTATATGGTGTAACGCAAGCTTTTTAGCCTCACCACAAAACTTGTAATGGCTGCGCTATGGAAGTCCCATGAAAAAACGTAATTTTTACGGGTGCAGGGCTGATGTTGTGTTACAGGCTAAAAGGCTTGCGGTATAGCTATACCGTCAAGACTTGTAATGGCTGCGGTGCTGTTTTAACACTGAAATTACAATTTTTCAGCGTTTTCAGCATTAAACATGAACGCACAACTTGTAATCTAGGTGTTAGTATTGAGAAAATCTCAAACATCTTATCCTTAAATAATGCAATAGCCCCCTCTAGTGGTTATCAAAATTCATGTGCACATTTATATAATTATTTTAACATGATACAAAAAATTAATTTTAAAAAAGTAAATCTAAAAACATTTCAAAACAAGCTAATCCACAAAATCAAATTCATATAGATAATTACAATATTGAAAACATCTTTATACCTACAGTATATATGTCAAAGATATGTATGGAGATTCAGAAGAAAACCTCTGAATATTACAGAAGGTTAGTTAGATCCTATTGTACATAAATCTGTTAAAGACAAGAATTTGTATCTACCAGAAAGCTGTCCAGTTACATTCCCTTTTTAACCCCATAGGGGTCAAAGTATCAGGTTAATTGATCCAAAATGTTTCTATTTTATTTAAAACTAGTTGGTAAGCCTGCCCAGAGGGCAGTCTATGTTTTGGTAATAAAATAAAACATTGAACTACAGAAAAAATAAACAAATTATCAAAAATAAAAAAATTAAACTAATCCCTATGAAAATTAAAAAGCCCCCCCCCCCCCCCACCCAAAAAAATAAAAACACCCCTTAATCTAATGCTGAACTACCAATAGGGCTTTTTTTGTAGGGCATTGCCCTAAGTTAAACAGTTCTTTTGCAGTTACACAAAATTCTAAGTCCCCCCTAACAGTAAAACCCACAAACCCACTAACCCCCCAAAAACAAATAAATCTAACTCTTAAAAAAACTAAACTATCCATTGCCCTGAAAGGGAATTTGTATGGGCATTGCCCTTAAAAGGGTATTCAGCTCTTTTGCTACCCATCCCCAATCTAAAAACAAGTCTAAAACCCCCCAAAAAATAAAAATAAAAACTAATCCCTATGAAAATAAAATAAAAAGCCCCCCAAATAAAAACACCCCCTAATCTAATGCTAAACTACCAATAGCCCTTAAAATGGCTTTTTGTAGGGCATTGCCCTAAGTTAAGCAGCTCTTTTGCATTTACCAAAAATCCTAAGTCCCCCCTAACAGTAAACCCACCAAACCCCCCAATATAAATAAACCAAACACTAAAAATCCTAAAGTATCCATTGCCCTGAAAAAGGCATTTGTATGGGCATTGTCCTTAAAAGAGTATTCAGCTCTTTTGCAAAATATATATTCAAAAAAAGTCTAACCCCAAAAAATTAAAAAAATAAAGCTAAGTTTAAATTAAGCTAAAATTACATCTAATATTACAGAAAAAAAAAAAAAATTTAATTTTTTAAAAAAAATTATACCTAATCCCTATGAAAATAAAAAGCCCCCCTAAATAAAAACAACCCCTAGTCTAAGAATAAACTACCAATAGCGCTTAAAATGGCTTTTTGCAGGGCATTGCCCCAAGATAAACAGCTCTTTTACATTAAAAATACACAAGTCCCCCTTAACAGTAAAACCCCCAACCCACCAAAACCCCAAAATAAAAATCTAACACTAAAAAACCTAAACTACCCATTGCCCTGAAAAGGGCATTTGTTGGGCTATTTTACAAAATGCCCACCCTAATCTAAATACAAAAACCCTAAGTCTAACCAGGTTGGAACTCATCATTCCTGAAGTCCGGTGGATAAGGTCCTGTCCCATGCGGTGAAGTCTTCTTCCAAGCGGCAACCTCTTCTTTCTTCTTCCAGGAACATCCGGTGTCGAGCGGAGGGCAGAGCTGAAGACCGATGACTATGGAGCTGAAGACCGGCGACCTTGAAACTGAAGACCGGCGATCCTGGAAGTGAAGACCGGTGACCCTGGAACTGAAGACCGGTGACCGCGGAGCTATGGAGTGTGGAGGATCCTCTTCGTATGATTGCCGCCATACACTGGATAGTGAATTCAAGGTACGTGATTAAAAATGGCATTAATTGAATTCCAATTGATTCTTCAAACTCAAATCAGCCAATAGGATGAGAGCTACTCAAATCCTATTGGCTGTTCAAATCAGCAAATATGATGAGAGCTACTGAAATTCTATTGGTTGATTTGAATATCCAATAGAATTTCAGTAGCTCTCATCCTATTGACTGATTTGAACAGCCAATACCTTGAATTCATTATTCAGTGTACGGTGGCAATCGTACGAAGAGGATCCTCCATGCTCCATGGCTCAGGATCGCCGGTCTTCAGTTCCAGGGTCGCCAGTCTTCAGTTTCTGGATCGTCGTTCTTCAGTTACAGGGTCCTCGGTCTTCAGCTCTGCGATCATCGGTCTTCAGCTCCACCCTCTGCTCTGTGCTGGATGTTCCTGAAAGAAGAGTTTGCCACTTGGAAGAAGACTTTACCACATGGGACAGGACCTGAACGGTGAGTACCAAGGGTTAGACTTAGGTTTTTTTAAACATTTTTTGGGGGGGGGTTATTTAGATTAGGGTGGGCATTTTGTAAAAGAGCTAAATGCCCTTTTAAGGGCAATATTGTAGAGAATGAAAAAGGGCACTTCCACAGCTGACAAGGAGTAAATATCAAAGTTTTTCTAAACAATTTTAAATAAATCCAAAACACTTCTGACTATAAAGATCATTTCAATTTTATGTATAGAAAAAAGTATAATATATATATATATATATATATATATATTCAAATTTTAAAAAAACTGTTGCAGTATATCAATAACAATGTAATAGCAACGTTTATAGCAACAGTTTTAACAAACCGTAGCAATATATCAACAACAATGTAATAGCAGCATTTATAGCAATAATGTATCTGTGTTAGTCTAAATAGCACAATTGTGTCAGTTAATACAGCACTAATTATTCTGTGAAAAATAAACCTTTTATGTTCACTAAAAAAGTTTTTTATATTTCAAAAGGTATTAGGCATAAAGAACATATATAGAAAAAAATATATATATATATATATTTATTCAAATTTTAAAAAAACAGTTGCAGTATATCAACAACAATGTAATAGCAGTGTTTGTAGCAACAATTTTAACAAACCGTACCAATATCTCAACAACGATAAAATAGCAGCATTTATAGCAGCATTGTATCTGTATTAGTCTAAACAGCACAATTGTGTCAGTTTGTACAACACTAATTATGCAGCAAAAAATAAACCTTTTATGTTTACTAGAACATTCATATATTTCAAAAAGTATTAAGCAAAGAAAGACTATCGGCTAGATTACGAGTTTTGCGGTAAGAGGGGTGCGGTGCTAACTTGCACGTTATTGTCACCGCTCACTTACCTAAAGCGCTGGTATTACAGGTTTTTATAAACCCGGCGTTATAAGGCAAGAAGTGAGCGTAGAGCAAAATTGTTTTCCATACCGTTCTCCAATACCAGCGCTGCTTAAGTCAGTGGTGAGCTGGTTGTATGTGCTCGTGCACGATTTCCCCATAGACATCAATGGGGAGAGCCAGCTGAAAAAAAGTCCAACACCTGCAATAAAGCAGCGTAAAGCTCCTTAATGCAGCCCCATTCCTATTACACTTATTAACCCCTAATCTGCCGCCCCAGACATCACCGACACCTGCATTATACTTATTAACCCCTAATCTGCTGTTCCGGACATCGTCAACACCTACATTATACTTAGTAACCCCTAATCTGCTGTCCCTAACATCGCCGACACCTACATTATATTTTTAACCCCTAATCTCTTGCCCCCAATGTCGCCGCAACCTATCTACACTTATTAACCCCTAATCTGCCTCCCCCAACATTGCCGCAACTATAATAAACATATTAACCCCTAAACCACCTCACTCCCGCACTCCCGCCTCGCAAACTCTAGTTAAATATTATTAACCCTTAATATGCCGTCATAACATCACTGCCACCTACCTACATTTATAAACCCCTAATCTGCCGCCCCCAATGTCGCTGCCACTATAATAAAGTCATTAACCCCTAAACCTAAGTCTAACCCTAACTTAAATATAATTAAATATAATTAAAACCTACAATCAATAATAAATAATTCCTATTTAAAACTAAATACTTACCTGTAAAATAAACCCTAAGTTAGCTACAATATAACTAATAGTTACATTGTATCTATCTTAGGGTTTATTTTTATTTTACAGGCAAGTTTGTATTTATTTTAACTAGGTAGAATAGTTACTAAATAGTTATTAACTATTTACTAACTACCTAGCTAAAATAAATACAAATTTACCTGTAAAATAAAACCTAACCTTATTACCCTAACACCTAACCTTACACTACAATTAAATTACCTAAATTAAATACAATTCACAAAATTAAATACAAATACCTAAATTACAAAAATAAAACCCCACTAAATTACACAAAATAAAAAACAAATTACAAGATATTTAAACTAATTACACCTAATCTAATAGCCCTATCAAATAAAAAAGCCCACCCCCCAAAAAAAAACCTAGCGTTAACTAAACTACCAATAGCCCTTAAAAGGTCCTTTTGCGGGGCATTGCCCCCCCAAAAAATCAGCTCTTTTACCTGTAAAAAAATACAAACAACCCCCCCAACAGTAAAACCCACCACCCACACAAACAACCACCCAAATAAAACCCTAACTAAAAAAACCTATGCTCTCCACCCAATAACCCTTAAAAAAAACTAACACTAACCCCCTGAAGATCTACTTACAGTTTTGAAGAGCCGACATCCATCCTCAACTAAGTCGGGAGAAGTCCTCAACGAAGCGGCAAGAAGTCCTCAACAACGCCGGGAGACGTCTTATTCATCCAAGCCGACAGAAGTGGTCCTCCAGATGGGCGGAAGTCTTCATCCAGACCGCATCTTCTATCTTCATCCAACCGCACGGTGTGGGTACATCTTCAAGACATCCGGCACGGAGCATCCTCTTCTTCTGACAACTACCCGAAGATTGAAGGTTCCTTTAAGTGACTTCATCCAAGATGGCGTCCCTAAGATTCTGATTGGCTGATAGAATGCAAGCTCAATCTGATCGGAACAGCCAATAGAATGCGAGCTCAATCTGATTGGCTGATTGGATCAGCCAATCTGATTGAACTTGAATCTGATTGGCTGATTCAAACAGCCAATCAGATTTTTCCTACCTTAATTCCATTTGGCTGATAGAATTCTATCAGCCAATCGGAATTCGAGGGACGCCATCTTGGATGATGTCACTTAAAGGAAACTTCATTCGTCGGGAGTCGCCGTAAGAAGAGGATGGATTTGCGTCGGCTGCTTCAAGATGGTCCCGCTCCACGCCGGATAGATGAAGATAGAAGACGCCGCCTGGATGAAGATGTCTACCGGTCCGGATGTCCTCTTCTTGCCGGATATGATGAAGTCTTTGGAGCCTCTGGAGGACCTCTTCTTGCCGGATAGGATGAAGACTTCGGAGCCTCTTCTGGACAGATCGGTGATACCTGGTGTGGTGAAGATAAGGTAGGGAGATCTTCAGGGGCTTAGTGTTAGGTTTTTCAAGGGGGGTTTGGGTTAGATTAGGGGTATGTGGGTGGTGGGTTGTAATGTTGTTTTTTTTTAAAAGCAAAAGAGCTGTTTTCTTTGGGGCATGCCCCGCAAAAGGTCCTTTTAAGGGCTGGTAAGGTAAAAGAGCTGTTAACTTTTTATTTTAGAATAGGGTAGGGCATTTTTTTATTTTGGGGGGCTTTGTTATTTTTTTAGGGGGCTTAGAGTAGGTGTAATTAGTTTAAAATTATTGTAATCTTTTTTTATTTTTTGTAATTTAGTGTAGTTGATTTAATCGTAGATAATTGTAGGTAGTTTAATTAATTAATTTATTGATAGTGTAGTGTTAGGTTTAATTGTAACTTAGGTTAGGATTTATTTTACAGGTAATTTTGTAATTATTTTAACTTGGTAGCTATTAAATAGTTATTAACTATTTAATAGCTATTGTACCTGGTTAAAATAAATACAAAGTTGCCTCTAAAATAAATATAAATCGTAAAATAGCTACAATATAATTATTCGTTATATTGTAGCTATATTAGGGTTTATTTTACAGGTAAGTATTTAGCTTTAAATAGAATTAATTTACTTAATAAGATTTATTTTATTTCGTTAGATTTAAATTATATTTATCTTAGGGGGGTGTTAGGGTTAGGGTTAGACTTAGCTTTAGGGGTTAATACATTTATTAGAGTAGCGGTGAGGTCCGGTCAGCAGATTAGGGGTTAATATTTGAAGTTAGGTGTCGGCGATGTTAGGGAGGGCAGATTAGGGGTTAATACTATATATTATAGGGTTTTTGAGGCGGGAGTGAGGCGGTTTAGGGGTTAATACATTTATTATAGTGGCCGTGGGGTCCGGTCGGCAGATTAGGGGTTAATAAGTAAGGGTAGGTAGCGGCGACATTGGGGGGGGGGGCAGATTAGGGGTTAATAAATATTATGTAGGTGTCGGCGCTGTTAGGGGCAGCAGATTAGGGGTACATAGGGATAATGTAGGTGGCGGCGGTGTGCGGTCGGCAGATTAGGGGTTAAAAAATGTAATTATAGTTGCGGCGATGTGGGGGGACCTCGGTTTAGGGGTGCATAGGTAGTTTATGGGTGTAAGTGTACTTTAGAGCACAGTAGTTAAGAGCTTTATGAACCGGCGTTAGCCCATAAGGCTCTTAACTCCTGACTTTTTTCTGAGGCTGGAGTTTTGTCGTTAGATTTCTAACGCTCACTTCAGCCAAGACTCTAAATACCAGAGTTAGAAAAATCCCATTGAAAAGATAGGATATGCAATTGGCGTAAGGGGATCTGCGGTATGGAAAAGTCGCGGCTGGAAAGTGAGCGTTAGACCCTTTCCTGACTGACTCTAAATACCAGTGGGCAGCCAAAACCAGCATTAGGACCCCTTAACGCTGGTTTGAACGGCTAATGCAGAACTCTAAATCTAGCCGTTAGGGTTTATTTTATAGGTAAGTATATAGTTTTAAATAGGAATTATTTAGGTATTAATAGTAAGTTTTATTTAGATTTATTTTAATTATATTTAAGTTAAAGGGACATAATACTCATATGCTAAATCACTTGAAACTGATGCAGTATAACTGTAAAAAGCTGACAGGAAAATATCACCTGAGTATCTCTATGTAAAAAAGGAAGATATTTTACCTCACAATCTCCTCAGCTCAGCAGAGAAAGTTCTGTGTAAAAAGTTATACTCAGCTGCTCCCAGCTGCAGGTAAAAATAAAAAAAAAATGAAGAAATGAACAGCAGCCAATCAGCATCATCGCTGCTGAGGTCATGAACTCTTACTGTGATCTCATGAGATTTGACTTATCTCTCATGAGATTTCATAGTAAGCTTCCTTTACCTGATTGGTGAAATAATATGAGAGTGCACGATGCTAGTCCCTTCAGATGTCCCAGGACAGACACACTAAAATGCTGCTTAGAAATCCTTTACAATGGGAGGTGGCTACTGAGGATCTTTTGAGGTAAAATATCTTTCTTTTTTACATAGAGATGTTCAGGAGATATTTTCTAGTCAGCTTTTTACAGCTATGCTGCATCACTTTCAAGTGTTTAAACATTTGGGTATTATGGCCCTTTAATGGGTGTTAGGGTTAGACTTAGGTTTAGGGGTTAATAACTTTAGTGTAGTGGCAGCAATGTTAGGGGCAGCAAATTAGGGTTAATAATATTTAACTAGAATTTGAGAGACGGGAGTGCGGCGGTTTAGGGGTTAATATGTTTATTATTGTGGCTGCGATGTCCGGAGCGGCAGATTAAGGGTTAATAAGTATAATGTAGGTGTTGGCGATGTCGGGGACGGCATATTAGGGGTTAATAAGTGTAAGATTCGAGGTGTTTAGACTCAGGGTTCATGTTAGGGTGTTAGGTGTAAACATAAATGTTGTTTCCCCATAGGTATCAATGGTGCTGTGTTACTAAGCTTTACGCTGCTTTATTGCAGGTGTTAGGCTTTTTTTCAGCTGGCTATCCCCATTGATGTCTATGGGGAAATGGTGCACAAGCATGTAAAACCAGCTCACCGCTGATTTAAGCAGTGCTGGTATTGGAGTGCGGTATGGAGCATAAGTTTGCTCTATGCTCACTTCTTGTCTTTTAACACCAGGTTTATAAAACCTGTAATACCATAGCTGTAGGTAAGTGAGCGGTGACAATAACGTGCAAGTTAGCACTGCACCCTCATAACGCAACATTTGTAATCTAGCTGATTTTTAGGGAAAATATGGTAGGGCACATTACTTAGTAGGGTTAAATAAAAAGATGACTGCTCCATTATACTATAACGTAGTTAACTGACTTTTGGGTACCTAACTGTTGAATTTATTTGGGTAACCTCTCCACTTCACATAACAGTATAGTTTTCTTCTGATACGTTTCTGTTTTAGAATCTTTCCAATGCTGTACACATGATTGTCATCATGTGTTATGTTTTGAATTTCTTCAGGGTGGAAACTGCCTTCAATAGTTTCACCTGCTAAATCTGTCAGTTTGTAAAGAGGTTTAGATCCCCGTGTATTCACACAATCTATTACAGATATTTCATATGTTAAATTCTGCTCATATCCTTTTGTGAATAACCTTTATACTTTGAAATCCTGACTTGGTCCCCCACTTTTAAACAGTATTAAAGGGACACTGAACCCAAAAAAATTTCTTTTATGATTCAGATAGAGCATGCAATTTTAAGCAGCTTTCTAATTTACTCCTATTATCACATTTTCTTCATTCTGTTGCTATCTTTATTTGAAAAAGAAGGCATCTAAACTTTGTATTTGGTTCAGAACTCTGGACAGCACTTTTTTATTGGTGGATGAATTAATCAACCAATCAGCAAGAACAACCCAGGTTGTTCACCAAAAATGGGCCTGCATCTAATTTTACATTCTTGCATTTCAAATAAAGATACCAAGAGAATGAAGAACATTTGATAATAGGAGTAGATTGGAAAGTTGCTTAAAATTGCATGCTCTATCTGAATCATGAAAGAAAAAAATTGGGTTCCGTGTCCCTTTAATGTTCTTAGATTTTAAAGAAATACCATAAATATTTTTCCAAATGAGCAGTGACTTTTTCTGTGTCAAATTTACAGGCAAACAACGTATAGTCCTGTGGTATGTGTTTATGTATGTGTGTGCACATGTGTATGTGTGTTTGTGTGCACGTGTGTATGTGTGTTTATATGTGTATGTATATATCTGTGTAAATGTGTGTTTATGTGTGTGTGTGTGTATGTGTACATGTGTGTTTGTGTGTGTATGTGTGTGCAGGTTTTATGTTTGTATGTGTGTAGAGCTCATCACTGAGGGCCTTAAAATGAGATTGAATTGTCACACAAAGCTCTGTGAAGTTAAAACAAAAAGAGAAGCAGTCTGCCAGGAACGAACAACAGCTCAAATAACATGTTCTATGGCCCGGTTTCACCCTGGGAGTAGCTTCTTTTTGCCCAATTGTGCTTTCACAGAGGAAAATCTCCTGAAGCATTTGAACAAGGGAAACTGCAACCACAGATGATCGTCTTTGTGTGACAATGTCTGCAGTATAACAGTTAATGAATAATACAGGTAAATGAGGGATGTCAAAAGAATCTAATCTTATTTCCTGTATAATCTCCATAGACACCTAAATCAGTTTGTAATGAAATCTGTGCCCATGGATACAGAAAAGTTCCTTGGAAGGAATATCCTGTCTGCTGCTATGGTTGTGTGCCGTGTGCAGAGGGAGAAATCTCCAACACAACAGGTGAGTGAGTCCTGTATAAATGGCCCACAATGCACTGCAGGTTATCTGAAGACATTAGACTGTAAAAACAATGTCCTCAATTAAAATCTGAGGTTTTGTTTAATGGGTTTTCAGTGAAAAGGACTTTTCATTTGAGACAATCACATTTGCGGGTTTTTTGGTGTTGCTCTGAGCTTACAACTTGTTTTTGGCTTGTGGAAAAAGTCACATTATTAGCATGAAGCCAAAATGTTCTGAATCCATTTTCTCTGTACTTTTCAACAGGTTTTGGAGACCTTTTCACTTATCTAATTTGAAACCTAAAAGCACTTGTTAAAGTCCACAACTGCCACTTGACCTTGTTGTCAGTATTCTTTGATGATCTGGAATAATTTTATGTTGAGGATGCGTAATACACTCTGATATTGCCACAGACACCATTTTATAAGTATATTTGAATGTATGCAATAAAAGCAAAACAGGAAAACACTTGTAAAATGGACATATACACTTAAACAATATAAAAATAACAAAACACAAAAGGCTAGATTACAAATCGAGTGGTATTTAACGCTCCCGCGCTAACCCTGCTATAAGTAAGCTTTTTGTGTGCATCGGGTAGCGTTCAAATTACAAGATGGAAGTAAAATATTTTCTCTGGTGCCCTAATCCAATGCACGCTAAAAGCCAAAGCTAGAATAACTTGAATGTATTAACGTATTCCCTGATCACTGGAGAAAATTAAAGTAAAAAAAACACTACTCACGCGCAAATTCACCCTTACCTACTCTACCAAAGAAATTAACTTTTTGGATGCAAAAGTACTGTATATAAACTCAATAATACGCTCGTTAATGATCTTTATCTCAAGCCTACTGTCAGAAATACCCTTTTAAGATATGATAGTTTCCACCAAGAGAATGTTTTCAAATCAATACCGATGAGTCAATTGCTACGTACCCAAAGAGGCCTATTTATCAAATGTCTGTCGGACCTGATCCGACAGTGCGGATCAGGTCCAACAGACATCGCTGAATGCAGAGAGCAATACGCTCTCCGCATTCAGCATTGCACAAGCAGCTCTTGTGAGCTGCTTGTGCAAAGCCGCCCCCTACAGACTCACGGCCAATCGGCTGCCAGCAGGGGGGGTGTCAATCAACCCGATCGTACTCGATCGGGTTGAATTGTGGCGATCTCTGTCCTCTTAATCAGAGCAGGCAGACAGGTTATGGAGGTTATGGTCTTATGATCGCTTCTTCATAACTGCTGTTTCTGGCGAGTCTGAAGACTCGCCATAAACACGGGCCCAAATTCAGAGCTTGATAAATGGGCCTTAAAGAATTGTCGAGGACCAAAGTAAATTACCAGCTAGACTTTATGCAATGGGCAAAACATTTGTTGAGAGAGGTTACCCTCATAACATGGTTGAAGAAATTACAAATTAATTGAATAGTGGAACAAGAGTGTCTGGGACACAAAACACTAAAATGGATAGACTAGGTTTTTCTAGTGAATATAGTAATAAGAGTAGATCTATGTATATGATCATTAGGAAACATTGGTACATTTTGTCTCAACATAATTCAGATATTAGAACATTCCAATTGCCACCTATTCCATTATATTGCAGAGTAAGGAATCTCAGGGATAATCTAGTGAGAGCATATATTGGCACTAATAAAATACCTTCTATCAATTATTTGACAACCGCCAACAAAAGTTGTTACCCTTTCCTTCACTGTGTACAAAGCAACTCAATAATTAAGGGTAAATATCTGGCACAAAATAACAAGAGAAAATGGTCTTTGTACATGTCTGAAAGACCATGCAATTTATTTACTTAAATGCCCATGTGACCTCTGTATTAGTGAGACCACTAGGGCTGCCACAGATAGGTTTAGGGAACATAAAACATGCATTAAATCAAAAGATTTTCCAATCTCTGTCCATTTTGCTCAAATGGGACATTCAGTTAGCCAATTACGCTTCCCGGTCATAGACCATATACCCCAACTGAGAAGGACTGGGAGTAGAGAGCTTAAAGGGACAGTACACTATATTGTTTTTCCATTAATGTATTTTCATTGACTTGTTATACCAGCTGCAGAGTATAAAATATTAGAGAAATTGCATTTTCAGGTTTATTTGTGCATATGAAGTAGCTGATTTTGTGCTTTGAAACCACCGCCTAATACAATGGGTTGAACTTAAAGGTGATCTCATTATGTTCTAAGTTTGTGTAAACAGACTTGCTTCCTTATCTTTTATTTATATTATATTAACAATGGAAAATTATCATTTTATTACTTAACTATCCTGTATCCCAAATAGGAGTAAAGGAGCTACTTGTAACCAATGTAATACACTTTAGCAGGTTAAAAGGATCATTGGGAATAATTTAAAGGGGAGAACATTTTTGGGT
Organism: Bombina bombina; assembly: GCF_027579735.1. Classification (NCBI taxonomy): domain Eukaryota; kingdom Metazoa; phylum Chordata; class Amphibia; order Anura; family Bombinatoridae; genus Bombina; species Bombina bombina. The sequence goes on along the minus strand of NC_069501.1, from coordinate 1,265,941,089 downwards.
GAACTCTCCCTTTAAGTAAAAACAAAAAGAAGTATGGTGGATTACATTTTTAAACTCTCTCTATCTGAATAAAATAAAGATTATGATTTGCATTTGTTTGCATTTGTTTTTGTAAAAAAATATTTTTCTTTTGATTGTAATGTTGTTATCTTTCCATTAGATGTCACTTGTATGCACTTGGGGCATGATCCGATATACGGCGCAGGTTTCGTTGCAAGCTTGGAAACCTGCGCCGCCCTTAGTTTCAGCTCGCAACTTGAGCTATCCCATATACGGCGCCGTCAGATGCTGATCGGAACAGCCAATAGAATGCAAGCTCAATCTGATTGGCTGATTGAATCAGCCAATCAGATTTTCTTACCTTAATTCCGATTGGCTGATAGAATCCTATCAGCCAATCGGAATTCGAGGGACGCCATCTTGGATGAGGTCATTTAAAGGAAACTTCATTCGTCGTTCAGTTGTCGGGCCAGCTTTATGTTCCGCGTTGGAGGTCGGAAGAAGCCGGAAGAAAGAAGATTGAAGATGCCACTTGGAGGATGACTTTGCCCCGATGGAGGACCTCTTCTTTGCCGCATGGATGAAGACATCGCCGGGATGGAGGACCACATCTGGATGAAGAGTTCGGCCGGGCTGGGTGAAGACGACTCAAGGTAGGGAGATCTTCTGGGGGTTAGTGTTAGGTTTTTTTAAGGGGGGTTTGGGTGGGTTTAGAGTAGGGGTATGTGGGTGGTGGGTTGTAATGTTGGGGGGTGGTATTGTGTTTTTTTTACAGGCAAAAGAGCTGATTACTTTGGGGCATGCCCCGCAAAAAGCCCTTTTAAGGGCTTGTAAAAGAGCTGGTTACTTTTTAATTTAGAATAGGGTAGGGCATTTGTTTATTTTGGGGGGCTTTATTATTTTATTAGGGGGCTTAGAATAGGTGTAGTTAGCTTAAAATTATTGTAATCTTTTTTTTATTTTTTGTAATTTAGTGTTTCTTTTTTTTTGTAATTTAGTTTAGTGTATTTAATTGTATTTTAATTTACATATTTGTAGTTATTGATAGTGTAGGTGCATTTGTAACTTAGGTTAGGATTTATTTTACAGGTAAATTGGTATTTATTTTAACAAGGTAGCTATTAAATAGTTATTAACTATATAATAGCTATTGTACCTAGTTAAAATAAATACCAAGTTACCTGTAAAATAAATATAAACCCTAAAATAGCTACAATGTAATTATTAATTATATTGTAGCTATTTTAGGGTTTATTTTATAGGTAAGTATTTAGTTTTAAATAGGAATAATTTAGTTAATATTATTAATATCATTTAGATTTATTTTAATAATAATTAAGTTAGGGCTGTTAGAGTTAGATAGGGTTAATATAGTTAATATATATAATATAACTATATTTACTATATTAACCCTAATATAATTAGGGTTAATATAGGTGGCGGCGGTATAGGGGGATTAGATTAGGGGTTAATACATTTATTATAGGTGGCAGAGGTGTAGGGGGATTTAGATTACAGGCAAAAGATCTGATTACTTTGTGACAATGCCCTGCAAAAAGCCCTTTTAAGGGCGGGTAAAAGATCTGATTACTTTGGGGCAAAGCCCCGCAAAAAGCCCTTTTAAGGGCTGGCAATAGAGTTGTGATTTTGGGGTAATGTAACGCAAAAAGCCCTTTTCAGGGCTATTTGTAGGGTTAGACTTAGGTTTAGTGGTAGGGATATTTTAGTATTTTAGCGGTTAATTAATTTAATATAGGTGGCGGCGGTATAGGGGGATTAGATTAGGGGTTAATAATTTAGTATAGGTGGCGGCGGTATAGGGGGATTAGATTAGGGGTTAATAATTTAATATAGGTGGCAGCGGTGTAGGGGGCTCACATTAGGGGTTAATATAGTTTAAATAGGTGGCGGCGGTGTAGGGGGATCATATTAGGGGGTAACATAGTTAATGTAGGTGGAGGCGGGGTAGGGGGCTCACATTAGGGGGCTCACATTAGGGGGTAAAACATTTAATGTAGCTAGCGGCAGTGTAGGGGGCTCAGATTAAGGGGTGATGTAGATAATGTAGCTGGCGGCAGGGTCCGGGAGCGGTGGTTTAGGGGTTAAACACTTTATTAGAGATTGCGGCGGGGGATCGCGGTTGACAGGTAGATAGACATTGCGCATGCGTTAGGTGTTAGGTTTTATTTTGCAGCTAGTTTAGTGAGTTACGGGACTCCAATACACAGCGTAAGGCTTACTACAACTGCAATTTGTGGTGAGGTGAAAATGGAGTAAGATTTCTCCATTTTCTCCACTAAGTCCTTACGCTGTATATTGGATACCAAACTGTGCGGGTTTGGTATACCTGACTATGGGCCAAAAAACTACGGCCGAAGGCAGAAATATACGAGCGTAACTTCTATATTACGCCGTATATGTGATACCAAACCCGCGCAAAATTTGGCATCGCCGGCTTTTGCTGGCGACAATTTATATCGGATTGAGGCCTTGTTATTTATAGTTCATGTCCACCATCTCTGTGGTTAAATAACTGAGTGAAAATCAGTGATTTGATTGGATAAGATAACCTATTTAACTGTGTGAAGCTTTTTTCCATTTTACCAATAAATGATTTTCTTATGTTTGCTTGGAGGCTCGCTGGGTTTCTTTGTATTTTGTGTGTGCACACTTGTAACATTATGCATGATTAAGGAACATGTAGGTCTGAAACATTGTTTTTTTTAAGGTCTTAGGTCCTCTAATATAAAGTTTTCACCTATTACAGTGTGATGCTGTCACTTACCTGCTGTGGACTTTTGGAGAAGACAGATACTCCATTGTGACTTGCACACCTGAAAATTACTTAACAAGGGCGCCAGACTCCCCCACTGCTTTCTGTATAAATATATTAATACGTATATATACAAATATATATACAAAGTATATAGCACAAATTTAGTTTGCAATTTGGCGAATGCATTTAATTTCAATTAGTAATATGCACGCAAGTTTGCTTGGTTACTATATTGCTTAGCACAACTCGGGATAACAATAGCTGGGGCACGAATGGCAGAGCTTGATGCCAGCACAGGAACACAAAGAATTGGCATATGGTGAACAGACCATCTGATAAACATCTGATAAACCAATGAGGTTCCAAATATAAATGGTATATACTGGTATATAAATGCCTATCACCTAGATTACAAGTTTTGCGCTATAGAGGGTATGAAATGAACACAACAAAAGTTGCGTTATTTCACTTACCATAGCACTGCCATTACGAGTTTTGAAAAAGCCGCCTTGTGCATGCGATATGGTTGTGTTGAGTTACATACCGCACAAAATACAAGCGCTGCTTTGACGTGCTTGTGCACGCTTTCCCCATAGATATCAATGGGGAGAGCGTTTTAGTTTTTTTTCTAACACCTGCGATCGCGGAACGAAAAGCTCCGTAATGCAACCCAATTGATGTCTATGGGGAAACAAAAGTTACCTTTAAACCTAACACCCTAACATAAACCCCAAGTCTAAACATTCCTAATTTGCTGCTCCTGACATCGCTGACACCTAAATAAATGTATTACCCCTAATCTGTTGCCCCCAAAATAAATCTATTAACCCCTTAAGTTGCTGCTTCCGATATAGCTGCCACTATAATAAAGTTATTAATCACTATTCCCCCGCACCCCATAATAAAGATATTAACCACTATTCAGCCGCTCCACGACATCGCCCTCACTAAATAAAGTTATTAACCCCTAAACCTCTGGCCTTCCACATCACTACCACTAAATAAACATATTAACATATTAACCCCAAAACCACCAGCCCCCCACATCGCAACAACCTAAATTAAACCATATTAAGCCGTAACCATAATCCTAAACATAACATCCCCTAACTTTAACATAATTAAAATAGACCTAAATTAAAGTTACAATTATTAACTAAATAACAAACTTACCTGTGAAATAAAAATAAAAATAAAACCTAAGCTAGCTACAATATAACTAATAGTTATATTGTAGCTAGCTTAGGTTTTTATTGCACAGGCAAGTTTGTATTTATTTTAACTAGGTAGACTGGTTAGTAAATAGTTAACTATTTACTAACTACCTAGTTAAAATACATACAAACTTACCTGTGAAATAAAAGTAAAACCTAAGCTGCCTTAGGGGGCGGAGCCGGTTGCTGACATGAGTGCAGCGTAATTCTGGAGCTCCGAGTCAGCTGCCCTATCTAATTCAATTTTATCCTATGTAATAGGTACCTACAAAGCCCAAAAATAGCTATTACTGGTCTAGTAATGGTATAGCTAATGACGGATCCTGTTTAAACGCTGACAGCTGAAGATGTAAACTACAGGCAACTTGAATCTACACAGCATCACATACCAAAATGGAGATCAGTTTGGAGCTATAACCTAATGTAAATGCAAGATAGGTATACGACCGGACAGAGGGGCAGCATACCCGATAATCCGGATTCATCTAACTGCAGCACCGATGACAACCCTCATCAGACTCCAAAGCTTTTCCTCCATAGTGGAAATACCACTGCTCGGACCGGAGCTATATCTGCAGCCATTACAGGTTGGTGTGGCTCCATATACGCCTCACAGTCACATATCCACATGGAACCCCTAACACATGGCCAGTTACAAGACACAGTGACATCGGGACTGAGGGCGCAGTGTTAGATAGAAAGATCCCACAGTCGACAATTTTAAATAAAGCAAGGTGTTATAGGGAGACACTGTTGTTTGTTTAGCTTTACTAGATTAAAGCATATGTGAATCCCACAATCTTATTGCGTTTGGAGGCAATTTGTTTGTTCTGATCCTACAACGGAACCAGTGGTGTTACACATACACTTAAGCACACCACTTCTAACAAGGCCCTGCAAATCACTGACACAGAGACCCCTCTGCAAAACATAACTAGGCTACAGATCACCCTAAAAGACCTAAATACTGGACATTTGATTCAAGGTATTAGGCGTTTATGTGCATAAGCATACCTTCCAGTTTCTACTAACAGGTAGCAAGAATTGATCTGCAGATCTACTTTAAAATAAGTAGCATTCTTGTGTAACAGTGGGCCTCACACCCTCCCTGTATGATATATCAGACACCTGTGACATTCATTGAACAACCAAGGTATTGAAATATATCCACTCTACACTAATAACCTACAGAAATGGCTACCCCTTAAATCCTCATCAAGGAATCCTACTACCATATCTTCCTATATGATCCTTCTGACACAAAAAGCAAGAGGTTCTCTATAGAACCTCAAATTGCAAAAGATTCCAGTACACAAGCTGAAGAGACATACCTTCCCATGTCCATTTTTCAAGACCTGTCACCTAAACAAGATATTGCGGATATTGTACGCACTTTTATAAGGGAAGAACTCTCAGGCATGAGACAAGATATTAACACCTTAGGGTTTCAAGTAGAATCCTTGGAGAATAGTCAAGAAGAAATAAAAGATGATGTGTAGATCCTTACAGACCAAGTATCCTCACAACAGGAAACAATTACTGCATTACAAGAGAAACTAGAAGACCTGGAAAACCGTAGCAGACGTAAGAACATCCGAATCAGAGGAGTCCCTGAAAGTGTACTTCCAAGAGATTTTCCAGGCTATCTACAGTCATTATTTCAGCAGATAAAAGAACCCTCTTGTACTACAGATATCCAGTGGGTTTGTGCACATAGGTCATTAAGACTTAAACCCCCTGAGTCTGCACCACCGAGAGACTTCATTATTTGGTTCAAAAACTTCTTAGAAAAAGAGATGCTTCTATATCAATTTAGAAAATTACTACCAGTCCACTTCCGAGGCAACGTCCTACAATTCTATCAGGACTTAGCCTCTCAAACATTACAACAAAGAAAGGAATTTGGACCTCTAACTACAATACTTCGTAACAAAAATTCCCATATCAATGGAGATTTACAACCCAAATATGGGTACTCTGTAACAACACATGTCTGACCTGCAGGAATCCAGAAGATGCCACCTCCTTTTGCAACTCATTGGGGATAGACCCACCAACCGACCCTGCACCACAGAACCCTTCATCTTCATCCCCTATGAGACATAAAAATTCACCTACATCTTGGAACACTGTTCCTGGCAAACAAGTTAAGACCTGCTTCACCACAATCAACGAACAATCCCCCAAATACTTCACCAGCAAAATAACAATACTAGTCCCTGAGATCACCAAGGACCCTGAATACTAGAACAGCATGAGACCCACCTCTCTGGAAGAAGACCTGTTAAGTATACACACTATTTCTTAACATGCATGGCTCTTATTGACACTATAATACATCAAATTTGATAGCTTCTATTCAAAGGCTAGAAATGATAGAAACTATTGTTATCGCTATATGGATAACACTATCATTTTGTGTTTACCGAAAAGACAAATCAGTATTGAACCACCAGTTATGTGGATCTCCTCCTATACAGCCCTGTAGGTTATTGCAAGGTGTTTATAGAGTCTTACAGCATACATTGTAATATCTATACTAGTTACCACCTGTATGTTACCAAGGCTAAAAACAAACATGGGATACATGTTTTATATAAAGAAATGTCAATTAGGGCTTGCTAAACTTGTTCCCCCCACTATTTCTCTCAAGATGACCTGTATCAAAAAGAGAGATCTTTATGTGTTTGTTGTGTTAAGTTTGTTTTAATTTTTCAATTTGTTTTCCATGTTATACCTGAACAAAATGTTATACTGTTACTTGTTACCCTTTAATATTCACAATGTTTGTGAACTGGTTTTCTATGTGCAATACTTACTTGAGTTATGTACCAACATGTGCACAATCTACAAGATATAACCTAACCACCCAGTCTATACTAATGTCACACACTAATCATAACCTAACTTCTTACTTAACCCTTCTGACTCAAAATGCAAAAGACCTAAATTCACCATAAAAAAAGATCAAAAGCCTTATAGGACTAGGCAAAGCGACATACTGATATACTTTTCCTGCAAGAAATGCACTTTAAGCACCATAAAGGACCCAAATACGTTGGGAAAACCTTCACAACCCATTTACACAGTTTGGGCCCAAATAAAAAAAAAATGGTGTGAGAATCCTAAGAAACAAATGTATTAAATTTACTATTAACCAAAAAGTCAATGATAAAGAAGGAAGGTTTTTAGGTCTATCAGGTCTCTAATACGGAAGACCTATAACGCTTGTCAACATATATGCCCCAAATAATAATCAACTTCCATTCTTTCTTAATATGTTTAGGAAAATACTAGACCTGTCCAAAGGCCCGATTTATATAGCAGGAGGCTTTACTCTTCCCTTCTAACTCAGAATCAATAGCATTAATGACAACATTCAAATACCACATAAACTCACCACCGCTCTGTCGAATGGTATTAGAGATAAAAATCTCTACGACACATGGAGATTTATACATCACCACAAATGTGATTATGCCTTCTTTTCACATCCTAACAAGTCTTACAGTAGAGTAGATTACATTTTTATAAATCAAATAGGCCTTTCCCTTGTACACAAATGTGATATTTCCCCTACATCCCGGTCTGACCATTTGGCTGTTCAGTTAAAATGTTCCTGTCCAAATATCCCCTTAACACCCTACCTATCGAAACTAGATGACTTTCTTTTGGATCATCCAGAATCAGTATCCAGATTAACTAACACCATAGATGAGTACTTTAACTTCAATACACACTCAATTGACAACAATTACACAATTGGGGAGGCGCACAAGTGTGTGCTTCGGGACAAAATAATCAAACTAAAAGCAAATAAACAACAAACCTACCGTAAATGATATCAAGAGTTAACAGAGAAATACACACTTCTAGACCATGCACTAAAAAATTCCCATCTGAACCTAACATATTAGAAAACATGCAGTCAGTCCAGAAGGAACTAGACATCTTTCTAGACATAGAGTATTAATCTCAACACAAAAAAATAAATAGTATGTTTTATTTTGAGAACAACAGAGCTAGTAAACTCCTGGCTCGAGCATTGAAGAATTAAAAAGATTTAAATCTTATATATATAAAATTAATAATCCACAAAAAAAGTATTAAGTATACACCAGACATTGCATGCACTGAAAGCTATCCAACAACAATTCAGCTTTCAAACACAGTTTAAAGCCATTAAATACCTAGGAGTTTATATCTCACCAAACCTGAAAGAGGTAATTTCCTTGAACTATAATACCCTAAAGTCCACCATTCATGACATGGTTCGTTCCCGGAATCTCAAACCCCTATCATGGCTCGTAAAAGTTAACACAGCCAAAATTATAATTCTCCCAAAAATACTATACCTCTTACAAACTTTACACATACCTTTACCAGACCATATGATATTTTCCCTACAAAAACAGCTACATTGTTTTATATGATCGCACAAACGACCCCATATTGCCACTAATACTCTATACTGCCCTAAAGAAATGGGAGGAGTCAGAGCCCCCAATTTACTAAACTATAGATATGCCATTTTCTTAACAAGGATTGTAGATTGGTGAAAACAAGCACCAAAGAAAGAATGGGTATTGCTGGAACACTCACTCTCTGACAACCCTCATCTTGGTGGGAATTGCTGGATCCCATCAGCCCAACGATACCTCCAAAGTACAGTGTCTAGGATCACGACTGAAACCTTTAAAATATGGGACAAACTTGTTGGGAAACAACCCTCACTTTCTACTACGTGTTCACCTCTGACCCCGTTAAGAAACAGTCCATTTTTATCATCATCATTATATGCCCTACCCCAGCCCCACTTAACCCCTTCTATACATTTACATATTCTAAATAGTAATTTTATCCTTATCATAGAAACTATTGACAAATATTCTTTACACTACCCTCCCAACATTTGTGTCTAAATGGAAATCTGAACTGGAGACACATATGGAATACCATTTTTAAAAAAATGACCAGGGCATCATCCTCAATCTCGATGACGGAGATAAACATTAAACTAATATGTCGGGGGTATTACACACCTGCCAGATTACATCAATTGTTCCCTGCTACATCTGCTGAGTGCTTGAGATGTTTCCCAGAAGTTGCTACATTCACACACATATGGTGGATATGCCCCGTAGCTAGATCTTACTGGCTCTCTATCAAATCAGAGGTTGAAAAGGCACTGAACATAACCTTTCCCTTTACGCCATGGTCATTGCTTTTTAATAAATTTCCAAAGATCAAATGTAAACTGAGGTTGACACTTCTTACCATCATGATTAACTCAGCAAAAAAACTTACCGCTTTAAATTGGAAAAAAGCAAATGTCCCATCTATCACACCATGGAAATCCTTAGTGACCCACTCTCTCAACCTAGAAAAATACAATTTTGTCCATACTAAATGAATAGAGGAATACCACAATGTGCTTTTTCTCTGGGAAGAATATTTAAATAGTTGAGAGCATAACACCTTAACGTGTATGAATTTGGTATGATCTAATCTAAAAATAACATAAACTGATGTTTTGTTTGGAGTATATGCTTGGAACTTACAATCTGAGCCAATTCTCAATGCTCACCTCAAGTTTGTGTCCTCATATTTATTTGTTTTTGATAGCATTGCCTTTTTATGCTTGATATTGTATGTCTTTGAATTATCTTAATAAAGATAAAATTTAATTTAAAAAAAAAACAAAAAACTATCATTAAAAAAAATAGCAAACAAAATTATCCAGAACAATAAAAAATATTCCTATTCTAATACCATGTTTAAAAAAAAAAAAGCTACCACAAAATAAAAAAAAAATGCATCTATAATAAACTACCAAGGGCCCTTAAAAGGGCCATTTGTAGGGCATTGCCCTAAAGAAATCAGCTATTTTTCTAAAAAAAAAAGAAAAACAAGCACCCCCTAACAGTATACAAACCCCCACCCCCAACTCTAACAGTATACAAATAAAGTTAAACCTAATCTACCCATTGCCCTGAAAAGGGCATTTGTATGGGCATTGCCCTTAAAATGGCATTCAGCTCTTTTGCCGCCCATTAAAAATAAAAAATAGCTATTCTAAAAAAAAACGCCCCCCCAAAAAATACACAAAATAATAAAAATGATTCCTATTCTAATTCCCCCATTTTAAACACCCCAAAAATAAAAAAAAACTATAATCTATAATAAACTACCAATAGCCCTTAAAGTGCCTTTTGTAGGGTATTGCCCTAAAGAAATCAGCTCTTTTGCTACAAAATAAAAACAACCCTCCTAACATTACAACCCCCCACCCCCACAACCCACAAAAAACTAACTAAAATAACCTAATCTACCCATTGCCCTAAATAGAGCATTTGTATGGGCATTGCCCTTAAAAGGGCATTCAGATCTTTTACTACCCTTAAAGACTATCCAGCTCTTTTAGAGTTGCCCAATAGCCCTATTCTAAAAAAAAAACACCCCCAAAAAATCTTTAAAAAATACTAACACAACCCCTCTTTAGATACTCACAGTTGCTGAAGTCCTGCTTGAACTTTATTCATCCCAGCAAGTCCATCTTCATCCAGGCGGCTCCATCTTCATCCATCAAGGGACCGGCATCTACTTCATCCCTGCGGAGGTAGAGCGGTCGATGCGCAGAGGTGAAGGTCCAAGGCAGAGGTTTATTGATCCGATGTGGAGGTCCTCTTCATGCCATCGTCCACCGCACACTAAGGATTCAAATGCAAGGTACCCATTTTATACTGGGGGTACCATTGCATTCCTATTGGCTGAAAAATTTAAATCAGCCAATAGGAATTAGAGCTACTAAAATCAATTCAGCCAATAGGAATGAGAGCTGCCTAAATCCTATCGGCTGATAGAGCCGATGGGATGAAGATCGTTCAAGCCACAAGCTTCTTGAAAAACTAGTATATGCACGCCTATCCTATTTCCGTACATTAAATTCCCTCCTTGACCAACTGCAATCTGGATTTCGTCCCCATCACTCCACAGAGACAGCAATTGTTAAGGTTACCAATGACCTACTTACAGCAAAATCAAAAGGCCACTTCTCTCTGCTTATCCTCCTTGATCTGTCCACAGCCTTTGATACTGTTGACCACCCTCTTTTGCTCCAAACCCTCCAATCCTTCTGTGACATAGCCCTCTCGTGGCTCTCTTGCTTCCTGTCAAACTGTACCTTTAGTGTAGCCTTGTCTGGGGCCTCCTCTCTCCCATCACCACTATCTGTCCCAGTACCCACAGTTTCCAATATCATTGGTATGCTGACGACACCCAAATCTACTAATCTGCATCAGAACTATCTCCTTCCTTGCTAACCCGTGTCATTAACAATTTTTCTCACATCTCTTCCTGGATGTCCTCTCACTACCTCAAGCTAAATCTCTCCAAAAATGAGCTCGGTATTTCTCCCCCTTCTTCCAAAATCTCCACCCTCAATCTCTCTATAACTGTCGACAACTCCATCATTACCCCTACCCCGAATGCCCAATGTTTTGGGGTCACATTTGACTCAGATCTTTCTTTCACTCCTCACATTCAGTCCTTGGCTAAAATCTGCCACTTCCACCTTAAAAACATCTCTAAAATTAGACATTTGTTTACACAAGACAAAACTAAGATTTTAATCCACTCTCTAATCCTCGATTACTGCAACTCTGTCCTCTCTGGTCTCCCCATCTGCCCCCTAGCTCCTTTACAAACCATAATGAATGCCTCTGCCAGGCTCAACTTCCTTACACGTCCCTCTTCATCTGCTTCATCTCTCTGCCAATCCCTTCACTGGCTTCCTCTTGCCTCTAGGATTAAACACAAAATTCTCACTCTGACATACAAAGCCCTCAGCTGCACTGCTCCCCCCTTTATCTCAGACCTTGGGGCATATTTATCAAGCTCCGAATGGAGCTTGATGCCCCGTGTTTCTGGCGAGCCTGCAGGCACGGCAGAAACAGCAGTTATGAAGCGGCGTACAGACATCGCCAGAAATCAACCCGATCAGGTCCGACAGACCTTGATAAATATGCCCCCTTGTCTCCAGATACTCCAGAGACTGCTCCCGTCCCCTTATATCTCTTGTTACCGCATCACACTCCCATTTACATGACTTCTCCAGACTGACTCCCATCTTGTGGAACTCTCTGCCTCACTCCACAAGACTCTCCCCTAGTTTTGAAAGCTTCAAGCGCTCCCAAAAGACTGTAGTGTTCAGGGATGCATACAACCTACATTAACCTTTCTTTAAACCATCTCCTCTCCTCCATTGCTATCCCCTGAACCCCCTTAGCATGTAAGCCTAAGAGTCCAGCTGTTTGTAGATCACCTTCTTAAAATCTGACTACAAAAGTGCAACTCTTGTCAGGGCCCCCTACCCATTTGATCCCTATAATTGTTTTGTTGTACTCCAACTTTGTTTATAGCGCTGTGGAATCTGTTGGCACTCTACAAATAATAATAATAATAATAATAATAATTAAACTGGACTTCAGCTGTGAGTACCTAAAGAGGGTAAGTGTTTTTTTTTAGATTAGGGCTATTGGGCAATTCTAAAAGAGCTGAATGCCCTTTTAAGGGCAATAAAAGAGCTGAATGCCCTTTTAAGGGCAATGCCCATACAAATGCCCTTTTCAGGGCAATGGGTAGATTAGTTTTTTTTTTAGAGTTAGGTTTTTTATTTTGGGGGTTGGTTTGGGTGGTGGGTTTTACTGTTGGGGGAGTCTTTGTATTTTTTCAGGTAAAAGAGCTGATATCTTTAGGGCAATGACCTACAAAAGGGGGCTTTTTATTTTTATAGGGCGATTAGATTAGGTGTAATTGTTTTTATTTTGGAAAATTTCATTTGTTATTTTTCGTAATTTTTTTTTTTCTAATTTAGTATTTTTTATTTTTTGTAATTGTAGATTTAATTTTTTTAGTAGTGTTAGGTTTTTTTAAAGAGTAACTTAATGTATTTAATTTGTAGTTATTAATATTAATTATTTTAGTCTAATAGTATATGTTAGGTTAATTTATATTTTAAACTTAGTTTTTTTTTTTTTTATTTCCAAGGTAAATTTTTATTTATTTTAAGATAGGGCTCTTGTCATTTTAATGTAAAATTAGGGGGTTGATAAGTTTAGGGGTTAATAGTTTCATTTAGTTTTTGGCAATGTGGGGGCTTGCGGTTTAGGGGTTAATAGGTATATTTAGTGGCAGGGATGTCAGGGAGCAGCAGAATAGGGGTTAATACCTTTATTATAGAATGGGCAATGTTGGGGTGCGGGGGAATTGGGGTTAATAACTTTAGAATAGTGGTGACGATATCAGGGAGCTGCGGAATAGGGTTTAATAAATTTTATTAGTTGTGGCGATGTCGGGAGTGGCAGAATAGGGGTTAATAAGTTTAATATAGTGTTTGCGATACAGGAGGGCAGTGGAATAGGGGTTAATAGGTAGTTTATTGGTGTTAGTGTACAGTTTAGTTATGAGTTTTGTATAACAGTTATGTTGCATAAAACTCATAACTATTGCTCTCAGATGGCGGTACGGATCGTGTCGGTATAGGGTGTAACGCAAGCTTTTTAGCCTCACCGCAAAACTCGTAATAGCAGCGCTATAGAAATCCCATGAAAAAACTTCATTGAGCAGCCACTTCCCTATTATCTTCCTGTCCAGCTGCTTGAGATGAGGGTGCCTAACTGCTTATAAATCTCTGCAGATTGAAATGCATAGAATAGGTGCAGACCCAATATTATCTAACATGCTAACAATGCAGAGAACTAATTGCAGAAAAATGCAAGTAAAAAAACGTTTTTGTTCATTAAACTTAGTTTGATGATGATGATGCAGTCTGTTGCGTGATTATTTAATTAGGTGCTGTTAGCAAATGTTTTTGTTCATTAAACTTAGTTTGATGATGATACAATCTAGATTATTAGGTTTATAATGCTGTTTAGCATTTAAAGTCTTCATTTCAAAGCTTTAAAAATAATGTATTAGGTGTTATTTATGACAATTTTGAGAGGGACTGGAACCTAACTCCCTCACTTCCCGTTGACTTACATTATAAACTGGGTTTCAATTTACAATTGTTTTGATTTACAACCATTCCTCCTGGAACATAACCCCGGCATAAACTGAGGGCTACCTGTATATATATATATATATATATATATATATATATATATATATATATATATATCGCAAAAAAGGAAGGCACTCGCCGGGTTTAATAAGGATAAAGTTTTATTCCTTATGAAGTATTGTTTCAGAGTTTTACCTCCGTTTTCAAACTGTTAGTTTGAAAACGGAGGTAAAACTCTGAAACGTTACTTCATAAGGAATAAAACTTTATCCTTATTAAACCTGGCGAGTGCCTTCCTTTTTGCGATATGTTGGATCTGTGAATTATGCAGGATCTCTTTGATGTGCACCCCGGTGGTTCAAAGGTTACCATGAGTACTAGGCCATGCTATAAAGATATATATATATATATAGTATCTCACAAAAGTATGTACACCCATCACATTTTTGTAAATATTTTATTATATCTTTTCATGTGACAACATTGAAGAAATTACACTTCGCTACAATGTAAAGTAGTGAGTGTACAGCCTGTATAAAAGTGTAAAATCGCTGTCCCCTCAAAATAACTCAACACATAGCCATTAATGTGTAAACCATTGGCAACAAAAGTGAGTACACCCCTAAGTGGAAATGTCCTAATTGGGCCCAAAGTGTCAATATTTTGTGTGGCCACCATTATTTTCCAGCACTACCTTAACCCTCTTGGGCATGAAGTTCACCAGAGCTTCACAGGTTGCCACTGGAGTCCTCTTCCATTCCTCCATGACAACATCACAGAGCTGGTGGAATGTTAGAGATCTTGAACTCCCCCACCTTCCGTTTGAGGATGCCCCACAGATGCTTAATCGGGTTTAGGTCTGGAGCCATGCTTGGCCAGTCCATCACTTTTACCCTCAGCTTCTTTAGCAAGGCAGTGGTCATCTTGGAGGTGTGTTTGGGGTCGTTATCATGCTGGAATACTGCCCTGCAGCTCAGTCTCCGAAGGGAGGGGATCATGCTCTGCTTCAGTATGTCACAGTGCATGTTGGCATTCATGGTTCCCTCAATGAATTGTAGCTCCCCAGTGCTGGCAGCACTCATGCAGGCTAGACCATGACACTCCAGGCACCATGCTTGCCCGTAGGCAAGACACACTTGTTTTGTCCTCCTCACCAGGTTGCCACCACACATGCTTGACACCATTTGAACCAAATAATTTTATATTGGTCTCATCGGACCACAGGATATGGTTCCAGTAATCCATGTCCTTAGTCTGCTTGTCTTCAGCAAACTGTTGGCGGCCTTTCTTGTGCATTATCTTTAGAAGAGGCTTCCTTCTGGGACGACAGCCATGCAGACCAATGTTATGCAGTGTGCAGGGTATGGTCTGAACACTGACAGGCTGACCCTCCACCCGTTCAACCTCTGTAGCAATGATGGCAGACCTCATACGTCTATTTCCAAAGACAGCCTCTGGATAGGACGCTGATCACCTGCACTCAACTTCTTTGGTTGAA
Source organism: Bombina bombina (assembly GCF_027579735.1). Lineage (NCBI taxonomy): Eukaryota > Metazoa > Chordata > Amphibia > Anura > Bombinatoridae > Bombina > Bombina bombina. Next base: position 1,265,925,538 of record NC_069501.1, on the reverse strand, counting down.
CATGGTGAGGTCCGTGCTGAGTGGATCCTGGGAAATGGCTGTATGAGGTGACATGTTGAACTTCCAGTGACCAATATGAGAGAGTGTGAGAGCAATAACACCAAATTTAACATACCTGCTCCCCATTCACAACTAATAAGTTACATGACACAGAGGAGGGTAAATCGCTAATTGGGCCCAATTTGGACATTTCCAGTTAGGGGTGTAATAACTTTTGTTGCCAATGGTTTAGACATTAATGGATGTGTTTTGAGTTATTTTGAGGGGACATCTAATTGCCACTGATATACAGGCTGTACACTCACTACTTTACATTGTAGCAAAGTGTAAAAATATGAGGGGTGTACTCACTTTGTGAGATACTATATATATATATATATATATATATATATATATATATTTTACAGGGAGTGCAGAATTATTAGGCAAGTTGTATTTTTGAGGATTAATTTTATTATTGAACAACAACCATGTTCTCAATGAACCCAAAAAACTCATTAATATCAAAGCTGAATAGTTTTGGAAGTAGTTACTTTGTTTTTAGTTATAGCTATTTTAGGGGGATATCTGTGTGTGCAGGTGACTATTACTGTGCATAATTATTAGGCAACTTAACAAAAAACAAATATATACCCATTTCAATTATTTATTTGTACCAGTGAAACCAATATAACATCTCAACATTCACAAATATACATTTCTGACATTCAAAAACAAAACAAAAACAAATCAGTGACCAATATAGCCACCTTTCTTTGCAAGGACACTCAAAAGCCTGCCATCCATGGATTCTGTCAGTGTTTTGATCTGTTGACCATCAACATTGCGTGCAGCAGCAACCACAGCCTCCCAGACACTGTTCAGAGAGGTGTACTGTTTTCCCTCCTTGTAAATCTCACATTTGATGATGGACCACAGGTTCTCAATGGGGTTCAGATCAGGTGAACAAGGAGGCCATGTCATTAGATTTTCTTCTTTTATACCCTTTCTTGCCAGCCACGCTGTGGAGTACTTGGACGCGTGTGATGGAGCATTGTCCTGCATGAAAATCATGTTTTTCTTGAAGGATGCAGACTTCTTCCTGTACCACTGCTTGAAGAAGGTGTCTTCCAGAAACTGTCAGTAGGACTGGGAGTTGAGCTTGACTCCATCCTCAACCCGAAAAGGCCCCACAAGCTCATCTTTGATGATACCAGCCCAAACCAGTACTCCACCTCCACCTTGCTGGCATCTGAGTCGGACTGGAGCTCTCTGCCCTTTACCAATCCAGCCACGGGCCCATCCATCTGGCCCATCAAGACTCACTCTCATTTCATCAGTCCATAAAACCTTAGAAAAATCAGTCTTGAGATATTTCTTGGCCCAGTCTTGACATTTCAGCTTGTGTGTCTTGTTCAGTGGTGGTCGTCTTTCAGCCTTTCTTACCTTGGCCATGTCTCTGAGTATTGCACACCTTGTGCTTTTGGGCACTCCAGTGATGTTGCAGCTCTGAAATATGGCCAAACTGGTGGCAAGTGGCATCTTGGCAGCTGCACGCTTGACTTTTCTCAGTTCATGGGCAGTTATTTTGCGCCTTGGTTTTTCCACACGCTTCTTGCAACCCTGTTGACTATTTTGAATGAAACGCTTGATTGTTCGATGATCACGCTTCAGAAGCTTTGCAATTTTAAGAGTGCTGCATCCCTCTGCAAGATATCTCACTATTTTTTACTTTTCTGAGCCTGTCAAGTCCTTCTTTTGACCCATTTTGCCAAAGGAAAGGAAGTTGCCTAATAATTATGCACACCTGATATAGGGTTTTGATGTCATTAGACCACACCCCTTCTCATTACAGAGATGCACATCACCTAATATGCTTAATTGGTAGTAGGCTTTCAAGCCTATACAGCTTGGAGTAAGATAACATGCATAAAGAGGATGATGTGGTCAAAATACTCATGTGCCTAATAATTCTGCACTCCCTGTATATATATATATATATATATATATATATATATATATATATATATATATATATATATATATATAACCTTCTGGTTACATGTATGTATATAATATGGGAATGACTGGAAAATGTAACAAAATCAAAATATACTATCAAATACTGATGAAAGAAGTACTTATTAATACTAAAATATCAAGTTATCTCATACTGATATTATGTATTAAAATCCTTTTTAAGTCCCCTAATAGAAATATGACTTTTAAGTACATCTCTTAAGACATTATATAAATATATAACTCCGGGAAAGAAGCGCACTCCACAGGTCTTGTATGCAGTAAAAGGTCACTTTTATTGTGAACGTTTTTGGTTTGAAACAAATCGTCCTCATTCTAACAGTGAGACATGACTAAACACTTACCCTCCACCACACTTATAGCCACTCGTGTAAACAAACAAGCCGCCAACCACGTTCTCCCCAGTAGCTCCACCCCTTCCATCAGAGAGAGCATCTGGGGCAGCGTGTAGCCAGTGCTGTAAACTAACAAAGTAACAAAGTGTAAAAATAAAATAAAACAAAGCACAGTAGCACAAGCAAATGCCAAGAAAAGGTAATTAAGAACAGAAGGGAAGAGAAACATACACAAGGCATACCCATATTTAATCTGATAGCGCGCAGCAGCAGCACTCAAGCCCACAATGTTACCATGGGAACCAAAAATAACATAACACATGCTGGAAACAAAAACAGAGTGGTATATGGTGCGTGCGGTCAGAGTAACATACAAAAGAGGAGAAAAGGAAAAGCATTAGAATCAGAGAAAGACATGACAAGCAAAAAAATGAATGACATAAAGAACAAGAAAACACAGTTGAAGAGCCCAAGTAAGAGCTTAAAGTAGGTAGATAGATATAATCACAATGGATAATAAATCTCATTAAATATTACTGATTAGATTTTTCAGATTTTACAAGACTTTTAGAGAAAAGCCTGCCAATCAAGATGGGTATTTAAACCCTTAGGGATTAGTAAGATGGGGCCACGTTGGACCCCATCGCCATCCCAGTGAGCTGTAAGATTAATTGTTGTTCAAATTTAAAATAATTTGTACTAAGGCAGATTTACAACGACTGCAGAAGTATCTCAGGTGGAGGTCCCACCTATGGGTATCTGTTAAGATATAAAGCAACAGTCTGTATGCCCTCCTGATGGGGGATTACAGTGTATAGACTTGTCACATCTAAAGTGACGAGTATCACCTCTTCACCAATCTCTCCACTATTCGCTATGAGCTCAAATAGGCTAGCAGAGTCTCTAAGATATGAATACACATGTTGTACAACAGGTTGCAGAAAAGCATCAACATAGGTGGCTATGGGTTGTTGCAATGAGCCAATCACGGCTACTATTGGCCGACCTGGAGGGTGTTGGAGACTCTTATTTATTTAGGGAGTGCATAAAATACAGGTATACGAGGATGGTTAACTGTCAAAAAGGTCATGACATCTTTATCCAAAAACCCTTCATCATAGTATATTTGTATTTTGCCATCAATTTGTTGCTTAAAAGTTGTTGTAGGATCCATATGTAACAACCTGTATGTATCCGTATCTAGGAGTTGGAACATGATCTCATTTTTATAGTCCGTATAATTCATCAGGACTATAGCCCCAACTTTGTCCGCTTCCCGATACATACAGGTTGGTTTTGAAATGTGCATACTCAGTTAAAATAAGGAGTCACATATATATTAACCAGATAGTTTATTAAATCTAGGAAATGATATATATATTAAATGTACATTTCTATAAAATATATATAGATTTGAAATACATTTAAGATTTTGCAAACAAAGCTACATTCCAGTGCCTGTTGTCCCCGGTGTTCAATATGAGGTAATACAGCCAAAAGGTATTTGGTTACCAGGCTTGCAGAAATTACCAATGGCCAATGAGAGATAAGCTCAGACTCAAAGTGCATAGCCAGAGCAATTCTATTGGAATTATTCAGAGAATGAAGAAGGAGTCTATCACTAATATAGGCGTTTACACTATTTAAGAGAGGGACAGACTCACTTGGTAAAACAGAGATACACACCGTTTGGGCTGACTTTCTCTGAACCCTGGATGGAAAACTCTCTTTGGGCATGAGAGATACTCTGTGACCTGTTCCTCTTGCAAAATAGTGATACCTTCACATATGACTATAAGAAAAATCTGGGATATTGAACTCTCAAATTGGTTTACTGGTAATGTATTAAGCGGTTTGATGCTTTTATATTTAACATTTTAAATCAAAGGTAGTCTCTATAGCAGTAGTTTATTTGAAGCTGTATTTAGAGGTGTAATGTATAGTTATAATTTATATTTCAGAGACCTGTGTAGTCCATAAGTAATTATATTAGTGCTATGTAAATGTATTATTTAGAGAAAAGTATGTAGTATTTTAATGCTCATAGGTTAAATTGAAGCTATTGTAAACAAATTTACAAATTGCATGCACTATTGTGGTTAAATTGAACTTATTTAATGCTATATTGATTGATATACTGTATGTTGAATTGATAATTGTGTAACAATCTCTGGTTGATTATTTTAAGTATTATAAGACTATTTTGGGTAATGTAGTGAATTATATTCCCTAGAAATTACATTAGATTGTGGGAGTTAAGCTAAAATGTCATTGTAAGATTTGGACAAAAGTCCAAAAGTTGTTAAATAAGCTATATATATTGAATTGGTTCATATTTCTGGAATTATAAATTGTTCTAGTATAATTAATGTCTGATATTTAATAAGCTATTCATTTTAGATTAATTTAAATAAATATTGTGTCCATAATACTGAGGTACCAGGCGATTCATTGAATATTGATTAATCTAAATATTTTATAGCTTGCTTTATATAGAATATTGTAACACCTAGACATATGTACAGGGAGTGCAGAATTATTAGGCAAATGAGTATTTTGACCACATCATCCTCTTTATGCATGTTGTCTTACTCCAAGCTGTATAGGCTCGAAAGCCTACTACCAATTAAGCATATTAGGTGATGTGCATCTCTGTAATGAAAAGGGGTGTGGTCTAATGACATCAACACCCTATATCAGGTGTGCATAATTATTAGGCAACTTCCTTTCCTTTGGCAAAATGGGTCAAAAGAAGGACTTGACAGGCTCAGAAAAGTCAAAAATAGTGAGATATCTTGCAGAGGGATGCAGCACGCTTAAAATTGCAAAGCTTCTGAAGCGTGATCATCGAACAATCAAGTGTTTCATTCAAAATAGTCAACAGGGTCGCAAGAAGCGTGTGGAAAAACCAAGGCGCAAAATAACTGCCCATGAACTGAGAAAAGTCAAGCGTGCAGCTGCCAAGATGCCACTTGCCACCAGTTTGGCCATATTTCAGAGCTGCAACATCACTGGAGTGCCCAAAAGCACAAGGTGTGCAATACTCAGAGACATGGCCAAGGTAAGAAAGGCTGAAAGACGACCACCACTGAACAAGACACACAAGCTGAAACGTCAAGACTGGGACAAGAAATATCTCAAGACTGATTTTTCTAAGGTTTTATGGACTGATGAAATGAGAGTGAGTCTTGATGGGCCAGATGGATGGTCCTGTGGCTGGATTGGTTAAGGGCAGAGAGCTCCAGTACGACTCAGAGGCCAGCAAGGTGGAGGTGGAGTACTGGTTTGGGCTGGTATCATCAAAGATGAGCTTGTGGGGCCTTTTCGGGTTGAGGATGGAGTCATGCTCAACTCCCAGTCCTACTGCCAGTTTCTGGAAGACACCTTCTTCAAGCAGTGGTACAGGAAGAAGTCTGCATCCTTCAAGAAAAACATGATTTTCATGCAGGACAATGCTCCATCACACGCGTCCAAGTACTCCACAGCGTGGCTGGCAAGAAAGGTATAAAAGAAGAAAATCTAATGACATGGCCTCCTTGTTCACCTGATCTGAACCCCATTGAGAACCTGTGGTCCATCATCAAATGTGAGATTTACAAGGAGGGAAAAACGTACACCTCTCTGAACAGTGTCTGGGAGGCTGTGGTTGCTGCTGCACGCAATGTTGATGGTGAACAGATCAAAACACTGACAGAATCCATGGATGGCAGGCTTTTGAGTGTCCTTGCAAAGAAAGGTGGCTATATTGGTCACTGATTTGTTTTTGTTTTGTTTTTGAATGTCAGAAATGTATATTTGTGAATGTTGAGATGTTATATTGGTTTCACTGGTAAAAATAAATAATTGAAATGGGTATATATTTGGTTTTTGTTAAGTTGCCTAATAATTATGCACAGTAATAGTCACCTGCACACACAGATATCCCCCTAAAATAGCTAAAACTAAAAACAAACTAAAAACTACTTCCAAAAATATTCAGCTTTGATATTAATGAGTTTTTTGGGTTCATTGAGAACATGGTTGTTCAATAATAAAATTAATCCTCAAAAATACAACTTGCCTAATAATTCTGCACTCCCTGTATTTGGTCATAATTAATGCACAATTCTCTGCATAAATATGATCAATGTGTTCATAGAGATTAACTGGTCAGATCTTATTAAATATTTTAAAGTGTTATTGAATATCAATATTGATAATTAACTGCAATATTATTACTGATATTGATTATTAATATTCATAATCAAACATACTAACATGCTTGGTGGCAACTGCTGAGATAAGTACACCAACATATCTAAATCTTAATGACTGGAATAATAATTTAAGTTGTAATTATAGTAAAAATGTGGTCACTTTTTTAGATTTAGTCATATATATAGAAGAGGGGATAATCAAAACTAAGAACCACTTCAAATCAATAGATATCAACAATTATATTGAAACAAAAATTGCCATCTCAATACAAGGCTCTTGAACATCCCCAAGATTCAATTTCATAAACAGAAAATAAATTGTACTAAGTCTTCAAAGCTCAATCATCTGTTTTAAAAAGTAGGTTTCTAGAAAATAAGTATAAAAATGAATTTTTAGAAAAAAAAATTGCTGAAATCGATGGAAAAGAAAGAAACAATTTGTTTAGTTTATCAAGAAAATAATAATTGGATGAAAAAATAATAGTGAGATAGTAGTTGCACCTAGAAGCCTTGATTTCTGTATGCAAAATAAAGAAATAATAAATATTACAAACATACATTGGGGAAAACTAAAAAGAGGTGTTTGTCTTTAGGGTATAATTCCAGAACAAAGAAAATACAATACTGTATACCACAAGTTTTACTATACAAATATTTTGGTGAAAAGAATAGTATGAGGAGAGAGCAGCACGCATTTACATAGCGACAATTGCACTGTGTGTCTCAGTAGTAAATGGTCATATCTTGCGAATGCAAATGAACATCCCAGCGTACTCATATATAATTGCACTTATCTCTTTTCTCGAAGCTATAGATCTCAGTGAGACCTCATCATCTTCTGTTACTGCTGTTGCGTCTTCAGCTGCTCCTCATTAAACCCTAAATGGCTACTGGTCAAACTTAGGTATCCTCGTGACTGCAGTAACCAAACAAGCCTCCCAGCCAGTTCAGCATTAAATAAAAAAGGAATGTATAGCTCTTAAGTAAATTAAAAGTCCAAATCTTTAAACAACATGATATTCTTAAAATCTGGGGTTACAGACCATCACAGACATCACAGTGAGGAAGACGCATTTTGGCTTTCACACCAAACTCAATGCCATACACTAAAATTACTCTTATGAATGGCTTAACTCTTTCCTATTGGTGAAACATTAAGTGATGTCATCATTAGTGATGTCGCGAACAGTTCTGCCATGAATAGTTCACAGCGAACATAGCATGTTCGCGGCGGACGGCGAACATATGCAATGTTCGATCCGCCCCCTATTCGTCATCATTGAGTAAACTTTGACCCTGTAGCTCACAGTCACAAGACACATTCCAGCCAATCAGCAGCAGACACTCCCTCCCAGACCCTCCCACCTCCTGGACAGCATCCATTTTAGATTCATTCGGAGCCTGCATTCTTAGTGAGAGGAGGGACAGTGTAGCTGCTGTGTATTTAATAGGGAAATTGATAGCTAGGATAGTGTATTCAAGGTCCACTACAGTCCTGAAGGACTCATCTGATCTCTGCTGTAAGGACAGCACCCCAAAAAGCCCTTTTTAGGGCTAGAACATCAGTCTGCTTTTTTTTTTTTTTTCTCCTGTGTAATCTAATTGCAGCCTGCCTGTCAGCTCAGGCTCACAGCGTATACTTTGCCCACTTGCCCAGTGCCACCACTCATATCTGGTGTAACAGTAGTGTACATTAAAAAAAAAAAAAAAACTTTTTTTAATTTGAAATAATAGCAGTCATTTTCCTTCACACATGTGTGTTTGAGGTCCTTCCAGGGCACAGTGTGACACCAGTGTAAGTCATATCTGCTAAAACAGTAGTGTACATACATTTGAAAAAAAAACCTTTTTTATTGTGAAATAATAGCAGTCAGTTTCCTTCACACTTGTGCGCTCCAGGTCCTGCCAGGGCACAGTGTCACACCAGTGCAAGTCATATCTACTAAAACAGTAGTGTACATACATTTAAAAAAAAAAAAACAACCTTTTTTTTACTGTGAAATAATAGCAGTCAGTTTCCCTCACACGTGTGCGTTCCAGGTCCTGCCAGGGCACAGTGTCACACCAGTGCAAGTCATATCCGGTAAAATATTAGTGTACATTTAAAAAAAAAAAAACACTTACACTACCTGAACGATACAACATCATACCTGATGTTTTAAAGCACGTTATTCCAAACAATTTAGGAATGTTAGGTGATTTATGCCCTTTATGGATTAAAACCAGACTCTGCATCAACTATGTAATTTTCCATGGGAGTTTGCCATGGATCCCCCTCCGGTATCCACAGTCCAGGTGTTAGTCCCCTTGAAACAAATTTCCATCACTTTTGTGGCCAGAAAGAGTCCCTGTGGGTTTTAAAATTCGCCTGCCTATTGAAGTCTATGGCGGTTCGCCCGGTTCGCCTGTTTGCGAACTTTTGCGGAAGTTCGCATTCGCCGTTCGTGAACGCAAAATTTTAGGTTCGCGATATCACTAGTCATCATATTATTTGATGATGTTTATGTCATCATATTATTTGAAATAATGTTTAAAGGTATACTACCTGTTTAAACTATTCCTCATTAATATGTTTTAAGTTTTATTTCAATGCCAATAGTTAAGTAAATCATCTCAGTTCTTTTGGCAGACTTGCATTTTAGCTAATCATGGCTGACTCATAAATACCTCCACAGAAGTGAGCACAATGGGATCTACAGAATATGGCACACATGAACTAGGGCTGTCTAGCTGTGAAAAACTGTCAAAATGCACTGAGATAAGAGGCATCCTTCAAAGGCTTAGAAACTAGCATAAGAGCCAATCAAGGTTTAGCTTTCAAAAAAAGAATACCAAGAGAACAAAACAAATCTGATGATAAAAGTAAATTGGAAAGTTTTTTAAAATTGCATAACCTATCTGAATTTTGAAAGTTTAATTTTGACTAGACTGTCTGTAATGGATTGCGTTATTCAGCACAATGTATAGAATAAATTATTTTCTGTGTCACATATATTTAATTGTTTGCATAAATAATGTTATTTTAGCATACTAGTTGTTTATATATAGCAGCAATCAGAATGAGAAGGCCAGATTAGGTGGCCTATTTATCAAAGCTTCAACTGAAAATGTGCTAGAATTCCGCATTGTAGTTGTTGCGAGATTGATGCGCCGTAGTTATCAAAGCCTTAAGATCGGAAGAATTTAAAATTTGTGATGTAACGATCCGACGGTCTCAATTTGACACCGATCGATGCAAATAGAAAACCTCTGGAATTCTATTGTAATTCTGTGTATTTGCCGTGGTATTCGAATAGGAAAACTGAAATCTTATGTTCGATGCTACTAGAGAGTGAAGCATATCACCTAATAAAACTCAATGTAAAACATTATTAAATATGTATACCCTTTTATAAATAGCATTCCCTTCCTATAATTCAAAGATTGTACAAAGAAAAACACATTCACACAAAGGATAGCAAGAGAACGAAAACAGTGCACAGCAATGACAAAGATTGTAAAAAGAAAAACACATTCACGCAAAGGATAGAAAGAGAATGAAAACAGTACACAGCAATGACAAAGATTGTAAAAAGAAAAACACATTCACACAAAGGATAGCAAGTGAATGAAAACAGTGCACAGCAATGACAGAGATGTAAAAAGAAAAAACGCATTCACACAAAGGATAGCAAGAGAGTGAAAACAGTGCACAGCAATGACAAAGATTGTAAAAAGAAAAACACATTCACACAAAGGATAGCAAGAGAATGAAAACAGTGCACAGCAATGACAGAGATTGTAAAAAGAAAAACATTCACACAAAGGATAGCAAGAGAATGAAAACAGTGTACAGCAATGAAAAAGATTGTAAAAAGAAAAACACATTCACACAAAGGATAGCAAGAGAATGAAAACAGTGCACAGCAATGACGGAGATTGTAAAAAGAAAAACACATTCACACAAAGGATAGCAAGAGAATGAAAACAGTGCACAGGAATTATACTCAATTAATTATGCACAACACCAATTATGCTATCAATTAATTATGCACAACACCTGCATATTTACATAGGCATGACATTAACTCATTATTTTCTGTTTGTATGGCAGCCTCATGGAGGCTTAAAAGGTCAGTCACTCATATTACTTTTCAAATAAACAATGTCACGGTTTTCATTCTGTTGCTATGCTTTTTTGGAAGTAGAATGCCATTTAAAATGTGTCTTTTGCTCATTTATGTCACTGTTTAACTTTGCGCTTTCAAAATACATTGAAGCAATATTTCATATTATAATGCTCGACATTGCATTCTTTTTGTTACTTAGGTTTGCAAATGTTAATACACCACTTTTTCTTTAATATGTAATCTTAAAAGCACAGTAATTACTGACCTTTTTAACTTTCACAATGCTGCCATCCAAACACAGAAAATTCAGAAATATGAATTAAACTAGAGATAAATACTCATGTGTTTTTAATAATTAATTAAGTTAATTGCACAAACACACCTGCATTTCTTACAGCTGACAAACACACCTGGATGACCTAATCAGACATTCATTTGGACATACCATTGTGCTCGTCAAATGACGCAAGAAATAACGAAAATACATTTTTTTTAAATAAATTATTCAATTAATTGCTCTTAAAATGAATCGAGAATAATAAAAATGTGCAAGTCATTTGTTAGGTAATGTTTGGCGCATCATTTATCCAATTACTGAAATCATTCACAGCTATGATACTAGGCATTATAAAAGGAGCTCTTCAATCACTTTATTTCATTCATTGATCATGGACATAGTGAATGCTGTAGAATTTGTACTGTTCTTAAGGAGACACAGGGAAAGACAGGTATTGATGGCTGCGGTGCAACAACGAAGACGCCAGCGAGTGCCAAGGGTTTTCCTGCCTAGGGTTGCTCTTCATGACCTCAGCGACCGAGAGGTGATCCATAGATTTCGACTAGATAGGGCCTCTATTTAGAGGCTCTATGTCAAAATCAAGGACTCTCTCAAGCCACTCACTGAAAGAACTAGGGCAATCCATGGGATGTTGAAATTGCTATCGGTCCTCTATTTATTGGCAACTGGATCATTCCAGGCTGTGACAGCTCTAGGCGTAGGTATGAGCCAAGCAACCTTCTCACATCATCTCAAGGTTGTACTGAATGCTTTACCCCAATGCCTAGTCCATCATGTCCACTTCCCAAATACACCAGAGGAGTGGTATGATGTCAAGCTCCAGTTCTACCTAAGGGCTTGATTGCCAAGGGTATTGGGGGCCATAGACTGCACCCATGTCTTGGTGCAGCCTCCCAGGGGTACAGAGGAGCCATTCTGGGACAGTAAATTCAACCACTCGCTGAATATCCAGGTCATCTGTGATTCCAGGTTGAGGATAATGAGTGTACGCTCTGAACTACCTGGCTGCAACCATGATTCCTTCATCCTCTGGAATTCTGTCATCTACCATCGGTTCCAGAAGGGCCAAATGCCAGAGGCAATCCTGATAGGTAAATATCTCTTAGATGCTCTAACATATGTATATGATATATTTTAATCATTCTGATTGCTAATGTCAATGATCTATTTTGTTTACACAGGTGATTCTGGATATTCGTGTCTTCCATGGCTGTTCACACCCATCAAAAGCCCCAACGGAGTGGAACTGATGCGCTATAACGATTCACACATGGCCACCAGATCGGTGATTGAGTGCACCTTTCGCATATTAAAGAGCCATTTCCACTGCTTGGACATCTCCGTGTTCTTCAGTATGCTCCCCCCAAAGTCTCCTTAATTTTTATGATTTGCTGTATGTTGCATAACATTGCCCTAACAATCCCTGATATAGATCTGGAGAGCTTGGATAACCATGAGTATGGAGAATATATCTATCCATTCCTGGAGTATAATGCTCTGGGAGTCCAAGCACGAGCAGACTATATTCAGGCTGTTTTTGGGCAATAATGTTGACTTCAACATACAGTTTTTATTTTTGTTTTTATTTACTTTACAGTATTATTTTTAATCCAAAAGATTATATATTTTTGAATAATTTTGAGCAAATATTGTCATTTCAATATCGACCAAATTATATTGTATATCACTGTAAATCCATTGATTGAAAGTGGTTAATTGTGTCATATGTTGCAATTGTTCAATGTAAAGTTGATGAAACACGTTTAATAAAATTTCTTGGAATAAATATTTTTGAGATGTACACTTGTTGTTATTTGTAAAGCTATAACAATAAATATTTGGGAATATGTGTTTAGCTTCTACCTTGGCTTTTTCAAACTGCCCCCTTATTTTATTTCTTTAGGCAGACTTGCATTTTAGCCAATCACTGTTATCTTCAGGATAACTTAATGTGCATGAACTCAATGTTATCTATGTGAAACACATTAAATAATGACGTATAGTGGTTTAATTTATTTCTGATTACATGCAGTCTTCATGGTCTCAGAAATGTGCATATAAACTTCTAAGTATGATTTTTCAACTAAGAATATAAAAATAACACGTCACATTTTATATATTAATTATTAGTTTATAAAGTTAAAACAATTATTTATAAATATTCCTTTATTTTTGTTTCACTGTCACATTAAACTAATATAAAAAATATAAAAAAATATAAAAATAATCTTGGTATCATTTCTGGAAGTATCATTAATGCACTACAGGTTTATAAATGAATACGTGTTTATCTCCCTCTCTGTCTGTCTCTCTCTCTCTTTCTCTTACAATCTCTGTCTCTCACAATCTCTCTCTCTCTCTCTCTCTCTCTCTCTCTCTCTCTCTCTCTCCCTCTCTCACACAATCTCTATCTCTCTCTTTATCTCTCTCTCTCTTTTTCACCCTCTTTTCTTATAAATATTGAGAAATTGAAGGTTTATTTACATGTGCACCCTTCCGGCTAGATTACAAGTTTTGCTTTAGAGGCTACGCGGTGAAAATGAGCAGTTTATGCTCACCGCTCACTTACAGACAGAGCTGGTATTACAGGTTTTTACAAACCAGACAAGAAGTGAGTGTTGAACAAAATTTTGTTCATTAAAAGCATTGCTTACATTAGCGGTGAGCTGGTGTAATGTGCTTGTGCACAATTTCCCCATAGAAATCAACGCGGAGAGCCGGCTGAAAAAAAGTTAAACACCTGCAAAAAGGCAGCATAAAACTCCTTAATTCAGCCCCATTGATTCCAACATTGCCGAGCCCTACATTATATTTATTAACCCCTACTCTGTCACCCCCAATGTTGCTGCCACCTACCTACACTTATTAACCCCTAATCTGCCGCCCCCAACATTGCCGCCACTATAATAAACATATTAACCCCTAAACCACGACACTCCCACCTTGCAAACATTAGTTAAATATTATTAACCCCTAATCTGCAGGCCCTAACATCGCCACCACCTACCTACATTTATTAACCCCTAATCTGCCACCCCCAATGTGGCCGCCACTATACTAAATGTATTAACCCCTAAACCTAATTCTAAACTTAACCTTAACACTCCCTAACTTAAATATAATTAAAAGAAATGTAAATAAAAATCCCTATCATTAACTAAATAATTTCTATTTAAAACTAAATACTTACCTATAAAATAAACCCTAAGCTAGCTACAATATAACTAATAGTTACATTATAGCTAGCTTAGGGTTTATTTTTATTTTACAGGCAAGTTTGTATTTATTTTAACTAGGTAGAATAGTTATTAAATAGTTATTAACTATTTAATAACTACCTAGCTAAAATAAATACAAAGTTACCTGTAAAATAAACCTAACCTAAGTTACAATTACACCTAACACTACACTATAATTAAATTAGTTCCCTAATTTAAATACAATTAAATACAATTAAATAAAATTATCTAAAGTACAAAAACAAACAAACACTAAATTACAGAAAATAATAAACAAATTACAAGATTTTTAAACTAATTACACCTAATCGAATCCCCCTAACAAAATAAAAAAAGCCCCCCCCCAAATAAAAAAGCCCTACCCTACTTTTATTTAGATTTATTGTAATTATATTTAAGTTAGGGGGGGTAGGGTTAGGGTTAGACTTACATTTAGGGGTTAATAACTTTAGTATAGTGGCGACGACATTGGTGATGGCAGATTAGGGGTTAATAAATGTAGGTAGGTGTCGGCGATGTTAGGGATGGCAAATAAAAATTCTTTCAAAAGTTAAACAGTCTTATTTAAAAGCAGACAAATATATAACATATTATTCAGCAGAACATTGTCAAATTACAATTATTAACATAATTTAATCTCATTATTGCCCAAGTCCACATTCTAACAATTAATTAATACTCCACACAAAGTCTCCATTTAGCGCATTGCCACACATTAGGTATTGAAATGTAGTAATTAAGAAACATTGTTATTAGTATACATTGGAGGTGTGTTTAACTTTTAAACCAATGAGGTGAAAGAGTGCCCTTTTTAAACTTGAGGATGATGGTCACTATCTATGCTATGACTACGGCGGGGGATGCCGAAACGCGTCAGCTTTAGTGACCACCATCCATGCTAACTCTTTGTTTGCTGTGCCGCAATGACTAAATTGCTGGGGCTGCTATGTATAACTTTTGCTTTTCTTTTTACCTGCCAATAAAAACTGTGTGCTCTTAAAGATTTCAAGAAGTGCCGGATTCCTTCATCTCCTTGTTTCCAAGTTCCATAAGCCTACCGGGATATCTGGCCTACACTCCGGGAATTGACACCTTTTGCCTATCGTACAGACTTCCAGAGACGGAATCACTCAGTGACGTCAGACGCCGCGGGAAGCCAGGACGCACTCGCATACTCACACGCAGAGAAGTTTCCAGCGTGTTCGAACAGGGGAACAAACGGTCATGACCGGAGACACTGCAGTGGACGAGTGAGACTTGTTCCCCCAGGACCGAACGCTGAAGTATCCAATTTGTTAGTACGACGTAAATATGAGCTTGAATGAATAAGCTTTAATTGTGAATTGTGAACTGTTTGTCTAGTCCTGTAGCATAACCGCTTTCTATTGACTGAGTGTATACGAACTTTAAAGGTGTCATCCCTTGTACCTCATATGAACAGGAGAACCTACTGTATTTTAACGTTTGTTACCAAGGGGTTTTGGCTTCCCCTAAACTCCTCGATATGAGACAACAGGGACTTTAAGTGAACAGCACTTGATTACAAGTGTTTTACCTCCCGAGAGTAACTTGATTTCTGAACTGTTTTGGCTACATTACATAAATATAAGACACAACAAAGAATCAGAGCGTGTCTCAAGCAACTGTCAAACATTAGCACCCCAAGCTGTGCACAAGTATTGCACGTATTAAGCACAATATAAATATAATTAATAAGTAAGAGACTTTGTTAGTTTGTGTGATATTCATCTCTTCAACATGACTGACTTAGAAGAAATATGTGAATTATTTTCACTCAAACCATCGACAGAAAGGAAGGGAACTGATATTGAACTGGACAAAATATTTACCACAGATAAATCACAACTGACATTAAGCACTTTATTTGACGACATGGAGCTACTCCTCAAAAGGGAACTAAAGACAAAATGTGACATACAAATACTCATGAAATATCATGAAATGGAAATGATACCCAGAGGGCTTCGTTTAAACAAATTCCCGACCTTCATTACAGAAGACAAGGAGTTTATTACACGCTGGAATCAGACCCTGTCGGACTGTTCTTTGAAATTAATATTACTAATTGTTGAATTTAAATCGATTTTACTAAAGGAAATATTAGTCCAGATAGGTCTAACACAGTCAGAATTGAACAAAAGAAGAGATTTTGAAGATTATCTTAAATTTGATAAAATTTTATCAGAAAGTATATCTGAAGCTAAAAAGCTATTATTAGAGATTAAACATAGAAAGTACATCAGGGACCAGAATGACTATGACTTGAACAGAGTGTATGTGTGGCATAGGAGGGACAAGTCTTTATCTAGAAGTTACCAACCATACCCCAGAGGTAATAGAGGTAGAAGGGGTAGAGGGAGGGGGAGAAGAGGCAGAAATTATTACCAGTATGATAATAGAAGAGTGAGGTTCAGCGAAAGTGAAGCAGAATCAACAGATGAGTTCCAAAGCTCAGGTGAGGAAGAACAGTCACACCTAGAAAATACTCAGTCTGCACCACCTTCCCTAGAACCCACGTATGACACACCAGAAGCTGCAGTTAAACCTAAAATTAAATCGATCTTGGTCCAAACTTCAGCTACACAGCCACCCCCACCACAACTACCACCCCAACCTTCACATAAATCCACACAAAATATAGGCACTGCAAGTAAATATGTGCCAACTCCCAAATCTGGCAATGTGGATGAATTTGAGAAGGTTTTTTGTCTAGGCCCAGTTGGTATAAACGGGGGGGGGGCCAAAAGGCAACAAAGAACCAGTACCCCCAGACACCAACTTTGGAACAAGACAAAATAGAACAGACCAGGTCCAACAGATATCCACAGAGGAGTCAAAAGAGGGGACATTACACGAAATACCAGTAATGAATAATGTTATTAACATCTCTGACTACACCTTAACTGACCTTGAAATTAAGGTCTTAAATAAAGGCCTTGGTTTTGTTCCCACTTCTAATTTCAATTTGTTTGCAACTCTTCTAGATGTGAACAAGTTGATTAGAAATTTGACACTAAGAAAATTTTACAAACAAACTGATGAGTCTGACACAGGTATAAATAGGACCACTACAACAACCACCACATCACACCTTACATTTGAGGAAGACTGTGACGTAATAGCCTTAGAAGAATTGCATTCTTTGGGAGCAGTGGGGCCTATAAACACCCCAAGTTTACCCAAATTTAAAGGTAACTCCTCCTTTTACCCTATTCAGAACAGGGGTCAAATTTTGGAAATTTTCCAAAAGAGAGTGGAGAATGATCTCACCACTCTCTCAAACAAATGCAGTTCTAACTCGGGCAGATCCAATCTTTCATTAAAAGAAAAGGAAGCCCTTACAAGGCTCCAAAACAACAATGACATAGTGATTAGAGCCGCGGATAAAGGCGGCTCTATAGTGGTTATGAGCAAAAATCAATTCCAAACTGAAGCAAGGCGACAGCTAATGGACACTGAACAATATATTTTGCTAAACAAAGACCCCACTGATGTCTTTGAGTCTGAACTTTTAGACTTACTAGATGAAGGAAGGGAAATAGGAATGTATGATGAAGAAACATACAAATATCTACAAGTTAAATTCCCAGTCAGACCAATTTTCAACCACTTGCCCAAAATCCACAAACCTGGGACAGAAGTCCATGGGAGACCTATCATCAGTGGCATTGGTTCTCTGACAGAGAAACTTTCACAATGGCTGGATGCAATATTGCAGCCCTATGTGTTGACCTTACCAAGCCATTTATCAGACACAAAACATCTATTGGGCCTTTTGAGAGATGTGGGTTGGAAAAAAACGAACACTTGGGTCACAATAGATGTAAAAGCACTATATTCATCAATCCCCCACAAAGAAGGTCTAAAAGCTATTAGGCATTTTCTAACAAATTCAGGACATTTTGAGGAGGAACAGTGCAGTTTTATTTTGCGGGTAACTAATTTTCTTTTAACACATAACTACTTTTGCTTTGACAATAATTTCTACCTCCAGAGATGTGGGACTGCTATGGGGGCCAAATTTGCCCCCTCTTACGCCAACCTCTATATGGGGTGGTGGGAGCAGTCCCACATCTATGGAGATAGAAATGAATACAAACAATACATCACTTTTTACAAGAGGTTCATAGACGACCTTATTCTAATCTGGCAAGGTGATACAAATTTGATCCCCAGATTCATTCAGTACTTGAACAGTAACAATATAGGCCTCAGTTTCACGTTTGAAACCGACCCTAATACAACCAATTACCTAGATGTTAATCTAAAAGGTAACATTTCAGAAACCAAAGGTTTCATCTCCACGAGTATTTTTCGCAAACCCACAGCGAAAAACACAATCTTACATGCCAAGAGCAACCATCCTAACAGAGTCTTCAAAGCCATTGCCAAGGGCCAATATGTTAGAACTCTTAGGAATTGCTCAGATAAAAATATGTTTGAAACACAGGCCAATGAACTAACTAATAGGTTAGTTTCTAGAGGCTATCCCAAGAAAATGTTACTGGGTATCAAGAAAGAAATAAGTAAAAAGGATAGAAATGATTTACTTGATAAGAACAAAGATGTTAAGTCAATTCAAAATCAATCAAAAGAAAACATTACCTTTCTGACCACATACAGTGACCAATACTCAGACATCTGCAAAATAATTTCTAAGCATTTTCCCCTGCTTTCAGCAGATGAGGGCTTAGCTGATTTGTCCAGGAAATGCTGTCGCTTCGCTTTCAGAAGAGGAATCACCATAGGCAATAGGGTAGCACCGACAATGCCTAAAGCCAAAACCGAAAATTCATCCAGCTCGTGGCTAGATACCAAAGGAGTCTACAGATGCCATTACATAGATTGTATAGCTTGTAACCATCTTACTGTAGGAAATGGTTTTAGGAGCACAGTAACAGGTGAATCCTTCGAACATGAAAGATGTTTTAATTGCAGGGCTACTTATGTTGTTTACTTGTTGACGTGCACTACATGCAATTTACAATATGTTGGCATGACCTCAAGAGAGGTCAGAGCCAGAGTGCGTGAGCATGTAAATAACATAAAACTTGGTACCCTTACTGCTCCTCTGATCACACATTTTCTGTGGTCTCACAACAAGAGTCCAGCAACACTGAGCTGGACCATAATTAAATATGTCCCACGACCCCAGAGAGGAGGGAACAGGGATCTTTTGTTGGCCAGAGAAGAGGTCTTCTGGATCCTAAAACTTAAGACCAGAAGACCATTAGGTCTCAATAGTGAATTTGATCTAATCAATTTCTGGCATTAAACTTACAGTGGAGAGAGGGTCTTAGTGATCTATACCCACTGACTTATGTTCCATATGCATATGTGTGCACCTAAAAGGATGCACATGTATACATAATGTACTCACTTAGGTTTGTCTCTTTTTGTGAATTTTGAGATTTTTGTGATGTGTGACAATCATGCCAAGTCTAAGCCTGTTTAAGCACGATAGAGAACATATATACATTTATCTCTATTCTGATTCTTAATAAAATACAATAACTTAAGGAACAAACAGATGTTCCATGGTTTAAAAGAATACAGAGGCTTACACGTTATATAAAATAAATTAACTTAATATTAATAGAAAAATAAAAATTCTTTCAAAAGTTAAACAGTCTTATTTAAAAGCAGACAAATATATAACATATTATTCAGCAGAACATTGTCAAATTACAATTATTAACATAATTTAATCTCATTATTGCCCAAGTCCACATTCTAACAATTAATTAATACTCCACACAAAGTCTCCATTTAGCGCATTGCCACACATTAGGTATTGAAATGTAGTAATTAAGAAACATTGTTATTAGTATACATTGGAGGTGTGTTTAACTTTTAAACCAATGAGGTGAAAGAGTGCCCTTTTTAAACTTGAGGATGATGGTCACTATCTATGCTATGACTACGGCGGGGGATGCCGAAACGCGTCAGCTTTAGTGACCACCATCCATGCTAACTCTTTGTTTGCTGTGCCGCAATGACTAAATTGCTGGGGCTGCTATGTATAACTTTTGCTTTTCTTTTTACCTGCCAATAAAAACTGTGTGCTCTTAAAGATTTCAAGAAGTGCCGGATTCCTTCATCTCCTTGTTTCCAAGTTAATAATATTTAACTAATGTTTGCGATGCGGGAGTGCGGCGGTTTAGGGATTACTATATTTATTATAGTGGCGGCAATATCCGGTTCGGCAGAATAGGGGTTAAAAATTTTATTTTAGTATTTGCGATGTGGGGGGGGCTTGGTTTAGGGGTTAATAGGTAGTTTATGGGTATTAGTGTACTTTTTAGCACTTTAATTAAGAGTTTTATGGTACGGCGTTGTAGTGTAAAACTCTTAACTACTGACTTTAAAATGCGGTACCATTCTTGACAGGAGAGGGTGTACCGCTCACTTTTGGTCAGACTCGTTATTCCGGCGCTATGCAAGTCCCATTGAAAAAATAGGATACTCAATTTACATAAGTGGATTTGCGGTATTTCCAAGTCTGGCCAAAAAAGTGAGCAGTACACCTGTACCTGCAAGACTCATAATACCAGCGGACTTTATAAAGCAGCGTTAGGACCAGCCAAAGCTGCTTTTTAAGCCTAACACAAAACTTGTAATCTAGCCGTTCATTTCTTCACATTTTTTTGGATTTATAGCTTACATTGTGTGGCAGTTTTAGGGGGACACTGTTTTTTGAAATAATATTGACAAGGTACCTGTGCTTGTACCATTTGTCTAAAAGGGTTAACAAACACTTTGATCATTTCTTTCACCTTTGCTGTGCGATTATGAGTGAGTTATGTATTTTCTATGTGTCTTTATTTAAAAATTTCAGGAGGATTCTTCAATATGTTCTTGAGCACAGACCTGTCCGTGCTTAAAGTGACATTAAACATCAGATTTATTTTCACTAAATATGTTGTTGTTTGTTTCTACACATTCCCCTTTTTACCATTAACAACAATGGCAGATTTATATCGTTTTTACCTCTCTGAATATCTTTTCTATTAGCATATTCTGACAGGCCACTGATAAAATGTCATTTTCTTATTAAACTATTGATTAAAATTTTAGAAAACCCCAATAATTTCTTAAATTAATTGAATAAAAATGTATATATACATTAATATAAACAATGTCCCAGAGCTCTGCACACACTTCGTAGACGTCAAACTGCCCGGGGTGCATCAGAAACAAACAATAGGTAATAGTAATGGACGCACTCTCCGGTTCTTGCAAAATATAGTAATTTAATACAATATAGTATAATTATTTCTTATTATTTCTTACAAGATAGTATAATAACGTTTCGGGGTAATTAGCCCCGTCCTAATTACCAAGAAACGTTATTATACTATCTTGTATTAAATTACTATATTTTGCAAGACCCGGAGAGTGCGTCAATTACTATTACCTATATACATCAATATATATATATATTTTTTATGTTATAAATAATAAAGAGACACTGAACCAAATTTTTATTTTGTGATTCAGATTGAGCATTACATTTTAATCAACTTTCTAATCAACTCTGATTATCATATTTTATTCTTTATATTTTTATCTTTATTTGAAATTTCAGAATTTAAGTTTAGATGCCGGACTATTTCCGTTGAACAAAGTGGGTTGTTCTTATTGATTGGTGGATAAATTCATCCACCAAAAAAAATAAGTGCTGTTCAGACTATGAACCAAAACAAAGCTTAGTTGCATTTTTTTATTTTAAAAAGATGACAAGAGAACAAAGAGACATTGATAATAGGAGTATATTATAAATTTGCTTAAAATGGAATTCTCTATCTGAATCCTGAAAGAAAGAAATTGGGTTCAGTGTCCCTTTAAATGCTCTATTTGTTTTAAGAATTTGGTTGTTGGTGTTCACTTTCCTTTCCTTATTTAAAAGGTCATATAATTATGAAATATGAATATGAATACATTTTCACAATTTCGAAAAAAATTATATATAATTGACTATCACATGTTATTGATTAATCCTTAAATTACCTTTAAGGGCTCCATGTACTAAGCCGTCAATTCATCCGTCATTTTAGACGCGGATAAACTCGCCGTTACTCGCCGCGGGTGAAATGGTGTCCGCTGTCACTATGTACTAATAATCCCCCAATAAATAGACAAGTCTAGCCCGCCGCGAGCAGTGGCGGATTATTGATAAATTTGACGCCTCGCTCGCCGCGACTAAGCTGATGTACTTAACTTTCAGTTGAATTGTCTGGCCAATTATTAACACGTGACATGCAAGGTGTCACGAACATCATAGTAGTCGCGGGAATAGAATTTTGCTCCTATAAAAGTTCAACTTATCTAAACAACTTTATTATTGTTCAAAATTTTTTGAAGAGTGATAACAGAGCGTTATTTTTGTAATATTTATTTACAATTTGGATATGGCTTCATCTGGATCTGATAATATATAAATATTAATATAAAAATAATTATAAAGATTGACAACTATACAATACAAATTTAAAATATAGATTACTCTTAAATTACAGTCGACAAATTTGGCGCAATTTATGTACATGGAAATGAGAGACAAATTAGACGCCAGTTATGCTGTACAATGCTGATATTACTGCCTTTTATATATGTCTAGACTGGCGTC
This sequence comes from Bombina bombina, assembly GCF_027579735.1. Classification (NCBI taxonomy): domain Eukaryota; kingdom Metazoa; phylum Chordata; class Amphibia; order Anura; family Bombinatoridae; genus Bombina; species Bombina bombina. Next base: position 1,265,902,692 of record NC_069501.1, on the reverse strand, counting down.
TAGATTGACTTTCCTATTGTTTTGTACCTTGCCCGCCACCTAAAAGGTGGCGAGGCAAAAATAACGAGGTGGGAGCGGAAATTGTAGCGAGCGGACAAATAGATTTTTTAGTACATTCGTTTTTGGCGAGTTGGTGGTCAAATGTGTCTAATTACAGTGAAAAATGGAGAGGTAGCGAGGTTTGGCGGATAAGTACGCTCACAATTTTAAAGATGCGAGTTTGAACATAGTTGACGACTTTGTACATATCAGTTTGCGAGTTTTGACGCGAGATTTGTTGCGGGTAGCTCGCTGACTGCTTAGTACATGGAGCCCTAAATGGATTATGGCATTCTTAATGGTGCGCAAATTGCCCCTTGCACTGTCACCTATCTGCTCCCAAAGACAGATATATAATGGAAAGATACAAGAAATATATAAATTGGTGAGAGTGCGCTAGCAGCAGCAGGGGATGTGTCACTGGTATAGGCAAATATATAAAATCAATAAAGCAAATAAGTGATAAAATACAAACACATTTATATCAATAAACACATAGGTAAAATCCTGAATGGGTTTGATTGTGCTAAACAGCAGCAGGGAATGTGTCACTGATATAGGCAAATGTTGTTTGAATATATTATGAAATCAATAAAGCAAATTTGTTATAAAATACAAACACATTTATTTCAATAAACACATAGGTAAAATCCTAATTTTATGACCGGTCTTAAATATTTAAGAACTTAAAGAGTAAAGGCAAGTATTTCAATAATTTAAAAATGCTATTGCATAGAGTTAAAAGAAAATTGGGGATTTACATATACAACTTGTTTGCAAGTTTAGAAATATAGTGGTGCACCACTCTTTATGTTGCAGTAGTAGCTGAATAGCTGATATATCACCAATCCACCCTATTATTTTGGTACAAAAGGTTTGACTGTTTGCACACAAAACAAAGTAAAGTCACCCTTTGAGAAGAAAAGTAAAAAATATGTGTATATATATGAATCGTTTCAATAAACGACTAGTCCCAGTTGTATTTTCCTTTAAATATACGTTCCTTGTGCCTGTATAATTTCTTAGTTCTGTAGTTTATAAAGTGCCCAGTTTCATTTTGATGTAATAGTTCGTAGTTGGATCGTGTGTATAATTGGCAATATCGGCTACTTTACCTCTGCATGCCTTTCGGTCTCTTCGTGGGTATGTCTCCTCCACTCACCTTCTGGCATAGGTAACGCTGCAGCCTCACTGATAGTCGTTTGATGTCACACACCAATTTTTTCTCCTGAAAGTAGATCCGGCTTCCACTCTGCGCAGAGAATATCTGTAGTTTTGGATGAAGAAAAATAGTGCCAATGCAATCCTTTGCAATCCTTGGTCACTATGTATTCCTTTTGTTGGGCAAAGTTAGATTCCTGTAGGCAGTAGGACCATCAACGCGTTTCACCACTTGCTGGGGCTTTCTCAAGATCTTAGGATTTTACCTATGTGTTTATTGAAATAAATGTGTTTGTATTTTATAACAAATTTGCTTTATTGATTTCATAATATATTCAAACAACATTTGCCTATATCAGTGACACATTCCCTGCTGCTGTTTAGCACAATCGAACCAATTCAGGATTTTACCTATGAGTTTATTTATTGAAATAAATGTGTTTGTATTTTATAACAAATTTGCTTTATTGATTTCATAATATATTCAAACAACATTTGCCTATATCAGTGACACATTCCCTGCTGCTGTTTAGCACAATCAAACCAATTCAGGATTTTACCTATGTGTTTATTGATATAAATGTGTTTGTATTTTATCACTTATTTGCTTTATTGATTTTATATATTTGCCTATACCAGTGACACATCCCCTGCTGCTGCTAGCGCACTCTCACCAATTTATATATTTCTTGTATCTTTAAATTACCTTTAAACCTTTATTCTAATTGTGTTGTTTATGCAAAAGGTCAATATTATATATTAACTTAAAATAAATATGTGGAGTAAATTGAACCTTTAATAATAAGACTAGATAATATCTTACACTTGCATTGAATTTGAACATCAATCATTTGTAACATGTGAATCAAGTAATAACAAACACATTTATTCCGAATTCAAAAATATTTTATTCATATTTTTTATGGATTAAAATAAATAAATAAATTAATCAGCACAGACATATAATAAAACAAATTTAAACTTAAAATTAACAAAATCAATCAGGACAGACATAATAAAACAAATAGAAAATTAAAAATATAAAAAAAATCAGGACAGACATAATAAAACAAATAGAAAATTAAAAATATAAAAAAAATCAGGACAGACATAAAACAAATAAAAAAATGAAAAAAAGGACAGACATAATAAAATCAATAAAAAAAATTGTGCACATTAAAAACCCTAAGAAAATGAGCAAATTAAAACACCCTAATCTTTCTTTTTTTTGTGATGGAGAAAGGGGGTGATCTCTCCCTTGTTCCCCTTCTCCCAAAAGTTAAAAACAATTGACGATTAAAAATATGATTGTCTTCATCTGCCCTCTCCCACCGCTGTAGTTCTCCCTGCTCTGTAGCTGCCATGGTCCTATCTACTTCTAATCTATCCATATCAAAGTTTAATCTATCACTATCCCTCTGCCTTTCATAAAAAAATCTATCCCTCTCTAATTCTAATCTGGCATTATCCCTCACACGTTCATATTGAAAACTTTCCCTCTCTAAATCTATTCTAGCTGATTCCATCCTCAACCTTTCCCTCTCTAAATCTTATCTTTTCCTATCTACTATAATGCCCATCTCTAATATCTGCCCCTGTTGCTCAACTGATTATCTTAATGCCCCATGCAACTCATGGTGATCATCCTTGTACTGCCTGGCCAGATGTAACATTTCCCGAACTGCCTCCTCCTCATTGATGGGAGGCAGTTTGTGGCCAGGATCAGCACAACCATGGAGCATGAGCAACAGGTGCAGGAGGGGCAACAGGGTCCAGAGCAGCAAGGTCTTCTGGGTCAGGAGGGGCAGCACAACAGAGAGCCTCCAAATCTGATGTCCCCTGGGAGATTCCCTGTTCCTGGGATTCTGGATATTGGGTCTCTCCCAGGGACTCCTCCTCCATCATAATAGCTCTCAGCTGTCGAAAACAACCATCGATCTCCTCCGAAACATTACGTGCATGTTCCATATCTAAAGAAATGAGAAAATAAAAATATGTTGTAATCCAACTTAATGTAAATTTAAAGATTAAATGCATATGATATTAAACATATATCTTCCATGATTCCTATTAAGATAGAAAATATATGACACTGTATTTTAACATGAAAGATTTGTATAATTAATGTTATCTTAAATAGATGAAAGGAATCAAAATGTTACTATATCTTTTTTTTTTTTTTTTTTTAAAAGCGTTTATTATAAAAGCTATATAATTTTCAACAGTGTATTAAAATATTTACCGTGCAAAAGCATTTTCAACACAGCACTTTTCTTAATTTAACATTTTCAAAATCTGTTTAGACTGTTTCTTAATCACTTACATGATTACAAGTCCTACTGGTGCTGTGAGAAGCTTGAGAATTGACAATGCTGTTGTGCTGAGAATATCTTAGAGGCCTATTTATGTTAGGTCTGTTGGACATGATCAGACAGTGCAGATCAGGTCCGCCATACCTCACTGAATGCGAAGAGCAATACGCTCTCCGTATTCTGCATTGCACCATCAGCTCTTGTGAGCTGCTAGTGCAACGCCACCCCCCTGCAGAGTCGCGGACAATGGACCGCCAGCAGAGGGGGGTCAATAAACACGATCATACTCGACTGGGTTGAATTGCGGCGATCTCTGTCCGCCTGCTCAGAGCAGGCAGCAGGGTTATGGAGCAGCGTTCTTTAGGTGGCTGCTTCATAACTGCAGTTTCTTGCAAGCCTGCAGGCTCACCAGAAACATGGTCCCTCAAGCTTCATTTGGAGATTGATAAATGGGCCTCTTAGTCTGATTCAGAGAGAGAGTGAGAGAGAGAGAGAGATAGACACAGCTCTATATATGCAATAATGCCAATGTTTGTCGAAGTTAAACAAATATTCCCATAAAAATATAACGTTAATGCTTGCGATAGAGCATGCAATTTGAATGAACTTTATTAAGGCCAAAATAAACTTTTTCGCAATGCTTATATTGTCTAAAATGTAGCCTTCAATGTTTCTCACTTGATTATTGTTGTTGAGATCTAGGCAAACAATCGGCATACAATACACAGGTCAAATATGTTCTTTCATCATTGAAGGGATAGTCTAGTCAGAAATAAACTTTCATGATTCAGATAGATTATGAAATTTTAAGCAACATTTGGCTAGATTATGAGTTGTGCGTTAGGCTTAAAAAGCAGCGTTGGCCAGTCCCAATGCTGCTTTTTAATGCCCGCTGGTATTACGAGTCTTGCAGGCACAGGTGTACCTCTCACTTTATTGGCCAGACTTGGAAATACCGCAAATCCACTTACGTAAATTACGTATCCTATTTTTTCAATGGGACTTGCATAGCGCTGGTATTACGAGTCTGACAAAAATTGAGCGGTACACCCTCTCCTGTCAAGACTGGTATGGCATTTTAAAGTCAGTAGTTAGGAGTTTTACACTACAACGCCGTAGCATAAAACTCTTAACTAAAGTGCTAAAAAGTACACTAACACCCATAAACTACCTAACACCCATAAACTACCCTAAACTGAGCCCCCCCCCACATTGCAAACACTAAAATAAATTTTTAACCCTTAATCTGCCTATCCGGACATCACCGCCACTATAATAAATATATTAACCCCTAAACCGCTGCACTCCCGCATCACAAACATTAGTTAAATATTATTACCCCTAATATGCCGTCCCTAACATCGCTGACACCTACCTACATTTATTAACCCCTAATCTGCAGTCCCCAATGTCACCGCCACTATACTAAAGTTATTAACCCATAAATCTAAGCCTAATCCTAACATCCCCTAACTTAAATATAATTTAAATAACTCTAAATAAAATTCCTATCATTAATTAATTCCTATTTAAAACTAAATACTTACCTCTAAAATAAACCCTAAGCTAGCTACAATATAACTAATAGTTACATTGTAGCTAGCTTAGGGTTTATTTTTATTTTACAGGCAAGTTTGTATTTATTTTAACTAGGTAGAATAGTTATTAAATAGTTATTAACCTGTAAAAAGTACCTGTAAAATAAAACCTAACCTAAGTTACAATTACACCTAACACTACACTGTAATTAAATAAATTAACTAATTCAACAACAATTAAATACAATTAAATAAAATTTAATTTTAATTAATATTAAGTACAAAAAAAATTCTATTGGCTGATCGGAATAGCCAATAGAATGCGAGTTCAATACGATTGGCTGATTTGATCAGCCAATCGAATTGAACTTCAATCTGATTGGCTGAATGCATCAGCCAATCAGATTTTTTCTACCTTAATTCCGATTGGCTGATCAGCCAATCGGAATTAAAGGGACACCATCTTGGATGATGTCCCTTAAAGGAACCTTCATTCGTCGTTAGTCCGTCGGTTGAAGAGGATGGCTCTGCGTCGGCTCCGTTGAAGATGGCTCCGCTCCAGATGGATGAAGATTGAAGACGCTGTCTGGATGAACACTTCTACCGGATGGAGGACCTCTTCTTTGCTGCTTGGATGAAGACTTCTACCGGATCAAGGACCTCCTCTGCGCACCTTGGATGAAGAATTCTGCTTTGTTGGGTGAAGACGACTCAAGGTAGGATGATCTTCAGGGGGTTAGCGATAGGTTTTTTTAAGGGGGGTTTGGGTGGGTTAGAGTAGGGGTATGTGGGTGGTGGGTTGTAATGTTGGGGGGGTATTGTATTTTTATTTTCAGGTAAAAGAGCTGAGTACTTTGGGGCAATGCCCAGCAAAAAGCCATTTTATGGGCTGGTAAAAGAGCTGATTACTTTTGTATTTTAGAATAGGGTAGGGAATTTTTTATTTTGGGGGGCTTTTTTATTTTATTAGGGGGCTTAGATTAGGTGTAATTAGTTTAAACTGCTTGTAATTCTTTTTTATTTTTTGTAATTTAGTGTTTGTTTTTTTGTATTATAATATAGTTTATTTTATTGTATTTTATTTTAGGTAATTGTATGTATTTTATTTAATTAATTTAATGATAATGTAGTGTTAGGTGTATTTGTAATTTTGGTTAGGATTTATTTTACAGGTAATTTTATATTTATTTTAACTAGGTAGCTATTAAATAGTTATTAACTATTTAATAGTTATTGTACCTAGTTAAAATAAATACAAAGTTGCCTGTAAAATAAATATAAATCCTAAAATAGCTACATAGGATTAATTTAGTTAATTTTAGGAATATTATTTTGTTTAATTTAAATTATATTTATGTTAGGGGGGTGTTAGGGTTAGGGTTAGAGTTAGGTTTAGGGGTTAATAACTTTATTATAGTAGCAGCGATGTTGCGGGTGGGAGATTAGGGGTTAATAATTGTAGATAGGTGGCGGCGATGTTAGGGGGGGCAGATTAGGGGTTAATCAAATTTATTAGAGTGTTTGTGAGGCGGGAGTGTGGTGGTTTAGGGGTTAATACATTTATTATAGAGGCGGCAAGGTCCGGTCGGCAGATTATTGGTTAATAAGTGTAGTTAGGTAGCAGCAGCATTGGGGGGGGGCAGATTAGGGGTTAATAAATATAATATAGGGGTCGGCGATGTTAGGGGCAGCAGATTAGGGGTTTATAGGTATAATGTAGGTGGCGGCGGTGTCCGGTCGGCAGATTAAGGGTTAAAAAAAATTATTACAGTGGCGGCGATGTGGGAGGGCCTCAGTTTAGGGGTACATAGGTAGTTTATGGGTGTTAGTGTACTTTATAGCACAGTAGTTAAGAGCTTTATATTCCGGCGTTAGCCCATAAAGCTCTTAACTACTGACTTTTTTTGGCGGTAGGAGTCTTGTCGGTAGAGGGTCTACCGCTCACTTCTCCCAAGACTCCAAATACCAGCGTTAGGCAGATCCCATTGAAAAAGATAGTATACGCAATTGACGTAAGGGGATCTGCGGTAGTCTGGAATCGCGGTAGGGAAGTGAGCGGTAGACCCTTTCCTGCCTGACTCTAAATAGCGGCGGGCGGTAAAAAGCAGCATTAGGACCCCTTAACGCTGCTTTTGACGGCTAACGCAGAACTCTAAATCTAGGTCAGAACTCTAAATCTAGGTGTATGTAATTTCACATTATTTTTAAGACAGTGATATTCTTCATTACTACAAATTTAACTTTCACATTGAGCTATTGACATTCCCGATAATGTGAGCACACATAACATTCATGTTTGATCTAGTTTTTGTTACCTGAGGAGGAGATCGTAGATCTTGGAGGGGGTCCCAAAGCACTTCGGATCTCAGCTGTATAAGAAAAATAGAATATACATAGTTAAAAAATTGTACAATCATACAAGTAAGAACAATTTAATTAAAAACAAAGGAATAATAAAAAAACATACCTGTAGAATGGCTAGTGCTTGCTTCTTCAGGGGTGCTGCACATAGTGTGGCGGCCAAGGAGAAACTGTGGCTGGATTCAGTGTGGATACTGATGGGCAATAGGAGGGTCTCATCTCTAGCCATGTCAGCATCATCATCAGTTTAACCTGCAGCAGCAGCAGCACTGGTAGATGCTTAAACAAAATACAACATGAAAGAAAAGATTAGTATTAACATAAATGCACATCATAATCTCAATAACCAAAAAAAATTAAAGATTTTTCAAATTTTTGCGACATCAAAAACGCATTTAATAGAATTTTACCTGCCAACTCGTCAGTATCATGCCCCACCAAATCCAGACCGAGCGTCAGATTTGCTCCCAGCTTTTCCATCAGCTGAGTCTCGTACTCTGAGAGCTCAGCCGTATAGGGCGTGCCACCACCGGTAGAACGTGCAGCCTGCTTCTCCCTGGCCAGCTTGGCCTTTAAGATTCTCTTAATGTCAGAGAATCTCTTCTTACAGTGCTCCACTGCTTTGGGATGAGTGCCTTCAGTGGAGACACTGCCAGCTATTGCTCTCCAAATTTCATTTTTTTTGGAGAGCGAGGTCTTTAGGGCTTTGGAACCATAAATAAAATCATAGTGCTCTAAAACCAGGGTAACTAAAACTTTGTTTTGCTCAAAATTAAATTGGATTTTTCTACCAGACTTTGTCTTCCCAGACATAAACCAAATAATAGAGCACACAAATGTCGCAAGAGTAATAATCTAATGAAAACGAGACCTACAGCTCTTGTCAAAGCTTAGTAGGACTTAATAGACATAGAAATTTTCAATTCCCTTTTATAGATAGTTAATACGTAGACAATCAGCCGTTAACAAATATACAATCATCACTTAAACTTTTACAGTATTAGGATTTTAGTATTTTAGTATTTTTATAATGCCGTCATTGATGACGCCTGTTTAATATAATCCTCAAATGAACAATAACGATTTATAATTGTGATGTTTATGTCGCAGTTAAATAATATTAATGAATTATTTTAAAGTTCAAGATGGCGCAATCTAAATGATTTAGTGATGGTTAATTGGTCGTCCTTGTCTACAGGGTGTCATCCTTGTTTAGAGTGTGTCATCCTTGTTTACAGGGTGCCATCCTTGTCTACAGGGTGCCATCCTTGTCTACAGGGTGTCATCCTTGTCTACAGGGTGTCATCCTTGTTTAGAGGGTGTCATCCTTGTTTACAGGGTGCCATCCTTGTCTACAGGGTGTCATCCTTGTTTACAGGGTGTCATCCTTGTTTACAGGGTGTCATCCTTGTTTAGAGGGTGCCATCCTTGTCTACAGGGTGCCATCCTTGTCTACAGGGTGTCATCCTTGTTTACAGGGTGTCATCCTTGTTTACAGGGTGTCATCCTTGTTTAGAGGGTGCCATCCTTGTCTACAGGGTGCCATCCTTGTCTACAGGGTGTCATCCTTGTTTAGAGGGTGCCATCCTTGTCTACAGGGTGCCATCCTTGTCTACAGGGTGTCATCCTTGTCTACAGGGTGTCATCCTTGTCTACAGGGTGCCATCCTTGTCTACAGGGTGCCATCCTTGTTTACAGGGTGTCATCCTTGTTTAGAGGGTGCCATCCTTGTCTACAGGGTGCCATCCTTGTCTACAGGGTGTCATCCTTGTCTACAGGGTGTCATCCTTGTCTACAGGGTGTCATCCTTGTTTAGAGGGTGTCATCCTTGTTTACAGGGTGCCATCCTTGTCTACAGGGTGTCATCCTTGTCTACAGGGTGTCATCCTTGTTTAGAGGGTGTCATCCTTGTTTACAGGGTGCCATCCTTGTCTACAGGGTGTCATCCTTGTCTACAGGGTGTCATCCTTGTTTAGAGGGTGTCATCCTTGTTTACAGGGTGCCATCCTTGTTTACAGGGTGTCATCCTTGTTTAGAGGGTGTCATCCTTGTTTACAGGGTGCCATCCTTGTCTACAGGGTGTCATCCTTGTTTAGAGGGTGTCATCCTTGTTTACAGGGTGCCATCCTTGTTTACAGGGTGTCATCCTTGTCTACAGCGTGTACCGCTATTTCACACGGATTATGTGAGTGAAGGCTATTGTCCGATACCAGAGGGATCGCATCATTAAATTTTTGATAATACTCTTAAAACGCCGCAATACGGATAATCCTGTGATCAAATGAATATTTTTAAAGGCCTTTTTTTACTTTGGATAACTTTTAACGCATAACCAATAATACATTTTATTTATTGTCAGTCAGTGATTCATTGGTGACGCATGTAATATGATTTTTAAATACATGTTTGTGGATTACATTTTAATCGTCATGAACACGTGATAAATATAATCCGCCAACCAAATATTAATAATTTGTTTCCACTTGCAATAATCAATCAGATTTCTCTGTAATTGGTATATTTGTGTTGCACTTAAAAATTATTTTACATATTTTTTTGGATTAAAAAATGTTGCAACCTCCTATCTTTAGTGATGGTGAACTTTTAATATTAGTGTACGGAATGGACAGGTACTTTCCGAGGCGCATAGGAGGTGTGCAAGGGATCGCACATGAGGATAGGGACTGCATCGCTCATTCGAGTTTGTAAGTATTATGTGTATTGTAATTATAAATTATGTATACTTCAATGACGCATATGTAAAAAAATATATTCATCATAGTGTTGAATTTGATATGATTAATATAATCATATATATACAGGCGGCCCTCGTCTTACAATGGTTCAGTTTACACCGTTTCAGAATAACAACCTTTTTTGCCAGTCATGTGACTGCTATTGAAAAGCAATGAGAAGCAGTGCATTTATTAAAATAGCCAGTAGGTGGAGCTGTCCGCTTGTGTTGCAGCTAAACCAAGCAAGCTGAAATTAATCAGTTTAACCAGACCTGAGCTCTCAAGCAGATTTCAAATGAACAAGATCTTCCTGTCTATAAATCAGTCCAGATTGAAATGCATAGAAAGAACTGTTTGCAGAAAAATGCAAGTGAAGTCTGTGTTGTGTGATTATTTTGTTAGGTTTTTTAATGCTGTTTAGCAAATGTTTTTGTTCATTTAACTTAGTTTAATTATATATTATGTGTTGTGTGATTATTTTATCAGGTTTATAATGCTGTTTAGCATTAATGTCTTCATTTCAAAGCTTTAAAAATAATGTATTAGGTGTTACTTATGACAATATTGAGAGGGGCCTGGAACCTCTCTCCCTCACTTCCCATTGACTTACATTATAAACTGGGTTTCAATTTACATTGGTTTCGATTTACAACCATTCCTTCTGGAACCTTACCCCAGCGTAAACTGAGGGCTACCTGTATTTATTTTTTATTTTGTGTAAATATCTTGATTTCAAAATCAAATGATATACGTTTTGTTGCAGGCCCATCTTAATTCCCAAACATTTTTTTTTCCTCTATTTTTATCTTTATTGCAGCCAACAATTTTATGTCATTCACCACCCCAAAAGTTCTGAACAGGGTAAATCAAATAAAATGGTATTCCTCCTTAGCTTATAAACATACGGCTAGATTACGAGTTTTGCGTTATGAGTAAAACAGCAGCGTTATGGGTTATAACGCTGCTTTTTCACTACCGCTACTCTTACGAGTCTTGTAGGTACAGCTGACCCGAACATTTTTTTGGCCGTACCGCAAATTAACTTACGCAATTTGTGTAAGGTCTTTTTACAATGGGACTTCCAAAGCTTGTATTACAAGCTTTTTTTTGGAGGCCAAAAGTGAGCGGTACAGCCTATCCCGCAAGATTCGTAACTCATTCTAAAGTCAGTAGTTATGAGTTTTACGCTACAAAGCTGTAGCATAAAATTCATAACTAAAGTGCTAAAAAGTACACTAACACCCATAAACTACCTATTAACCCCTAAACCGAGGCCCTCCCACATTGCAAACACTAAAATAAAATTATTAACCCCTAATATGCTGCTCCCGACATCACCGCATCGTAAACACTAGTTAAATATTATTAACCCCTAATCTGCTGTCCCTAACATCGCCACCACCTACCTACATTTAATAACCCCTAATCTGCCACCACCAATGTCACCGCCACTATACTAAATGTATTAACCCCTAAATCTATGTCTAATCTTAACCTTAACACTCCTTAACTTAAATATAATTAAAATAAATCTAAATAAAAATTACTATTATTACCTAAATAATTCCTATTTAAAATAACTATTTACTAACTAGTCTACCTAGTTAAAATAAATACAAACTTGCCAGTGAAATAAAAATAAAACTTAATATAGCTACAATGTAACTATTAGTTATATTGTAGCTAGTTAAGGCTTTATTTTATTGGTAAGTATTTAGTTTTAAATAGGAATTATTTAGTTATTAATAGTAGGTTTTATTTAGATTTATTTTAATTATATTTAAGTTAGGGGGTGTTAGGGTTGGACTTAGGTTAAGGGGTTAATACATTTAGTATAGTGGCTGGAAGTTGGGGGTGGCAGATTAGGGGTTAATAAGTGTAGGTAGGTTGCAGCGACATTGGGGGTGGGAAATTATAGGTTAATAAATATAATGCAGGTGTCGGCGATGTTGGGGGCAGCAGATTAGGGGTTAATAAGTATAATGTAGGTATCGGCGATGTCCGGAGTGGCAGATTAGGGGTTACTAAATATAATGTAGGTGTCGGTGATGTTGGGGACAGCAGATTAGGGGTTAATAAGTATAAGATTAGGGGTGTTTAGACTCGGGTTCATGTTAGGGTGTTCGGTGTAAACATAAATTTAGTTACCTTTAGGAATTAATCGGGCTGCGTTACTTTGTTTTAAGCTGCTTTATTGCAGGTGTTATGTTTTTTTTAGCCGTCTCTCCCCATTGATGTCTATGGAGAAATCATGCACGAGCACCATTGAATTAAGCAGCGGTGGTATTGGAGTGCGGTATGAAGCACAAGTTTGCTCTACGCTCACTTCTTGCCTAATACCAGTGTATATGTATATATATATATATATATATATATATATATATATATATATATATATATATATATATATTTCATTAAAATTATGGGGGAGATAGAAAAACTGAACTTAAAATCCTCCATGTCTCAAAATTAAATCAATATAAATATTTGCATAGGAAATTAGCACATTTAGGCAAGATTCCCCGCTTGCTTTTTCCCAGAAATACCTCATATACAATGTTACCAATGCACAAGAGAATTCTGGGTAAGATATGCAAATTAGATATGCAAATTCTCAGTTTTTTTCTTCAAAATACTGTTTTAACACAGCGATCCTTTTAACAGGATCATTACAGCAAACCAGAAATCACTCACTAGACAGCCTGTTTCGTTCTTTTTGGAACTCATCAGTAGGAGATAGATTTCTGGTTGCTGCATTGGTAAAGCTACTTTCAGGGTTAAAACAAAATTCATTAAAATTATGGGGGAGATAAAAAAATGAAATTAAAATCCTCCATGTCTCAAAATTAAATTAATATAAATATTTGCATAGGAAATTAGCACATCTAGGCAAGATACCTCGCTTGCTTTTTCCCAGAAATACTTCAGATACAATGTTACCAATGCACAAAATAATTTTAAGTCATTTTTTGGATATTTAAAAAAAAATTTAAAAAAAATATAATAAATCAATATTTATTCAAAATGATCGTGTTGCTGTATTCATTTAAATATTAATTTCAAATCACTGGAAAAATACATTTAATTTTTAAAGATGTACAAATAGCATGCAATGTGGTAAATTATATATTTATTCTACATTTTGTTTTTCAAATTTATTAAAATACAAATTGAAGAAAAACATATGCAGATACACTTTATTGCTGCTGATTGATGACTGCACATAGATACATCATATGATTGGCTTCCACATGTGCATTGCTATTTCTATTAATAAAGGTTATCTGAGGAATTGAAAGTGAAAATGAACATCAGGGGCCCGATCCGATATGCAGCGTCACCCGCAAATGCCAGCGACGCTGAATTTTGCGCTGGTTTAGTATCCTATATACGGCGTAACCTAGAGGTTACGCCCGTATATTTCTGCCGTCACCCGTAGTTTTTTGGGCCATAGGCAGGCATACCAAACCAGCGCAGTTTGGTATCCAATATACAGTGTAAGGACTTACGTGGCGAAAATGGAGAAATCTTACTCCATTTTCACCTCGCCACAAAAAGCAGCCGTAGTAAGCCTTATGCTGTCTATTGGAGCCCCGTAACTCCCTAAACTGGCTGCAAAATAAAACCTAACACCTAACGCATGCGCAATGTCTATCTACCTGTCAACCGCGATCCCCCGCCGCAATCCCTAATAAAGTTATTAACCCCTAAACCGCCGCTCCCGGACCCCGCCGCCACCTACAATAAAAGTATAACCCCCTAATGTGAGCTCCTACCCCGCCGCCAACTACATTAAAGTACCCCCTAAAGTGAGCCCCTTACACCGCCGACATCTATTTTAAAATTATTAACTCCTAATTTAATCCTCCTACACCGCCGCCAGCTATATTAAATTAATTAACCCCTAATTTAATCCCCCTACACCGCCGCCAGCTATATTAAATTAATTAACCCCTAATCTAATCCCCCTACCCCGCCGCCAGCTATATTAAATTAATTAACCACTAATCTAATCCCCCTACACCGCCGCCAGCTATATTAAAATAATTAACCCCTAATCTAATCACACTACCCCGCCGCCACCTATATTAAATTATTTAACCCCTAAATTACTAAACTATCCCTACCACTAAACCTAAATCTAACCCTACAAATAGCCCTGAAAAGGGCTTTTTGCGTGACATTACCGCAAAGTAAACTGCTCTATTCCCAGCCCTTAAAAGGGCTTTTTGCGGGGCATGTCCCAAAGAATTCAGCTCTTTTACCAACCCTTAAAAGGGCTTTTGGTGGGGCTTTGTCACAAAGTAAACAGCTCTCTTGCATCTAATCTAAATCCCCCTACACCGCCGCCACCTATATTAAACACATTAACCCCTAATCTAATCCCCCTACACCGCCGCCAGCTATATTAACTATATTAACCCTAATTATATTAGGGTTAATATAGTTATTATATTATATATATTAACTATATTAACCCTAATTATATTAGGAAAAAGGGTCTAACGCTCACTTTGCAGCCGCGACTTTTCCATACCGCAGATCCCCCTACGCCATTCAGATCCCCCTACGCCCTCCTATCTTTTCAATGGGATCTTTCTAACCCTGGTATTTAGAGTCATGGCTGAAATGAGCGTTAGAAATCTAACGACAAAACTCCAGCTGCAGAAAAAAGTCAGTAGTTAAGAGCTTTCTGGGCTAACGCCGGTTTATAAAGCTCTAAACTACTGTGCTCTAAAGTACACTAACACCCATAAACTACCTATGTACCCCTAAAGCGAGGCCCCCCCACATCGCCGCCACTCGATTACATTTTTTAACCCCTAATCTGCCGCTCCGTACACCGCCGCCACCTACGTTATCCCTATGTATCCCTAATCTGCTGCCCCTAATACCGCCGACCCCTATATTATATTTATTAACCCCTAATCTGCCGCCCCCGCTATCGCTGACACCTGCATATTTTTTTTAACCCCTAATCTGCCGCTCCGTACACCGCTGCAACCTACGTTATCCCTATGTACCCCTAATCTGCTGCCCCTAATACAGCCGACCCCTATATTATATTTATTAACCCCTAATCTGCCGCCCCCAACGTCGCCTCCACCTACCTACACTTATTAACCCCTAATCTGCCGACCGGACCACACCGCTACTCTAATAAATGTATTAACACCTAAAGCTAAGTCTAACCCTAACCCTAACACCCCCCTAACTTAAATATAATTTAAATCTAACGAAATAAATTAACTATAATTAAATAAATTATTCCTATTTAAAGCTAAATACTTACCTGTAAAATAAATCCTAATATAGCTACAATATAAATTATAATTATATTGTAGCTATTTTAGGATTAATATTTATTTTACAGGCAACTTTGTATTTATTTTAACCAGGTACAATAGCTATTAAATAGTTAATAACTATTTAATAGTTACCTAGTTAAAATAATTACAAAATTACCTGTAAAATAAATCCTAACCTAAGTTACAATTAAACCTAACACTACACTATCAATAAATTAATTAAATACAATACCTAAAATTACCTACAATTAAACCTAACACTACACTATCAATAAATTAATTAAATACAATACCTACAATTACCTACAATTAAACCTAACACTACACTATCAATAAATTAATTAAATACAATACCTACAAATAACTACAATGAAATAAACTAACTAAAGTACAAAAAATAAAAAAGAACTAAATTACAAAAAATAAAAAAATATTTACAAACATTAGAAAAATATTACAACAATTTTAAACTAATTACACCTACTCTAAGCCCCCTAATAAAATAACAAAGACCCCCAAAATAAAAAATGCCCTACCCTATTCTAAAATTAAAATAGAAAAGCTCTTTTACCTTACCAGCCCTGAAAAGGGAACTTTGCGGGGCATGCCCCAAAGAATTCAGCTCTTTTGCCTGTAAAAAAAAAACATACAATACCCCCCCAACATTACAACCCACCACTCACATACCCCTAATCTAACACAACCCCCCCTTAAATAAACCTAACACTAAGCCCCTGAAGATCTGCCTACCTTGTCTTCACCATGCCAGGTATCATCGATCGCTCCAGGCTCCGAAGTCTTCATCCAAGCCCAAGCGGGGGCTGGCGATCCATTATCCGGCTGAAGTCTTCTATCAAGCGACGGCTGAAGAGGTCCAGAAGAGGCTCCAAAGTCTTCATGCTATCCGGGCAGAAGAGTAGATCCGGACCGGCAACCATCTTCTTCAAAGCAGTGACAAGCGGCTCCATGTTGAAGACCTCCGGCGCGGATCCATCCTCTTCTTGCGACGTCCTAAGTCTGAATGAAGGTTCCTTTAAATTACGTCATCCAAGATGGCGTCCCTCGAATTCTGATTGGCTGATAGGATTCTATCAGCCAATCGGAATTAAGGTAAGGGGCTTAGTGTTAGGTTTATTTAAGGGGGGTTTGGGTTAGATTAGGGGTATGTGGGTGGTGGGTTGTAATGTTGGGGGGGGTATTGTATGTTTTTTTTTACAGGCAAAAGAGCTGAATTCTTTGGGGCATGCCCGGCAAAGGGCCCTTTTCAGGGCTGGTAAGGTAAAGGAGCTTTTATATTTTAATTTTAGAATAGGGTAGGGCATTTTTTTATTTTGGGGGTCTTTGTTATTTTATTAGGGGGCTTAGAGTAGGTGTAATTAGTTTAAAATTGTTGTAATATTTTTCTAATGTTTGTAAATATTTTTTTATTTTTTGTAACTTAGTTCTTTTTTATTTTTTGTACTTTAGTTAGTTTATTTCATTGTATTTATTTGTAGGTATTGTATTTAATTAATTTATTGATAGTGTAGTGTTAGGTTTAATTGTAACTTAGGTTAGGATTTATTTTACAGGTAATTTTGTAATTATTTTAACTAGCTAACTATTAAATAGTTATTAACTATTTAATAGCTATTGTACCTGGTTAAAATAATTACAAATTTGCCTGTAAAATAAATATTAATCCTAAAATAGCTACAATATAATTATAATTTATATTGTAGCTATATTAGGATTTATTTTACAGGTAAGTATTTAGCTTTAAATAGGAATAATTTATTTAATTATAGTTAATTTATTTCGTTAGATTTAAATTATATTTAAGTTAGGGGGGTGTTAGGGTTAGACTTAGCTTTAGGGGTTAATACATTTATTATAGTAGCGGTGTGCTCTGGTCGGCAGATTAGGGGTTAATAATTGTAGGTAGGTGGAGGCGACGTTGGGGGCGGCAGATTAGGGGTTAATAAATATAATATAGGGGTCGGCTGTGTTAGGGGCAGCAGATTAGGGGTACATAGGTATAATGTAGGTTGCGGCGGTACGGAGCGGCAGATTAGGGGTTAATAATAATATGCAGGGGTCAGCGATAGCGGGGGTGGAAGATTAGGGGTTAATAAATATAATATAGGGGTCGGCGGTGTTAGGGGCAGCAGATTAGGGGTACATAGGGATAATGTAGGTTGCGGCGGTGTACGGAGCGGCAGATTAGGGGTTAATAATAATATGCAGGGGTCAGCGATAGCGCGGGCGGCAGATTAGGGGTTAATAAGTGTAAGGTTAGGGGTGTTTAGACTCGGGGTACATGTTAGGGTGTTAGGTGCAGACTTTGGAAGTGTTTCCCCATAGGAACCAATCAGCCAATCGGATTGAACTTGAATCTGATTGGCTGATTCAATCAGTCAATCAGATTTTTCTACCTTAATCCGATTGGCTGATAGAATCCTATCAGCCAATCGGAATTCGACGGACGCCATCTTGGATGACGTCATTTAAAGGAACCTCATTCGTCGGGAAGTGGTCGTGCCGTATTGATGCTCCGCGGCGGAGGAGCGAAGAAAGAAGATTGAAGATGCTGCTTTGCTGGAAGACATCACCGGGATGGAAGAAGACTCTCTGCCGCTTGCTTGAAGACATCGTCGGATGGAAGAAGACTCTCTGCAGCTTGATTGAAGACATCGCCCGGATCGGATGAAGAGTTCTGCTCAGCTGGGTGAATACAAGGTAGGGATATCTTCAGGGGGTAGTGTTAGGTTTATTTAAGGGGGGTTTGGGTTAGATTAGGGGTATGTGGGTGGTGGGTTGCAATGTTGGGGGGTGGTATTGTGGGGGGGGTTTTCAGGCAAAAGAGCAGTTTTCTTTGGGGCATGCCCCACAAAAGGCCCTTTTAAGGGCTGGTAAGGTAAAAGAGCTAACTTTTTTTAATTTAGAATAGGGCAGGGACATTTTTTTATTTTGGGGGGCTTTATTATTTTATTAGGGGGCTTAGAATAGGTGTAATAAGCTTAACAATCTTGTAATCTTTTTTTATTTTTTGTAATTTAGTGTTTGGTTTTTTTTTGTAATTTAGTTTAGATTATTTTATTGTATTTTAGTTAGATATTTGTAGTTTATTTAATTTATTGATAGTGTAGGTGTATTTGTAACTTAGGTTAGGATTTATTTTACAGGTAAATTGGTAATTATTTTAACTAGGTAGCTATTAAATAGTTTACCTGGTTAAAATAAATATCAAGTTACCTGTAAAATAAATATAAACCTTAAAATAGGTATAATGTAATTATTAATTGCATTGTAGCTATATTAGGGTTTATTTTATAGGTAAGTATTTATATTTAAATAGGAATATTTTAATTAATAATATTAATATTAGATTTATTTTAATAAGAGTTTAGTTAGGGTTGTTAGAGTTAGATAGGGTTATTATACTTAATATATAGATAATATAATAACGATATTAATTATATTAACCCTAATATAATTAGGGTTAATATAGTTAATATATATATATATATATATATATATATATATATATATATATATATATAATATAATATAATAACTATATTAACTATATTAACCCTAATATAATTAGGGTTAATATAGTTAATATAGCTAGCGGTGGTGTAGGGGGATTAGATTAGGGGTTAATGTGTTTAATATAGGTGGCTGCAGTGTAAGGGATGTAGATTAGGGGTTAATGTGTTTAATATAGGCAGCGGCGGTGTAGGGGGATTAAATTAAGGGTTAATACATTTATTATAGGTGGCCGCGGTGTAGGGGGATTTAGATTAGATGCAAAAGAGCTGATTACTTTGTGACAAAGCGCCACCAAAAGCCCCTTTAAGGGCTGGTAAAAGAGCTGAATTCTTTGGGGCATGCCCCGCAAAAAAACCTTTTAAGGGCTGGCAATAGAGCAGTTTACTTTGGGGTAATGCCACGCAAAAAGCCCTTTTCAGGGCTATTTGTAGGGTTAGACTTAGGTTTAGTGGTAGGAATAGTTTAGTATTTTAGTGGTTAAATAATTTAATATAGCTGGCGTCAGGGTAGGGGGATTAGATTAGGGGTTAAATAATTTAATATAGCTGGCGGCGCTGCATATCGGATTGCGCCCGTGATTTCTCTTAACTGATATTTCATATGGACAAGGCAGTTTTGAGAAACAAACATTCTTTCCTCATTGGAAACCATTAATCTGGACATTGTGGTTCCATCTCTCTGTGCAGATCCAAAAAATGCTAAAAAGAGATTATTTCACAACTTGAATGTGGTCAGGGTCTATCATCAGGCCACAAAATATTTTAGACATTTTTTTCAAATAATTTAGCTGATCCCTGCAAGGGACAAAATGCTTCAGCAATAATCTTGGCAACTTGGTTTAAAACTTTGATTCACAAAAAATACCGGTAGCAGAAAATATCTCCCAAAGTGAATTACTGCTCATTCCACTACAGAAGATGTTACTTCTTTGGCTTTCCGCAATGAGTTTTCCATTGAAGAAATTTGTTAAGCAGCTACTTGATTCTCTTTGCATCCTTGTACCAAATTTTACCATGTTGACATGTTTGTCTTCTAAAGCTGCTTTTGGTAGAAAAGTACTGCAATCCGCCATGCCTATGTAATGCCTTTACTTTCCTTAACTTTATGGTGGTCTTGTAGACTTCAGAGCTTGGGTATAGGATCCAACATGTGATGCCTTGTGGACTCTTCATCTTATAAAAGATAACAAAATTCATACTTACCAGATAAATTTATTTCAATGGTGAGAGTCCACAAAACCCACCGTTGTTTTTCATTACATTTGACAGCAGTGCCAGTTTGCACTTCACTCACTCTGCTTTATCTCCCTTACTTTTCTATCCTCATTATTACTGTATTTCCCCACCTCCCTCCATTGACCTCACATTTCACATACATTTAACACTCACGCACTTTCCAATCCTCAGATTTCTTTCTGTTCTGCCACTACACTTTCATGTCATCCTTTCATTTTACCTATCCTCACACACCATTCATTCTCCCTCTTTCTCTCCCATGTCTCAGTCTCTTCCATTTTCTTTCCCCATCCTGTATATGATTAATTTTCTCACCAATTGTTCCTCACTGTCACATCACCAGTAACACATTTTAAACACAATTAAAGTGTTTTTTTTTACATGTCTGTTTTGTGATGTATAGGGTGCACTGTATTATGTGTAATGTATATATGCCTGTGTAGTGTGTAAAACAGGAATAAGAAGGATGTTTTTTATGTCATATCTGGGATGCACTTGTTTCCATAGGCTACTTAGGCGTCAATTTATCAAGCTCCTGAAGGCTCGCCAGAAACCGAAGTTATGAAGCAGCGGTCTAAAGACCGATGCTCTGTAACCTGTCTGCCTGCTCTGAAGCGGTGGACAGAAATCAACCCTCTCAATTACACTGCTGTCGGCATTTAGCGATGTGCAGCGGACATGATCCTCCTATATCGGATCATGTCTGCTCGCACCATAGTAAATAGGTCCCTTAGAGTTTCCTTTAATGAAGAACTAGTAAACGTAAATCATAACGCCACAAACATAAATGAAACTACCTATAAAAAAAGCAAAAAAACTATAGCTTTGATATTTGTATCCAGTTCTTAGACAGGATATATGGATCCCTTTCAAATATTGTGTATGTAATCTGAGAAGTTTCATGAAATCTAATAGATTCTCTGTATCCTGTAGAAAAAGCTAACAATCTACAAGAGGAACACAATGTTTTCAAATGGTTTATATGGGTTTTTACAAATGAGGGCAGTGGTTTTGGTGAGCAGCAGAAAGAAAGAAAATATAAGAAAAATAAATGTTGAGAACATATTAGAAAAATAAGAGAAGAAATAAGTTTTAGAAAAACAAAAAGGAGTAAGGGTAATGATGATGTAATCTATTATTAGGAGAACCATGGAAGATTTAAGGCAATTCTAAATAAAATCAAAGCTCAGATTACAGAATTCACTTACTGAGCCAGTAAGTTTAAGAGGAACATCTGCATCCTCTAAAACACCTGCCTCTGTAGAAAAACATGAATAGTGAGTGAAACTAAGATGTCCAAATTAGCGAAACATCCAACCCCCTTTGAAGGTAATTATTTTCTTAATTCTTACAGATACAGAAAAATGTATAAAATGTCCTGAAGACCAGTGGCCCAATGATAAGAGAACTGTGTGCATCAGAAAGACAGTGGAATTCCTATCATTTGAGGACACATTAGGGATTGTCCTCACTTCAGTCTCCATCTTCTCCTCAATTATCACCATTACTGTACTTGGGATTTTTATTAGGCATCACACAACTCCTGTAGTAAAAGCCAACAACCAGAACCTCAGCTACACCCTCCTCCTCTCCCTCATATTGTCCTTTCTTTGCTCCTTACTGTTCATTGGACGTCCTGTGCAGGTGTCCTGCCTACTCAGACAAGCTGCCTTTGGGATGATTTTTACTGTTTCTGTTTCTTCTGTGCTGGCAAAATCAGTCACTGTTGTAATTGCTTTCAATGCCACCAAACCTGACAGCAAGATAAAGAAGTGGGTGGGATCCCGAGTCTCAATTTGTCTGGTCCTTGTCTGCTTTCTAGGTCAGACTATGATCTGCACGCCGTGGTTGACATTCTACCCACCGTATCCAGACTATGACACTCAGTCTTATATTGAGAAAATGATATTACAGTGTAATGAGGGCTCTGTCACTGCATTCTACCTTGTGATAGGTTACATAGGATTCCTTTCTACAGTCAGTTTCATTGTGGCTTTCTTGGTTAGGAATTTACCTGCCAGTTTCAATGAGGCCCAGATGATCACATTCAGCATGCTGGTGTTCTGCAGTGTTTGGATCTCTTTCATCCCAGCGTACCTGAGCACCAAGGGCAAATATGTGGTAGCTGTAGAGATATTTGCTATCCTGGCTTCTAGTGCAGGACTGCTGAGCTGTATATTCATTCCCAAGTGCTATATTATATTATTTAAGCCTGCACTGAACACCAGGGTACATATGCTAGGCAAAGATTAATTTGTTATATATTTAGCTACTGATGTCACTGGCTGCTAAAAATGTTTACATGAGAATATATACAGGAGATATTTGCTGTCAAAGGCTTAGATAGGTGCAGGGCTATTGGTAGTGCCTGGTTTACTACCAGTATTGCTGGACCATGCAACACATAACAGCACTAACAATTTAGTCCGGCTTGAAATAAAATGTTAGGGCTAGAAAATTTTTTAGAACAAAACAAATGTTAAATGCATTAAAATAAATTGTTTCACTAGTGAATATAAATATTAAGTATAACATATATTTAGTATTAAAATAAATGTAAAAAAATAGGTTTCATAGGGGATATGACATATAGTAAGGTGTTGAACTGTGTGTGATGTAGTTTCAGCTGCTGATAGCTAGAGAGACAAACATGGTCGGTACCCTTCTTGCAATCTGCACTTCGCTGCTTTGAACATATTGATCTTGTGTCAATGTATCAAAATCAAAGTGTAGGGTACTCCCACTAGCATGCCTCGTTAACTACCCCTGAATGCCTATAACTATTTCACGACTAAACTACACTTCCCCTTCTCCACCTAGTTAACTCCCACTGACCGCCTACACCTACATCACAGCTAACATAAACTCTCCCTGAACCAACCAGCTAACTCCCCCTAACTGGCTACACCTACATTAGGACTAACCTAAACACCTAATACTGCCTACACTGACATAATGGGGTCTAGTTATCAAGCCGTCAACCGCAAATACGCTGGAATTCTGCAGCGTATTTGTGGCGAGGTTGATTCGCCTTAGTTATCAACCTCTACTGCCCGGCAAAAGTAGAATCTAGTGACGTAAGCTTCGATCCGACAGACTCAGTCAGACACAGATCGATGGTTACGTCACTACAGATGTTCCGAACGCAAGTTCGGCACAATCTGACTACTTTTGGTAGTTATCCAACTACTACCAGGTACGCTTGCCACTATTCCGAGCCAGCGTACCTGGATTTCAATCTGCCGCCCTGGAGGCGGCGGATCCCATAGGAATCAATGGGAGTCTGACCATAGTGAAAGCTCATGTTCTCTGCTGCCCGATATCCCATTGATTCCTATGGGAGATGTCTGCACCTAACACCCTAACATGTACCCCGAGTCTAAACACCCCTAATCTGCCCCCCCCACACCGCCACAACTAAATACATTTATTACCCCCTAAACGCTGCTCCCGGACCCCGCCGCAACTATAATAAACATGTTAACCCCTAAACCACCACTCCCGGACCACGCCACAACTATAATAAACATGTTATCCCCTAAACTGCCACTCCCGGACCCTGCCACAACTATAATTAACATGTTAACCCCTAAACCGCCGCTCCCGGACCCCGCCGCCACCAACATTATAAATACTAATTGCTAATCTGCCGCCCCCTATACCGTCGCCACCTACATAAACTTATTAACCCCTATCCTGTGGATCCCGGACCCCGCCGCAACTAAATAAATTGTTTAATCACTAAACCGCCGCTCCCGAACCCCGCCATCACCTATATTAAAGTTATTAACCCCTATCCTGCCCCCCTATACTGCCGCCAGCTATATTAAAATTATTAACCCCTATACTGCCCCCCCTATACTGCCACCACCTATATTAAAATTATTAACCCCTAAACCTAAGTCTAAGACTAACCCTAACCCCCCCAACTTAAATATTATTTTAATAAATCTAAATAATATTACTTGTATTAACTAAATTATTCCTATTTAAAACTAAATACTTACCTGTAAAATAAACCCAAAGATAACTAAAATATAACTAATAATTACATTGTAGCTATTTCAGGATTTATTTTTATTTTACAGGCAACTTTGTATTTATTTTAACTAAGTACAATAGCTATTAAATAGTTATTAACTATTTAATAACTACCTAGCTAAAATAAGTACAAAATTACCTGTAAAATAAATCCTAACCTAAGTTACAATTAAACCTAACACTACACTATCATTAAATTAATTAAATAAATGAACTACAATTACCTAAAATTAAATTAAATTAAATAAACTAAACTATAGTACAAAAAACAAACAAACACTAAATTACAGAAAATAAAAAAGAATTACAAGATGTTTAAACTAATTACACCTAATCTAAGCTCCCTAATAAAATAATAAATCCCCCCAAAATAAAA
Source organism: Bombina bombina (assembly GCF_027579735.1). Taxonomy (NCBI): domain Eukaryota; kingdom Metazoa; phylum Chordata; class Amphibia; order Anura; family Bombinatoridae; genus Bombina; species Bombina bombina. The sequence continues at coordinate 1,265,878,051 of NC_069501.1, read as the reverse complement.
AAATGCCCTACCCTATTCTAAATTACAAAGTAACCAGCTCTTTTACCAGCCCTTAAAAGGGCTTTTTGTGGGGCATTTCCCCAAATTAATCAGCTCTTTTTCCTGTAAAAAAAATACAACCCCCCAGAACATTAAAACCCACCACCCACATACCCCTACTCTAAACCCACCCAAACCCCCCTTAAAAAACCTAACACTAACCCCCTGAAGATCTCCCTACCTTGAGTCGTCTTCACCCAGCCGAGCCAAATTCTTCATCCAATACGGTCCATGTGCTCCTCCATATGAGCGAAGTCTTGATCCAAACGGCAAAGAAGAGGTCCTCCATCCGAGGCGAAGTCTTGATCCAAGCGGCAAAGAAGAGGTCCTCCATCCAGGCGATGTCTTCCTCTAAGCGGCATCTTCTATCTTCTTTCTTCCGGCTCCATCTTCAGACCACTGACGATGAACATCCAACTTCCCCGACTGACTAACAACGAATGACGGTTTCTTTAAGGGACGTCATCCAAGATGGCGTCCCTCGAATTCCGATTGGCTGATAGGATTCTATTAGCCAATCGGAATTAAGGTAGGAAAAATCAATCAGCCAATCAGATTGAAGTTCAATCCTATTGGCTGATCCAATCAGCCAATCGTATTGAGCTCACATTCTATTGGCTGTTCCAATCATTCTGTCGGGGAAGGTGGATGTTCCGCATCGGCAGTCTGAAGATGGAGCCGGAAGAAAGAAGATAGAAGATACCGCTTGGAGGAAGACATCGCCTGGATGGAGGACATCTTCTTTGCCGCTTGGATCAAGACTTCACCCAGATGGAGGACCTCTTCTTTGCCGCTTGGATCAAGACTTCACCCGGATGGAGGACCACATTGCTCGGATTAGATGGCTGGGTGACTAAAGGTAGGGAGATCTTCAGGGGGTTAGTGTTAGGTTTTTTTAAGGGGGGGTTGGGTGGTTTAGAGTAGGGGTATGTGGGTGGTGGGTTTTAATGTTGGGGGGGTTGAATTTTTTTTTACAGGTTAAAGAACTAATTACTTTGGGGCAATGCCCCACAAAAAGCCCTTTTAAGGGCTGGTAAAAGAGCTGGTTACTTTGTAATTTAGAATAGGGTAGGGTATTTTTTTATTTTGGGTGGCTTTATTATTTTATTAAGGGGCTTAGATTAGGTGTAATTAGTATAAACTTCTTGTAATTCTTTTTTATTTTCTGTAATTTAGTGGGTGTTTTTTTTGTACTATAGTTTAGTTTATTTAATTTAATTTAATTTTAGGTAATTTAAGTTAATTTATATAATTAATTTAATGATAGTGTAGTGTTAGGTTTAATTGTAACTTAGGTTAGGATTTATTTTACAGGTAATTTTGTACTTATTTTAGCTAGGTAGTTATTAAATAGTTAATAACTATTTAATAACTATTGTACCTAGTTAAAATAAATACAAAGTTGCCTGTAAAATAAAAAAAATCCTAAAATAGCTACAATATAATTATTAGTTAGGGTTTATCTTAGGGTTTATTTTATAGGTATGTATTTAGTTTTAAATAGGAATAATTTAGTTAATAATAGTAAGTTTTATTTAGATTTATTAAAATAATATTACAGTTAGTAGGTATTTAGGTGGGGGGAGCGGCGGTATAGGGGGTAAAACAGTATAGTTAGTGTGGGTGCTTAGTGACAGGCTATCAAAAAAGCTGCGAAGAAGCCAATGAGCAGCGAGATCGATGACTGTCAGTTAACAACAGTCCGCTGCTCATTGCTCCGTACTTGGTGCGCGGCTTCTTGACAGCTTTTTTGATAACTTTGGCAAACGTATTCAGGTCTGCGGCAGCGATGGTAGGCGAGCTTAGGTGAGCGTATTGGGCCGGCGAATGCTGCTAAGTAGACGGCTTCATAACTAAAGGCCAATGTCTAAACTAAACTCCCCTGGAATGCCCAGCTAACTGCCTATTGTAAAAAAAAAAAACAACTCATTATAATAAACTATACTATAAATAATAAACCTCCCCATTAGAACTATATAGCTATGTCGGTAAAGTTATATTCAATGTTTAAATATTGTGTCACCTAGAAACTGGATTGCTCAGTGCCTCTTTAAATTGCCAACAACAAACAAAAAGACAGTCTTGATCCTTAGCACCCCACTTGAACAACATCCCTTTTTAGAAGCAGAGTTCCAGGAGCCCGGCTAGACTGGTGAGGCTTTGCTGGCCCTTCAGCGTTTAACTCATCTCCTTGACAAAATATGCTTTGACATGTACAATGTATATTATTTAAAGTATTGGAGATATTTTAAAAGGAATTAAATGGTTGCTTGCTATTATTTTAAACATAAATATATATTTGAAAATATATGTGTTTATGTTTCAAATAATATTAAGCAACCATTAAATCAGTTTTAAGATATCTACAATACTATAAACAATAAGCATTGTACATGACAAATCATATCATTTAAACACTGACCCCCATTCTGCCATAATCTAAAAATGACTGTAGAAGCTAAGGCCCTACATAAATATTCAATATTTAAATTGATGCATTGTTATGTATTGAATGTATAATGTTTACATATTTGCTTATAATTTAAAATGTAATTAATGTTGCTTGCTGTGGTGTATTACTTTTGACATTAAACTGTCTTCAGCAATCTCACCTTGTCATTAGAGTTTGACTGTTCCTCACCCAGTTTTATTCCTCCAACACAGCAGTTTCTGTTCCAGTTAATTGTGTTTTAACCTACAAATTAAATTGATGATCATTAGCACCTTTTCTGGTGTAATTGTTTAATCATGCACCTGACTTTATGCCTTAAGAAATCTCAGACTTTGGGCTAGATTACAAGTGAATTGCTTATTTATCAGACGCGCAATAAATATTCAGCCATTACAGTTGATGATTAAAGGGACAGTCTACACCAGAATTTTTATTGTTTTAAAAGATAGATAATCCCTTTATTACCCATTTCCCAGTTTTGCATAACTAACACATTTATAATAATATACTTTTAACCTCTGTGATTATCTTGTATCTTAGCCTCTGCAAACTGCCCCTTTTTTCAGTTCTTTTGACAGACTTGCAGTCTAGCCAATCAGTGCCTGCTCCCAGATAACTTCTCGTGCACGAGCACAGTGTTATCTATATGAAATACGTGAACTAACACCCTCTAGTGGTGAAAAACTGTTAAAATGCAATCTTAAAGAGGTGGGCTTCAAGGTCTAAGAAATTAGCATATGAACCTTCTAGGTTAAGCTTTCAACTAAGAATACCAAGAGAACAAAGCAAAATTATTGATAAAAGTAAATTGGAAAATTGTTTAAAATTACATGCTCTATCTGAATCATGAAAGTTTATTTTGGCCTAGACTGTCCCTTTAATGCTACCGAGAGCTCTCGGTAGCACTTTGCGCACAGTGAATTAACCATAGGTGAGACCTCTGGTTAATTAAAAAAATGGCCCACAATTGCCACCAAAATAAAGTCTAGTGTTATAAAAATAAAAAATTAAGACCATCTATTTAAAATACAAAACAAAAGATGCTACATTAAAGGCATTACACATTTTTTTGAGGGGGGGGGGGGGGCAGTGAGCTTGCAGCAGCAATAACCATCCACTTGTTATGGCTGGTTATTTATCGTGCACCGCTTAAACAACGGTTATTATCTATGGGTCAACAACTATTATAGAAGTATGGATTTTTTAAAAAAAATGTATTTTGACACCCTGGCCTGTGGCACAATGCGCAAACATTTAACAGTTTTCCCCCCAGAAGCTGGCATACAGCTAAAACCGTAGAGGTACAACCTCAGCTTTACGCCCTGATAAAGTACTGCCCCTATGGTACACTGACAAAATAGGAAATGTAATTGCTGTAAAATCAATGAAAGTACAGTACCAGTGTCTGTCAGGGGATGCACAAACCAAAGTGCATTACTGAGTAAAACAAACATACGGGGGGGAGAAGATTTAGCTGATCAGTGCATTCATCTATATCTGGTTCACAGCAAGACCAAAGCCTGGTACAAAAATTAGCTAAATACTTAACACAGACAGCAGTCTATAATTCATAAGTAATGTACAAAAAACAGGCACAGGGAAACCAGACAATAAATTTACACTAAGGGCCATATTTATCACGCTCTTTATGGAGCATGTGACACCTTGCCTCAGAAGTTATCAAAAAGTTATGAAGCACCGGTCTAAAGACCGCTGCTCCATAACTTGTCTGCCTGCTCTGAGGTCGTGGACAGAAATCAACCCGATCGACTGCGATCGGGTTGATTGACACCCCCTGATAGCGGCCGATTGGCCGCAAATCTGCAGAGTACGGCATTGCACCAGCAGTTCACAAGAACTGCTGGTGCAATGATGAAAGCTGACATATCATGTCCGCTTGCGCATTGTTAAATATGCCACTAAAGCTTTATCAGATATTTTGTTTAACCAGCCCCCTAATCCTACACATTTGTATCAGAGAATGTTCAGAAACTTTGTGGCAAGCACTTTCCTTATAGGAACCCCCCACATCCTGCAAAAAGTCATCCCAGAAAAAGTGCAGTCAGTTATAAAAAAGGAGTTAGGAGGGATTCTAGCTACTATTGCCCCTCATGACCATCAGAGTCTTCCATACAGAGCAGTGATGTGCAGTGAGATGAAAGACTGGTGAGGCAGTCTTCAGAGAAGCACACACATAGTGTGTGTGTATATATATATATATATATATATATATATATATATATATATATATATATATATACATATATATATATATATATATATATATATACATATATATATATATATATATATATATATATACATACACACACACATATACTGTATATATATATTCTCTCACATACACACTCTCACACACACTCTCTCTCTCACACACACACTCTCTCTCTCACACACACACACACACTCTCTCTCTCTTTTTCTCACTCTCTCTCTCTCTCTTTCTCAATCTCTCTCTCTCTTTCTCACTCTCTCTTTCTCTCACTCTCTCTCTTTCTCTCACTCTCTCTTCTCTCTTCCCCCTTCCTCTCTCTCTTCCCCCTCCCTCTCTCTCTTCCCCCTCCCTCTCTCTCTTCCCCACTCCCTCTCTCTCTTCCCCCCTCCCTCTCTCTCTTCCCCCCTCCCTCTCTGTGCTGTAAATCTCAGAAGATTCAATGTTTTTTAACCTGTTGGCTGCCATGGGGAGGGCTGCAAAGCATTATTTTTTAATACTTTACAGTCATCTGGGTCAGCCAAAGAGTTGATAGAAAATGAACAACTTGCTATTATAATGTATAATATATATATATATATATATATATATATATATATATATATATATATATATATATATATATATATATAAATAATACTTTATAATAGCAAGTTGTTCATTTTCTATATTATACTTTATAATAGCAAGTTGTTCATTTTCTATATTATACTTTATAATAGCAAGTTGTTCATTTTCTATATTATACATTATAATAGCAAGTTGTTCATTTTCTATATTATACTTTATAATAGCAAGTTGTTCATTTTCTATATTATACATTATAATAGCAAGTTGTTCATTTTCTATATTATACTTTATAATAGCAAGTTGTTCATTTTCTATATTATACTTTATAATAGCAAGTTGTTCATTTTCTATATTATACATTATAATAGCAAGTTGTTCATTTTCTATATTATACTTTATAATAGCAAGTTGTTCATTTTCTATATTATACATTATAATAGCAAGTTGTTCATTTTCTATATTATACTTTATAATAGCAAGTTGTTCATTTTCTATATTATACATTATAATAGCAAGTTGTTCATTTTCTATATTATACTTTATAATAGCAAGTTGTTCATTTTCTATTAACTCTTTGGCTGACCCATATGACTGTAAAGTATTAAAAAACAATGCTTTGCATTGAAATTTAAAATGCAAAATTGTCATAATCATTATATATATATATATATATATATATATATATATATATATATATATATATATATATATATATATATATATATATATATATATATATAATGATCATGTCTATTTTGCATTTTAAATTTCAGCTATAAATACATTTTATTTGCACTGCAGATTGTTTCCTACCTCACTATTTCACATACAAAAATAGCTTAATAATCACAGTTGCATTATACTTTTATACAGGGAGTGCAGAATTGTTAGGCAAATGAGTATTTTGACCACATCATCCTCTTTATGCATGTTGTCTTACTCCAAGCTGTATAGACTCGAAAGCCTACTACCAATTAAGCATATTAGGTGATGTGCATCTCTGTAATGAGAAGGGGTGTGGTCTAATGACATCAACACCCTATATCAGGTGTGCATAATTATTAGGCAACTTCCTTTCCTTTGGCAAAATGGGTCAAAAGAAGGACTTGACAGGCTCAGAAAAGTCAAAAATAGTGAGATATCTTGCAGAGGGATGCAGCACTCTTAAAATTGCAAAGCTTCTGAAGCGTGATCATCGAACAATCAAGCGTTTCATTCAAAATAGTCAACAGGGTCGCAAGAAGCGTGTGGAAAAACCAAGGCGCAAAATAACTGCCCATAAACTGAGAAAAGTCAAGCGTGCAGCTGCCAAGATGCCATTTGCCACCAGTTTGGCCATATTTCAGAGCTGCAACATTACTGGAGTGCCCAAAAGCACAAGGTGTGCAATACTCAGAGACATGGCCAAGGTAAGAAAGGCTGAAAGACGACCACCACTGAACAAGACACACAAGCTGAAACGTCAAGACTGGGCCAAGAAATATCTCAAGACTGATTTTTCTAAGGTTTTATGGACTGATGAAATGAGAGTGAGTCTTGATGGGCCAGATGGATGGGCCCGTGGCTGGATTGGTAAAGGGCAGAGAGCTCCAGTCCGACTCAGACGCCAGCAAGGTGGAGGTGGAGTACTGGTTTGGGCTGGTATCATCAAAGATGAGCTTGTGGGGCCTTTTCGGGTTGAGGATGGAGTCAAGCTCAACTCCCAGTCCTACTGCCAGTTTCTGGAAGACACCTTCTTCAAGCAGTGGTACAGGAAGAAGTCTGCATCCTTCAAGAAAAACATGATTTTCATGCAGGACAATGCTCCATCACACGCATCCAAGTACTCCACAGCGTGGCTGGCAAGAAAGGGTATAAAAGAAGAAAATCTAATGACATGGCCTCCTTGTTCACCTGATCTGAACCCTATTGAGAACCTGCGTTCCATCATCAAATGTGAGATTTACAAGGAGGGAAAACAGTACACCTCTCTGAACAGTGTCTGGGAGGCTGTGGTTGCTGCTGCACGCAATGTTGATGGTGAACAGATCAAAACACTGACAGAATCCATGGATGGCAGGCTTTTGAGTGTCCTTGCAAAGAAAGGTGGCTATATTGGTCACTGATTTGTTTTTGTTTTGTTTTTGAATGTCACAAATGTATATTTGTGAATGTTGAGATGTTATATTGGTTTCACTGGTAAAAATAAATAATTGAAATGGGTATATATTTGTTTTTTGTTAAGTTTCCTAATAAATATGCACAGTAATAGTCACCTGCACACACAGATATCCCCCTAAAATAGCTGTAACTAAAAACAAACTAAAAACTACTTCCAAAACTATTCAGCTTTGATATGAATGAGTTTTTTTGGGTTCATTAAGAACATGGTTGTTGTTCAATAATAAAAGTAATCCTCAAAAATACAACTTGCCTAATAATTCTGCACTCCCTGTATAATAAAGTTAAAACATCACAGTGAAGAATGCAGCCCTTAGGAAACCCATATATGCATATTTTACAAACAAGTAAAGGAAACACTAGGTATGTCCCAAACAAAAGGCTCCCTGAAATTCTTCATTCAATTAGTTCAAAAGTCAAGACAGTGAACAAGCACAGATCATTAGAAGAAATTCACAGAAGTGACTTGTTTAGCAAATTATATACATTGAGATTTGTGGATAACCTGCAGGGTGTGAGAAGGAGCTGATGTGGGTGGGTTATTCCTGTGCTGGATGTGTCTGACTCTGCTCCTGTGTATGAGGTGAGTCGAAGGCTGCATAGTGCATACACTGCATACCATACCAGTGAGTCATCAGATAGCACCAGGAAAAACAAAGCCCCGTAGAAAGCTAAGAAACTCCAGCTCAGCACTGAGTACTCTGCTATTCAGAAGTGTGCACTGTGCAGAGATCGAAGGAAAGCTGGATAGGCACATTCTTATACTAATCCTAATGGTGGTTGTGCACAGCTAAGCTGGCTACAACCCTGAGCATCATTTCAAGTTTATCTATCAAATTAATTAAGGAAATTAGGACATACAAGGTGCAACCAACCTAGAGGGGAAACCTTCACTGCAGATGTGAAACATGACTATACTTTATTTGCCCTGTGGGAAACAATATTAAACTAGTGTGTGTGACTGTCAGTGAGTGAAGCTAACTCTCTTGCCCAGCTGTTACCCTAACCCGTTAGTAAGTACCTACCTGGTCCTGATGATATGAAGTTTTTTTAACTTTTCTTGTTGGTCTCAATGACTATGTCACACACAGTCACTCTCTGAGTCTGATGCAGGTCCCAGACTGAAGACTCCCAGCCAGCCATGCTCTGACAATGCGCCTCCTGAGTCACAGACAGTCACACCTGTCAGCTCAGCAGACTCAGCACGCCACCACACGCACTGCCACACCACCAGTGACCAGTCACCAGAGTCTGACTTTGACAGTCACTCAGTCACAGTGGTGACAGTGATGCTCCTGCGCCTCCCACTCTCGTATTTGCCGCCAGGCAATTTAGCCCGCCCCAAACCAGCACCAGAAGCTCTCCAGCCTTCTGATTGGTTAAAGGGCTGGCACTGTGCTCCCGAGGCTTTAAGAGAGAAGCCTCTGGTGGGAGCTGTATGGGCTGCAATGAGAGTGAGAGCTTAGCCACTGGGTGGCACTGTGGCACTCTCTCTCTAGCAGCCCATACTATACACATTCATATTGCGCAATGGAAGGGTAGCTGGCCTCCATTTCCTTGCGCAATATGAATGTGATGTGACCGGTACTGTGTAAAAAAATGTAGTAAACACAACACAGGCAGGGTTGGGGGGGTAGGGGGGGGGGGTCAGTGAGGAACCAAAAAAACATTTTTGAAAAAAAAAAGGAACTTTTTTTTAAATTTTATTATTATTAATAAAAAATAGTGTATTACCCACATTGGCCAGGGGAGGCGCTGCCTCCCCTGCCTCCTATGAATGCACGTCACTGATACAGAGGTAAACTAATGATTCAAATGTGTTTTTTAAATTTATTTAATCTGTATTCCTGACATTAACTTGTCCTGGTTTCTCAGTTTTGTCAGCTGCCTGTACCAACGTATTAACTTGTTATACTGACTACTCTGACTTCATGATTCCTCTGACCTTGTCCTGTCCCTTTTTACTTTTATCCCAGACACTCAATTAGCTTTACAAAAGAACTTAAAATATCCCATTCAGAATACCCTGGGTTATCTACTTTTGCAAATGGTTTGCCATCATGGGGGTAATTTTCATTTTGAGGCTGCAATACTGTCTCAAAGGTGATGTAAACCCAGAAAATCAATACATCAAATTTCTATGTATTGAAGGGACAGTTAACTCAAGAAATGCTAATGTTTAAAAAGATAGATTAGTCCTTTATTACCCATTCCCCAGTTTTGAAAAGCTAACATGGTTATATTAATATACTTTTTTTTTTTTTAAAGTATATTTTTATTGAAAATAGACACAACGTTACACACATGGATGCATAATATTTGCAAAAATGAATGTAATTAAGAGGGATATTCACTTTGCTAGTATACATATCGGGTGCTGAGAAACAAGGGAAAAATATATCTATATCAGGGTAGAGGAATAGACAACTATTGCTTAGTAAGAGAAACAGATACCCGGAGGAGAAAAGGGCAAGGGCAATTAACCCAAGGTAGGCAAGAATGTATAAAGTAAGGAAAGGGGAGGAAAAAAAAAAGGGGGGAGGGGGAGCGAGGAGGGAAGAGAAGGAGGGAAGGAGAGAGGGGAGGGGAGAAAGGAGGGAAAAGAAAGAAGAAGAGAAAGCGGGTGATAAGAGGGGGGAACAAGAGGGCAGGGCAAGAAGAGTCTACTGTAACAGCATTGCGCTATGTTTGTAATAGGTTGGGGAGTAGGGTCTATTGGTGATTATTTAAGCTGCTTCCATTTGTCCCAAATCTGAGAATGTAAAATACTTTTATTATTCTGGGTGAAGATCGGTTGTTCCATAAGTTCAAGATAGGCCATAATTTAATTATGTCTCTCCACGTAGCGGGGGGGGGGGGGGACTTTTGTTTCCAGAGTCTGGCTATCAAAGCTTAGCTGCCATAAGCAAGTATATGCTAAAAAGGTCAATAGGGATTGAGGAGGTTTTGATGTGTAGATGAAATAGCATAGTTTGTGGGGCATTCCCTATTGAGGGGTCTAAAATCCCGAGCTTGTGCTCGATCTCATGCCAAAAGATTGTAATGCAGGGCACTCCCACCATATGTGAGTTGGCGTCCCCACCAGTCCACACTCTCTCCAACATAGGGGAGAGTTTAAGGGGGAAATTCTGAAAAGCCTGAGGGGGTAAGATGCCATTGTGTACACATTTTAATATATAGTTTGAGTAATGTGATACAGTGAAGGGCCTGCCTGGTGAGCGATATGGCCCTGGACCACTCATACTGCCCAGTGTTGAAATGAAGAGTCTTCTCCCAAGCAATAATATAAGCTGACTTGTAATATGTAGGAGGATTCAGCATATCTCTATAAGAGACTAAAAGCGCATGGGGGGTCCTAATGCCATTAGCCCATCTCTTTTCCCAGTTTGTAGGCTCCCGTAAGGATCTGTGTTAAAGAGTGGATTCTGTCCCAAAAGCGGAGTGCATGTAAGATGACTGTGTTTTGGATTTTATAAGAAGATCTAACATGTTTAGGTAACCACACAAGGTCTATTAGTAGAAGTGTATTGGGTAAGGTTGCTTGTTCCAGTTTTTTTCCATTTACTATAGGAGGATTTATCATTCCAGGCGAGAATATGAGCTAGTCTCGAAGCTTCATGGTAATAAGTTAAGTTGGGGGTGCCTGCACCACCACTTAGAAGCGGTTGCTGCATAATTCTTGTGGCCACCCTGGGATGCTTGCCTCTCCAAACATATCTATTGCTGACCGATTGGAACTTTCCAATCAGGGATTTAGGGATGGGAATGGGGAGGGCACAAAATAAGTAAGTACTTTTGGGGAGTAGTATCATCTTGAATGCCGCTATCCTTCCCAGCCAGGATATACAGGGGATATTCCACCTGTCAGCACTTTTTTGAAATTGTTGAAGGAGTGGGTAGAAGTTGGCCTCTATTATAGTGGAGACACTACTTGACAAGTATACTCCTAAGTGCTTAATTTTACGTTGAGACCAGTTGAAAGGGTATGCTGGTTTTAAGTCAGTGAGTTCTTTATCTGAGATGTTGATAGCATAGGCGTCTGTTTTACTAAAATTAAGTTTATTAAAGCTAACTTGGCCAATTTTTTTTAACAAAGAGAAAAGGGCTGGGAGGGAGCGTGATGGGTCACCTAGAAATATAGTCAGATCATCTTCAAATAAGGCTGTCTTCTGTATCGTGCCCGCAATTTCTACCCCCTTGATATCTGGATTCATTCTGATTGCCTCCACTAGCAGTTCCATAATCAGGGTACAAATTTAAGGGGACAGCGGACACCCCTGTCGGGTTCCATTTGAGATACAATAAGTAGATGAATGAAAACCTAGGTCCATTTCTGAGGCAGATGGTGCGGAGTACAATGCTGCAACACAGGAGTAAATCGTGAGGGAAAACCGAATTTGTGTATAACCTCGAACATATAAGTCCAGCCTACCCTATCGAAGGCCTTTTCAGAATCGAGGGATAAGGTTGTACAAGGAGAGCCTGTCCTTTTAGTTTCAAAATAGATGTTACGTATTCATCGGGTATTGTCTGATCCCTCTGTACCAGGGGTGAAGCCCACTTGGTCCCAATCAATTAACAAGGGAAGAATTTGGTTAAGTCTGGAGGCCATGAGCTTTGCAAAGATGTTTATATCTGTGTTGATTAATGAGATAGGTCAGAGGTTTTCACAAATATTAGGGGTCGTGCCCGGCTTCGGGATAGTAACTATGGTAGCCTCGAAAAATTCAGGGGGAAAAGAACTAGAATGTCTGGCTAGAGAGAATAATCTAGTGAGTAGGGGTGAGAGTTGAGGAAGGAATGTCTTATAGAAAAGGGCATTATATCCATCTGGGCCAGGGGCCTTGTGGTTTTTTTGCGATTTTACTATTTTGTTGACCTCAGTTATGCTAAAAGGAGAGTCTAGGAATTATTTCTGCTCCTCTGTTAAGGTGGGTAGGGAGAGAGAGTTTAAGAATTTTTGCACTTGAGACACTGGTGGGGTGGAAATGTCTGCGAAGTTTTCCAAATTGTATAAGGAAGAGTAATAGTTTGCAAATGCATTTCCTATATCTGAAGGAAGACAAACTGTTCCAGTAGGAGTTTTAATGAGTGGAATTTGGGCCTCTGCCGTACGCTGTCTCAGTTTAGTAGCCAACAAACGATCAGCTTTGCTACCTTTGACATAAAAGGTTTGTTTAAATTGGTGAATCTGTTCTTGGAGCCTTTTGGACACTAGCTCCTCTATCTGTGCCTTAATCTCTTCCATTCGACCTGGGGGTCAAGCGATGTCATATGGGTGGAGGTTAGACCTCAAAGAGTCACATGTAATTGAGCAAGGGTTCTTTCTATTTTTTTTCTATGTTCGGCTTGGAGCTTGATGAAAAGACCCCTGGTATACGTCTTAAGGGCGCCCCAGAGGCTATAGTCGCTAACTGAGCTGTTATCATTTATTTTTAGAAAGTGTTCTATCTCATTCCGTAAGAACATGGTATGTTCCACAGATGAGAGGATGAATTTAGGTAATTTCCAACAAGGCCTGTGGATCATGGAAGTGGGGGCTCTCATGGTCATCTGAATTGGAGAGTGGTTCGACCACATGCTACCAGGCATATGGATAGAGTGAATATGGTCCAGCAGGTGGGGCTCAGAGAAAATATAATCTATTCTCGTGTAAGTGTTATGAACCGGAGAATAGTAGGAATAATCTCTAGAAGAGGGATGATGAGAGCGCCATGCATCAAATAAATTATATTTGGCAATGAGATTGTTGAATTGTCTAGCTTTCCTACTCAAAAGGGGGTCACAGGGTTTAAGCTTCGGTGAGCGTCTGTCTTGAGCTGAATCAAGAACCATAATAAAATCACCTGCGAGCAGTAGGTTGTGGGTCTTCTGCATTGAGAGTAGCCTTAAGAATTTTCTAAGTGCTTGGATTTGCCCCGAGTTCTTGCCATAGTAGCTCGCTAAGGTGTATGGGACATGATCAAGTTTGCAGTTAACAAATAGAAACCTACCCTGAGGGTCACTAAATATTTCTAGTTTTTCATAGAGGATGCTCTTGTGTATCATAATCGCAACTCCTCTAGATTTCCCTAGGAAGGAGGCTACTTCTATTGCTAGATAATTTCTAGAGGTTAGGGGTATGGGTGAGCCATCTACCCAATGTGTCTCTTGGAGAAATACAATTTGTTACTTAACGTGGGTTAAGTAGCATAGGAGTCTACTTCTTTTGTTCGGGGTGTTAAGCCCCCTAATGTTATAGGAGGTGCAGATGAGCGACATGGTTGTATGGGTTATTCACTTCTGGAGGGAAAAAAAAGAAAGTAGAAAGGAGAGAGAGGAGGGAGGGAAGAGAAAAAAAAGGGGGGAAGGGAAGGGATGTGGGTCAGGGATAGAGGAAAGAGGGTGGAAGGGTATCAATTGTAGGCTATTCCATCTATGATGATAAAGTTAATTCAAGGTGCAGTGGAGTAAATTTTTACAGATGCGGTATTGGCAAGAAAAAATGCTTAAGTAGTCCCCTTCCTTCAGGGAGTGCCATATTAAAGGAGGAGAGAGAGGGGGGAGGTTGTAGTTGAGAATAGAAGGATTCTATTATGTTATAACTTTTGGGGGAAGAGTGCTGGTCGCTCAGGAAATGAGGAAAATAAAAGAGGGATGGAAAATATGAGGTAAGATAGGCAGCCATCTTGCCTGTCTAATGGTATTGTTAAAGAAAAGGGTGTGTTTTCATCAGTGCTTAAAGAGGGACAATTAAAAGAAACAAGACATGTGTCAAACGTAGCAATGCAATATTCATCAATAAGTATATAAATGTGTTAACTACTTAAAGAGGTAAAAGATTTTTTTTTTAAGACAAACATGGCATGTATCACATTCAGCAATTCAGAATTCAACAGGAAATATAACAACTTGTTAATTACTCACAGAAACAACAGTATGAGGGATTATCTATGTTAGTTCTTGGAACAACAGTAAACAACAGTAAAATAACCAGTAGGTGGAGCTGTCTGCTTGTGTTGCAACAAAGATATGCAAACCCGAGAACACAAACAGGCTGAAATTAATAAGTATAGCTAGACATGAGCTATCAAGCAGCTTTCATAGAAACAAGATCTTCCTGTCTATAAATCAGTCCAGATTGGAATGCATAAAAAGAACTGTTTGCAGAAAAATGCAAGTAAAGTCTGTGTTGTGTGATTATTTCATAAGGTTTATAATGCAGTTTAGCAAATGTTTTTGTTCATTTAACTTAATTATATATTCTGTGTTATTTGATTATTTGATACAACTCCCTCACTTCCCAATGACTTACATTCGGCTAGATTTAGAGTTTTGTCGGTAACGACCCGCGTAGCTAACGCTGGCTTTTTTCTGGCCGCACCTTTAAAATAACTCTGGTATTGAGAGTCCACAGAATGGCTGCGTTAGGCTCCAAAAAAGGAGCGTAGAGCATATTTAACGCAACTTCAACTCTCAATACCAGAGTTGCTTACGGACGCGGCCAGCCTCAAAAATGTGCTCGTGCACGATTCCCCCATAGGAAACAATGGGGCTGTTTGAGCTGAAAAAAAACCTAACACCTGCAAAAAAGCCGCGTTCAGCTCCTAACGCAGCCCCATTGTTGTCTATGGGGAAACACTTCCTACGTCTGCACCTAACACCCTAACATGTACCCCGAGTCTAAACACCCCTAACCTTACACTTATTAACCCCTATTCTGCTGCCCCCGCTATCGCTGACCCCTGCATATTATTTTTAACCCCTAATCTGCCGCTCCGTAAACCGCCGCTACTTACATTATCCCTATGTACCCCTAATCTGCTGCCCCTAACACCGCCGACCCCTATATTATATTTATTAACCCCTAATCTGCCCCCCACAACGTCGCCTCCACCTGCCTACACTTATTAACCCCTAATCTGCCGACCGGACCGCGACGCTATTATAATAAAGTTATTAACCCCTAATCCGCCTCACTAACCCTATAATAAATAGTATTAACCCCTAATCTGCCCTCCCTAACATCGCTGACACCTAACTTCAAGTATTAACCCCTAATCTGCCGACTGGAGCTCACCGCTATTCTAATAAATGTATTAACCCCTAAAGCTAAGTCTAACCCTAACACTAACACCCCCCTAACTTAAATATAATTTTAATCTAACGAAATTAATTAACTCTTATTAAATAAATTATTCCTATTTAAAGCTAAATACTTTCCTGTAAAATAAATCCTAATATAGCTACAATATAAATTATAATTATATTATAGCTATTTTAGGATTTATATTTATTTTACAGGTAACTTTTTATTTATTTTAACCAGGTACAATAGCTATTAAATAGTTAAGAACTATTTAATAGCTAAAATAGTTAAAATAATTACAAAATTACCTGTAAAATAAATCCTAACCTAAGTTACAATTAAACCTAACACTACACTATCAATAAATGAATTAAATAAAATACCAACAATTTTCTACAATTAAACCTAACACTACACTATCAATAAAGTAATTAAATACAATACCTACAAATAACTACAATGAAATAAACTGACTAAAGTACAAAAAATAAAAAAGAACTAAGTTACAAAAAATAAAAAAATATTTACAAACATAAAAAAAATATTACAACACTTTTAAACTAATTACACCTACTCTAAGCCCCCTAATAAAATAACAAAGCCCCCCAAAATAAAAAAATGCCCTACCCTATTCTAAATTACTAAAGTTCAAAGCTCTTTTACCTTACCAGCCCTGAACAGGGCCCTTTGCGGGGCATGCCCCAAGAAATTCAGCTCTTTTTCCTGTAAAAAAAAACATACAATACCCCCCCCAACATTACAACCCACCACCCACATACCCCTAATCTAACCCAAACCCCCCTTAAATGAACCTAACACTAAGCCCCTGAAGATCTTCCTACCTTATCTTCACCATACCAGGTATCACCGATCCGTCCTGGCTCCGATATCTTCATCTAAGCCCAAGCGGGGGCTAGACATCCATCATCCGACGGCTGAAGAAGTCCAGAAGAGGCTCCAAAGTCTTCATCCTCTCCGGGAAGAAGAGTAGATCCAGAACAGCAACCATCTTCTTCCAAGCGGCATCTTCTATCTTCATCCGATGAGGACCGGCTCCATCTTGAAGACCTCCACTGCGGACCCATCTTCTTCCGATGACGACTTCCCGATGAATGGCGGTCATCCAAATTGACGTCCCTCGAATTCCGATTGGCTGATAGGATTCTATCAGCCAATCGAAATTAAGGTAGGAAAATTCTGATTGGCTGATGGAATCAGCCAATCAGAATCAAGTTCAATCCGATTGGCTGATCCGATCAGCCAATTAGAATTTTCCTACCTTAATTCCGATTGGCTGATAGAATCCTATCAGCTAATCGGAATTCGAGGGACGCCATCTTGGTTAAAGGAACCGTCATTCGTCGGGAAGTCGTCGTCGGAAGAAGATGGGTCCGCTGTGGAGGTCTTCAAGATGGAGCCGGTCCTCATCGGATGAAGATAGAAGATGCCGTTTGGAAGAAGATGGTTGCTGGTCCGGATCTACTCTTCTTCCCGGATAGGATGAAGACTTTGGAGCCTCTTCTGGACTTCTTCAGCCGTCGGATGATGGATGTCTAGCCCCCGCTTGGGCTTAGATGAAGATATCGGAGCCAGGACGGATCGGTGTTACCTGGTATGGTGAAGATAAGGTAGGAAGATCTTCAGGGGCATAGTGTTAGGTTTATTTAAGGGGGTTTGGGTTAGATTAGGGATATGTGGGTTGTGGGTTGTAATTTTGGGGGGGGTTATTGTATGTTTTTTTAACAGGAAAAAGAGCTGAATTTCTTGGGGCATGCCCCGCAAAGGACCCTGTTCAGGGCTGGTAAGGTAAAAGAGCTTTGAACTTTAGTAATTTAGAATAGGGTAGGGCATTTTTTATTTTGGGGGGCTTTGTTATTTTATTAGGGGGCTTAGAGTAGGTGTAATTCGTTTAAAATTGTTGTAATACTTTTATTATGTTTGTAAATATTTTTTTATTTTTTGCAACTTAAGTTCTTTTTTATTTTTTGTACTTTAGTTAGTTTATTTCATTGTAGTTATTTGTAGGTATTGTATTTAATTAATTTATTGATAGTGTAGTGTTAGGTTTAATTGTAGATAATTGTAGGTATTTTATTTAATTAATTTATTGATAGTGTAGTGTTAGGTTTAATTGTAGATAATTGTAGGTATTTTATTTAATTTATTTATTGATAGTGTAGTGTTAGGTTTAATTGTAACTTAGGTTAGGATTTATTTTACAGGTAATTTTGTAATTATTTTAACTATTTTAGCTATTAAATCGTTCTTAACTATTTAATAGCTATTGTACCTGGTTAAAATAAATACAAAGTTACCTGTAAAATAAATATAAATCCTAAAATAGCTATAATATAATTATAATTTATATTGTAGCTATATTAGGATTTATTTTACAGGTAAGTATTTAGCTTTAAATAGGAATAATTTATTTAACCCCTTAGTGACCAGAGCACTTTTCCATTTTCTGTCCGTTTGGGACCAAGGCTATTTTTACATTTCTGCGGTGTTTGTGTTTAGCTGAAATTTTCCTCTTACTCATTTACTGTACCCACACATATTATATACTGTTTTTCTCGCCATTAAATGGACTTTCTAAAAATACAATTATTTTCATCATATCTTATCATTTACTATAAAATAATTTATAAAATATGAGGAAAAATGGAAAAAAACACACTTTTTCTAACTTTGAACCCCAAAATCTGTTACACATCTACAACCACCAAAAAACACCCATGCTAAATAGTTTCTAAATTTTGTCCTGAGTTTAGAAATACCCAATGTTTACATCTTTTTTGCTTTTTTTGTAACTTATAGGGCCATAAATACAAGTAGCACTTTGCTATTTTCAAACCATTTTTTTTCAAAATTAGCGCTAGTTACATTGGGACACTGATATCTTTCAGGAATCCCTGAATATCCATTGACATGTATATATTTTTTTTTAGAAGACATCCCAAAGTATTGATCTAGGCCCATTTTGGTATATTTCATGACACCATTTCACCGCCAAATGCAATCAAATCAAAAAATCGTTCACTTTTTCACAAATTTTTTCACAAACTTTCAGTTTCTCACTGAAATTATTTACAAACTGCTTGTGCAATTATGGCATAAATGGTTGTAAATTCTTCTCTGGGATCCCCTTTGTTCAGAAATAGCAGACATATATGGCTTTGGCATTGCTTTTTGGTGATTAGAAGGCCGCTAAATGCCACTGCGCACCACACGTGTATTATGCCCAGCAGTGAAGGGGTTAATTAGGGAGCATGTAAGGAGCTTTTTGGGGTATTTTTAGCTATAGTGTAGTGTAGTAGAAAACCCCAAGTATTGATCTAGGCCAATTTTGGTATATTTCATGCCACCATTTCACCGCCAAATGCGATCAAATTAAAAGAAAACGTAAAATTTTTCACAATTTTAGGTTTCTCACTGAAATCATTTACAAACAGCTTGTGCAATTATGGCACAAATGGTTGTAAATGCTTCTCTGGGATCCCCTTTGTTCATAAATAGCAGACATATATGGCTTTGGCGTTGCTTTTTGGTAATTAGAATGCTGCTAAATGGCGCTGCGCATCACACGTGTATTATGGCTAGCAGTGAAGGGGTTAATTAGGTAGCTTGTAGGGAGCTTGCAGGGTTAATTTTAGCTTTAGTGTAGAGATCAGCCTCCCACCTGAAACATCAGACCCCCTGATCCCTCCCAAACATCTCTCTTCCCTCCCCTACCCCACAAATGTCCCCGCCATCTTAAGTACTGGCAGAAACTCTGCCAGTACTAAAATAAAAGGAAAATTTTGGCTTTTTTGTGCATTTTTTAGCATATTTACATATGCTTATGTGTAGGATCCCCCTTAGCCCCCAACCTCACTGATCCCCCACCAAACAGCTCTCTAACCCTCCCCCTCTGACTTAATGTGCGCCATCTTGGGTACTGGCAGCTGTCTGCCAGTACCCATTTTAGTGAAAAATATGCTGTTTTTATTAAAAAAATGTCCCTTTTCTGTAGTGTAGCTTCCCCCCCCCCCCAATACCAACCCCCAACCCCTTCCAGATCCCTTAGATGCTTTTCAAAAATTAAGTTTATTTTCATTTTTTTTTTACAATTTACTTGTAACTTTTTTTCTGTAGTGTAGCGGTTCCCACCCGCTCCCGCCCCGTGCACGCGCCCGCCATCCACAGAGTGGCTCTCTCTGCATCGGATGGCCAGAAAGTGTTATTGTAGGATGCCTTGATGTCGAGGCATCACTGCAATAACCGGAAAGCAGCTGGAAGCGAGCAGGATCGCTTCCAGCTGCTTTCCAGACTGAGGACGTGCAGGGTACGTCCTTGGTCGTTAACTGACATCCTTTAGAGGACGTACCCTGCACGTCCTCGGTCGTTAAGGGGTTAATAAGAGTTAATTAATTTCGTTAGATTAAAATTATATTTAAGTTAGGGGGGTGTTAGTGTTAGGGTTAGCTTTAGGGGTTAATACATTTATTAGAATAGCGGCGAGATTTGGTCGGCAGATTAGGGGTTAATAATTGAAGTAAGGTGTCAGCGATGTTAGGGAGGGCAGATTAGGGGTTAATAAATATAATATAGGGGTCGGCGGTGTTAGGGGCAGCAGATTAGGGGTACATAGCTATAATGTAGCTGGCAGCAGCGTGCGGACGGCAGATTAGGGGTTAATAAGTGTAGGTAGCTGGCTGCGACGTTGTGGGGGACAGGTTAGGGGTTAATAAATATAATATAGGGGTCGGCGGTGTTAGGGGCAGCAGATTAGGGGTACATAAGTATAACGTAGGTGGCGGTCGGCAGATTAGGGGTTAAAAAAATGTAATCGAGTGTCGGCGATGTGGGGTGGCCTCGGTTTAGGGGTACATAGGTAGTTTATGGGTGTTAGTGTACTTTAGAGCACAGTAGTTAAGAGCTTTATAAACCGGCGTTAGCCCAGAAAGCTCTTAACTACTGACTTTTTTCTGCGGCTGGAGTTTTGTCGTTAGAATTCTAACGCTCACTTCAGACACAACTCTAAATACCAGAGTTAGAAAGATCCCATTGAAAAGATAGGATACGCAATTGATGTAAGGGGATCTGCGGTATGGAAAAGTCGCGGCTGAAAATTGAGCATTAGACCCTTTTTTGACTGACTCCAAATACCGGCGGTAGCCTAAAACCAGCGTTAGGAGCCTCTAACGCTGGTTTTCACGGCTACCGTCAAACTCTAAATCTAGGCCATTATAAACTGGGTTTCAATTTACAACAGTTTCGATTTACAACCATTCTTCCTGGAACCTAACCCCAGCTTAAACTGAGGGCTAGCTGTATTCCCGTTGGCGACACATTGGCTCCTGACTGCACGTGTAGTCTCCATAATCGGCTCGTGACTGCATGTGTAGTCAGTGAGTGGGACAGCAGTGTGTTTGCAGCACAGACAGTAGTCAATCAGACTCACAGAGCTGAGGGTGGCAGCTTAAACGCTGAGCTGAAGTCAGAAATCAAAGGGTTGTTTTTTTTGCAGCTAGCTCCCAGTAGTGCATTGCTGCTCCTGCTCTTGATATATGGATAGGAAGTGGAAGCTTAATGCGAGTGTCTTTATTTAATATTCCAGCAAATATTCAGAAACTATGTTCATCCTATCAACCTCATACATCCCATTAAAATTATAAGAAGCTATTGGTGTTATTAAACTTTTTTTAATTCTTCCACATACTTACTGTTACTTGTAACTACATTTTGTTATTATATCATTTATGTATGTGTCCGTATCTCTTAAAACAAGTTAGTTTAACCTCCTGTTTGCTCGTACAACTGAATTACTGTGCCGCGAAATGATGTAGGTCTAAAAAGTGTGTCACCAACAAGAAAAGTTTGGAATGCTCTGGGTTAGCATATACTTATCAGTCACAGTTCAGTCATGTTGAGGAGAAGTCATCAAGACTCTCGCCTGATCTAGAGCAGAGTCCAACCAAGGAGGAGATCAGGTGTAGGAAATAAAAAAAAATCTCTATGGCTCTGGGGAGACAGTTCCAACTCTTTGAGGCAGAGCCGGCTATTCTGTGCTCTCTTGCTGATTGTGGGAGGAGAGGCCCTTTGGCCTAGACATTGCACACATAGAAGGTTTAGTTCTAGCATCTTTTGTGGCAGTTTGATGTTCCTCTGAGGCACCTTGGGGTGGTCGCTCGGAGGAAATAGCAGATGATGTCCATTCCTCTGCTGTGGCTCTCAATTGATTGCGCTGCGGTTGAGCTCTCTCTTTTTGAGAGGGTAATAAGTTCCATAGTTGTAAGATTTCATATCCTTTTGAAGCTTTCAGTATCGTGTACATTTGGTTGTCCTTAAATATCAGCAGCTTGATAGGATAGCCCAAGCGATATCTAATATTATTTTTTCTCAGAGTAGTGGTGATTTCTACAAAGGTTTTTCTCTTTTGAAGTGTCCTTATTGACAAATCAGGGAATATTTGTATATTTTTAAATTTGTCAGGGAGAGCTGGTTTTTGGAAATGAGCCCGCTAGTGATGTCGCGAATAGTTCGCCGGTGAATTGTTCCCGGGCGAACATAGCTTGTTCGCGTTCGCCACGGCGGGCGAACATATGCGATGTTCGGTCCGCCCCCTATTCGTCATCATTGAGTAAACTTTGACCCTGTACCTCACAGTCAGCAGACACATTCCAGCCAATCAGCAGCAGACCCTCCCTCCCAGACCCTCCCACCTCCTGGACAGCATCCATTTTAGATTCATTCGGAAGCTGCATTCTTAGTGAGGGACAATGTAGCTGCTGCTGATTTAATAGGGAAATCGATAGCTAGGCTAGTGTATTCAGTGTCCACTACAGTCCTGAAGGACTCAACTGATCTATGCTGTAAGGACAGCACCCCAAAACGCCCTTTTTAGGGCTAGAACATCAGTCTGCTTTTTTTTTTTCCTGTTTAATCTAATTGCAGTTGCCTGCCTGCCAGCGTGTGTGTCAGGCTTACAGCGTATACTGTGCCCACTTGCCCAGTGCTACCACTCATATCTGGTGTAACAGTAGTGAACATTTAAAAACAGCAACACTTTTTTGACTGTGAAATAATAGCAGACAGCTGCCAGTACCCA
The DNA here is from genome assembly GCF_027579735.1 of Bombina bombina. Lineage (NCBI taxonomy): Eukaryota > Metazoa > Chordata > Amphibia > Anura > Bombinatoridae > Bombina > Bombina bombina. The sequence continues at coordinate 1,265,855,439 of NC_069501.1, read as the reverse complement.
AGATGGCCACCAATAAGGCAGACAGGGAGGGTTAGAGAGCTGTTTTGGGGGGGATCAGGGAGGTTGGGGGCTAAGGGGGGATGCTACACCACAGCATATGTAAATATGCTAAAAAATTAAAAACCTTTTATTTTAGTACTGGCAGACTTTCTGCCAGTACTTAATATGGCGGGGACAATTGTGGGGTGGGGGAGGGAATGGAGCTGTTTGGGAGGAATGGAGCTGATGTGTCAGGTGGGAGGCTGATCTCTACACTAAAGCTAAAATTAACCCTGCTAGCTCCCTACAAACTACCTAATTAACCCCTTCACTGCTAGCCATAATACACGTGTGATGCGCAGCAGCATTTAGCGGCCTTCTAATTACCAGAAAGCAACGCCAAAGTCATATATGTCTGCTATTTCTCAACAAAGGGGATCCCAGAGAAGCATTTACAACCATTTGTGCCATAATTGCACAAGCTGTTTGTAAATAATTTCAGGGAAAACCTAAAATTGCGAAAAAAATTAAGTTTTTTTTAAATTTGATCGCATTTGGCGGTGAAATGGTGGCATTAAATATACCAGAATGGGTCTAGATCAATACTTTGGGTTGTCTACTACACTACACGTAAGCTAAAATTAACTCTACAAGCTCCCTACATTCTCCCTAATTAACCCCTTCACTGCTGGGCATAAAACACGTGTGGTGCACAGTGGCATTTAGCAGCCTTCTAATTACCAAAAAGCAACGCCAAAGCCATATAAGTCTGCGATTTCTGAACAAAGGGGATCCCAGAGAAGCATTTACAACCATTTATGCCATAATTGCATAAGCTGTGAGAAACCTAAAGTTTGTGAAAAAGTGAATTTTTTTTTTTTATTTGATCGCATTTGGCAGTGAAATGGTGGCATTAAATATACTAAAATGGGATTAGATCAATACTTTGGGATGTCTTCTAAAAAAAAATATATACATGTCAAGGGATATTCAGGTATTCCTGACAGATATCAGTGTTCCAATGTAACTAGCGCTCATTTTGAAAAAAAGTGGTTTTGAAATAGCAAAGTGCTTCTTGTATTTATTTCCCTATAACTTGCAAAAAAAGCAAAGAACATGTTAACATTGGGTATTTCTAAATTCAGGACAAAATTTAGAAACTATTTAGCATGGTTGTTGTTTGGTGGTTGTAGATGTGTAACAGATTTTGGGGGACAAAGTTAGAAAAAGTGTGTTTTTTTCCATTTTTTCCTCATATTTTATAATATTTTTAATAAAAAATTATAAGATATGATGAAAATAATGGTATCTTTAGAAAGTCCATTTAGTGGCGAGAAAAACGGTATATAATATGTGTGGGTACAGTAAATGAGTAAGAGGAAAATTACAGCTAAACACAAACACAGCAGAAATGTAAAAATAGCCCTGGTCCTTAAGGGAAAGAAATTGAAAAATGGCCTTGGTCCTTAAGGGGTTAAAAAAAAAAACTAGAAATGTGACTGTGAAATAATAGCAGTCAGTTTCCTTCACGCATGTGCATTTCAGGGCCTGCCAGGGCACAGTGTCACACCAGTGCAACTCATATCTGGTGCAACAGTAGTGTACGTTAAAAAAAAATACAATTTTGGGCGGAGCCTGACCACGCAGGGAGATGGTCACACACTAGCTGGGCTCCTGCAACCAGACTGACAATTTGGCTTAAAATAGCACTAAAGCTTATTTTTAATATATTTAGGTGGCTGGGAATGTGATACAGACACATGAGGAGCCCTCTGGGATTTGCAAACTAAGCGGATCATACCGTAGTAATATAATAAAAACCGAGTGAGTGGCCTAGGGGACCTCCCACGTGGGAAGCAGGCACGGGCCTCCGACACTTCACTGGAGCAAACGAAGGTAAATCTACAGGTCTAGGTAGGCTCTAACGGAGACTAGAATCTACATCACCTACCTACCCTTTCCTACTCGACAGCGGATACAGTGACGATAGGAGTCCCCACGCATAGCTAAAACCCCAAGCGCTGATATTGGAGTGGCACTCCACGTGGCTTCCTTACTGACACTGTACCGGGAGAAGCTCCCTTGCGACCCGTCTAACATCGCAGTTCAGGAGTCATTTTGAACACCGAAGGGGTAAGCTGCGCTGACTGCGCTTCACAAATACAAGCCGCTTGTGTGTATTTAAGCTGGGATCCATAAATAGCAGGAACACCAGAAAGCAGAGGCCTCCTCCTTGCCCTGTATATTGCTGATAGACTTGGGACATTATAAACACAGGGTGACGGCCTTGATCACGTTAGCGAACTTCTGATAGAGCAGACCTTTTAATCTATTAGACCTGATAATGTAGTTTGCTATTTAAAAGAGGCTATATTTCCCTATAAGTCACTTATACTGCTCTTAACCATATGATTCATTAACTGCTGTTTGCTCAAGATCTGTATTTTCTGCATTTTGACATTTCAAATACCCTGGCATTACTTGGCTTAACCCCTTATGCTACAAGGTTATGCCTGTTAAAAGAATGCCCAAAGGTGAAAAACCCAGCAGCACCAAGTCTATGAACCACTATTTAAAGCCTATTGACCCTGCAAGAGACACACCAGAGGGAGTTATGGCCGAATTAGCAGGTTCACAGGATGGGGCAACTTCAAAAGCCAGCAGCACTGATGCTTCTTTTCTTACTAAGGAGGATATATCACATCTATCATCCAAAGCTGATATACAGTGAGTTCTTGCTGAGATGAGAAGCCTGTTTGGGGATCTGAGGAAGGACATTTCAACATTGGAGAAGAGAGTAGCAGTGGTGGAGAAGAATTCTAACGAGATGTCCCCCACTATCCAACAACATACTCTGGACATACAAAATCAGGCTGATAACTTGCAGTATCTAAACGACAAACTTGAAGATATTGACAACAGGGGCCGGAGGAACAAACTGCGATTCAGGGGAGTGTCGGAGACAGTCGCTCCCCAAAACATAGAAGGGTACCTTCAGGCCTTGTTTAGAATCATAAAAGATTCTCCCACGTCCCCTGATATACCAATAGAGAGGGCACACAGAGCGCTTAGGCCTAGGCCTCCAAGCAAGGCCCCCCCTAGAGACATTATTGTGAAGTTCCTGAGCTTTAAAGATAAAGAAGCGATACTGCAATGTGCACGGAAAAAACATCCTATCACACATGTGGGAGAAGAAATACAGGTCTTCACCGATTTGACGCCTGTAACCCTCCAAAAGAGGAGGGAATTGGGTCACATCACCACCATCTTGCGGAACTGCAAGATACAATACAAATGGGGCTTTCCTGTCTCGATCATCGCATCTTCCAACAACAAGACTGCGATCTACAGACCTGGCATGGATGAGAGGGTTTTTTTTGAGAGTCTCTCAATCCAGCCGAGTTCATCTACCAGGGCCCTGCAGGGGGATGGCTTGTCTTCCCATCGCCCACCGAATGCCCACTCCCTGGAGGAAATCCCTGGGTAACGTATAATAATACCTATGCATCCCAACAACAGACTGCTTTTCTTTCTTTTTTTTGGGGGGAATAGGAGATTTGACTCAGGATAAATACATTAGGCGCAGTCAACGTAACTTTAGACTGTCAATATTTTGTCTATGCCACAGAACTATTAATTGTTTAACGTATTGCTAAGTGAATGTGGATTAATGTGCTGCCTCCTCGATGTAGGGACGCTCCTTCCCTAAGATGGTACATAATGTGATCAGGTTATTGGAGCTATGAGATATCATTATAAATGTTTGTTTCTTATTTCTTTTTCTTGTTGTACTGTTATGGCTTGTGAAATGTTATCGCATACTTAACCTACCATGTTTACATATAATACCATGTATAATATAATTTTTTATTTTTTTGGGGGGAATAGGAGAATTGTCTTGGGATATATACATTATGTGCAGTCAACAGAATTCTAGACTGTTAATATTTTGTCTAAGCCGCAGAGTTATCAGCTGTTTACTGTATTGCTAAGTGAATTTGGATTGATGCGCTGCTTTCTTGATGTGGGGACGCTCCTTCTCTTGATGGTACATAATGTGATCAGGTTATTGGAATTTAGAAATATCATTACAAATATCTGTTTCAAATTATTTCTCTTGCTATACTGTTATGGTTTGTGAAACACTACTGCCTACTAGCCCCACCATGTCTGCACATAGATATTGTCTCCAGATTGAATGTTATCCCATAGGGGTATTAAGGGTAGGCCCCTTTTAGGAGAGCAACAAGTCAGAGAACCGGCTAAACTAGGACGGGGGGGGGGGGGGTTGAGCTGTAGTTAGTTATTATGTAATAGTTTTTTAAACCACAACATAAGAGGGTAGTTATTACAGGTCCTGGGGTGGTCTCACATTAGAAAATAGGTCACTAATCTCCTCCCGAGCTTATCTATTCCACACCACATCTCAGCCATTCTGCCAAGGTTTTGACTATAGAAATGTGCTACATGAACACTATTGTTTAATAACTTACGTCAGTGTTGGGGCTTTTCCCCTTTTCTTTTTGATTGTTTTCTTATTATTGTCTGAGTTTTGCAATCTAGTTGTAAAAATTTACAAATAACGTGTGCAGCCGAGAATATTCTTGGTCTTTACACTACTTTCTAGCTTTCTTACACCGTATAGTTGTCACTGGGGATACCAACCCCTGGGGACATAATTCTTTAAACTCTCTTTCGTCTTCCTATACTATCCTCTAGTCTCTCTTTCCTCTCTCCCTTCCCTTTCCCTTCCCTTTTTTTTTTTTTCCCTCCCTCCCTCCTGAGATGGCGGCCCAGTTAAAGTCTAGCAAATTCAAAGATCACTCACTCAACCTTACCACTATAAATGCGAAGGGCCTTAATGACCCAGGAAAGCGTTCTATAGCTTTTAAAGAACTAAGTAAGCTAAATAGCCATGTTATCCTAGTACAGGAAATGCATTGCAAAAAAGGTAAAGAACCCAAGTGGCATAACGTTAGATACCCTACAGCTTATTTTGCATCAGGACAGAGTAAGAAGGGGGGCGTGGGCATATTATTTCACCGCACAGTCCCTTTCTCATTGACACACATAGAGAGAGATCCTAATGGCCGCTATCTGATATTGGTGGGGTCACTTTTTGGTAATTTTATCACTCTAGCATATGTGTACTCTCCCAGCCACGGGCAGGAGATATTTATGAAAAAGATCGCCGACCTCCTCCTGGAACACTCCAGATGGATTATCTATCTGGCAGGGGATTTTAATTTAGTTTCAGACCCAGGTATGGACACCTCTCGGGGAGCCTCATGCACGCCAGCAACCACAATCACTCAGGTAAACAAAACCCTCAGAAAGGTAGCCCTACATGACATCTGGCGCACACTCTACCCCACAACAAAAGATTACACTTTTTACTCAATCCCACATAATAGTTATTCATGAATTGACTACATATACACGGACTCCTGTGGCCTCTCAATCACCCATCAGAGTTCCATAGGCCATATTACTTGGTCTGATCATGCCCCGGTAACTTGCTCAGTCCTGTGGCCAGATATTCCAATCACTCAACAAATCTGGAGATTAGACGAGACTCTTCTAGATAATCCCATTATTTTCAGTGATATCCAAAAAGACCTGAAGGAGTACTTTAGGAACAATGCATACCCCTCTTCATCAAAGGCAATAGTCTGGGAAGCCCATAAAAGTGTGATAAGGGGGGTCCTGATTAAGCACAAGGCCCTTCTCAATAAACAAACTAGAGTTAAATATCAGGAACTTCAGGGAAAGATTGGTGAATTAGAAAAGAAACATAAGACTAACCCCCATGATTCTGAAAATAAAAAGTGGTTGAAAGATACAAGGTTGGAACTCCAAAAACATTTGACCGAATTACATCAAAAACAAGCATTATTTTTAAAACAGCACTACTATGAGGGAGGGAATAAACCGGGAAAAGTGTTGGCTAGAACCCTTAAAAAAAGACAATTCCAATCATATATACATTCTATTAAAACCTCAGACGGATGCCCCGTACATAGCAGCACACGGATAGCCGCAGAATTTCATAAATACTATCACTCTTTATACAACATACACTGTCACTCTTCGGCATCCTCACAGGAGGATCCTGATATACAACAAAAGGTATTTATAGATTCCTATCTGAGGAATTTAGAACTCCCCACCCTGACAAAAGAGGAATCTGATTCCTTAAATGCTCCAATAACGGTAGAGGAATTATATGAGGCCATAAAGGACAGCCCGAAGGGCAAGAGTCCGGGACCTGATGGTTTTTCATCTGCCTACTATCAAAAATTCAAGGATATCTTAGCTGGCCCAATTCTAGCCTTGTTTCACGAGATTGGAGACAACCCTACCTTGTCTCGTATACTACTGGAGGCCCATATCACGGTTCTCCCCAAACAGGGGAAGACCGGTGATTCCCCTGGACACTATAGACCCATTTCCCTCATTAACTCCGATATGAAACTACTGGCCAAAATTCTGGCGACGCGTCTTAATAGATTTTTGCCATACCTGATCAAGAAAGACCAGGTGGGTTTTGTACCGGGCCGCGAGGCTAGGGACAATACTGTTAAAGTAACACAGTTGATCTCTCATGCCAGGGTTTCCAATATCCCCACAGTGCTCTTCTCCACGGATGTGGAGAAGGCATTTGATAGGGTAGGATGACCTTTTCTGCGCTGTGTGCTGGAAAGGATGGGCTTTGGGTTTTTTTTTGTTAATACCATCTTTGCATTATATTCGAACCCTAATGCCAAAATCAGAATCAACGGTACCCTTTCACAAACATTTGACATCAGTAATGGTACTAGGCAGGGATGCCCCCTGTCCCCACTACTTTTCGCCCTGTCCATCGAAGTTTTGGCACAAAAGATTAGATCCAATACCAATATATCGGGGATCAGGGTAGATAACTCAGAGTACAAACAGGCGCTGTACGCTGACGATGTCCTATACACGGTCACCAATCCGCAGGACTCTATTCCCGAGCTACTGCAGGAACTTAAACTATATGGCAAAGCTTCTAACTTTCTCCTAAACCTAAACAAGTCAGAATTGTTAAACATAAATGCCAATCCGGAGGTAGTACATTCTTTGCAGAGAGATTTTGGCCTCACTTTAGCGAAGAACAGATTGAAATATCTTGGTATCTATTTAACACAAGATCCCTCAGACCTCTTCAAAGCTAATTATATCCCCCTTCGGAACGATATTACAGCGGATCTTTCCTCATGGAGGAATAAATACATCTCTTGGCTGGGAAAAATTGGGGTGGTCAAGATGAACATCTTGCCACGTATTTTGTATCTCTTTCAAACCCTACCACTTCTGAGGGGGTATATAAATCACCTACAAAGCATGATTGACCAGTTCATCTGGTCTAATCATAGACCCAGAATATCAAGACAAAACATGTTTCTCCCGAGGGACAGAGGGGGGCTGGGCTTGCCGGACATATCTTCATATAGAAAGGCAGTGGGTTTGCAAAGGATAGTGGAATGGTCGCAAAACAATGAGCATAAGACCTGGATCCTGTTAGATAGAAAAATACTTAAAGTTAATAATGTGGGTTCTCTCGCATGGTTATCCCCTTCTCTCAGACCCAAAATCTTATCCAAATATATTCTACTAGTGGACACTTTTAGTCTTTGGGACGCGACAGTAGCAACATCTACTCATATTTCCTCCAGACACTCCCCAATGACACCTGTTTTTGAAAATCCTGAGCTCCCATATCACCTAGTAGGTTATCGGAAGATTAACCCTTACAACATGCGGGAGGGATCAGTACAAGGGGTGGTTGAGAACGGCAAGATTACCTCACAAAATAAACTAATAGAAATTCAACCCTCAATATTCACTTCATGGCTACATTATAACCAATTGATAAATTACATTTCTAGACACAATCATAAACATGAGCTAGGAAGGGCGCTTACGCCTTTCGAAAAGATCTGCATCAACGTGGGAGTTTTGAGACATTTGATCTCGATTCTGTACAAGATTGTGATCATCTGGGAGCCCGATTTGCTCCCCAGCTATGTCACGGGCTGGGGGAGGGAGTTGGGCTCGGAGATGGACTGTGAGTCATGGACGAGGGGATTTACGCTTACTAAGAGGTCATCAGTGTCCTCGACTATACAGGAGACACATTTAAAGTTTCTGGGCAGATGGTATATGACACCTACTAGAATTCACAAGATATTTCCTTCCTCGAGCCCGTTGTGCTGGAGAGGCTGTGGAGAGCACGGCACTCTTTTACACATATGGTGGTCTTGCCCTAAAATGCGGTCCTTTTGGTCGGGAGTACTAGACAGGGTTGATGAAACCTTGAACATTAGTGTCCGACACTCCCCGGAATTCTTGCTCTTCCTCACACTACCTAAAACACAAAGTCAGGCACACCTTGCTTTATTGCTAATTCTAATCACCAGCGCCAATAAATTGATACCCAAAAGGTGGAAAGCACAGGATCCCCCCACTGTGGAGGATTGGCACTCACAGGTGGAGGAAGTTCTACTCATGGAGAGATATCATTATCTGAAAATACATGTTAGACACCTATGAGCTGATGAGAGCAATATGGCACGGTACAATTTAAAGTACAATTTAAAGTGACATTTCATTTAATCTCTTACCCAACACATGACTGCGGTTGGATCGTGGTTGCGGGAATTCCGCTTTTCCCTTTTTTTTTTTTTTTCCTCCCTCTCTCTTTCTCTTCCCCTGCTGTCTCTTTTCTTCTCCCCCTACTACTTTCCTTTCCCTCCTCCTTGCCCTCCCTCCCCGGGTAGGGCGCATTCAGTAAAATGGATTAGACTATACTGTTATTATCACAAAACTTGAAAATTTAAATCCTGTAAAGCCTCGCTCTGGACGCTGGTCAACAGAGTGAGAGTGAACTTGTGTAGAAGTGTAAAGTATCAAAATGCTTATGTTGACTATCATTATTCTGCTGTATAAGGTTTTTGGTTGTCCCTTTATATTCGCCGTGCGACACTGCGTTCTCGCACTGGCGATCCTTTATGTATCATTTTCACTTCAATAAAGCTCTTTTAAAAAAAAATAAAAAAAAATACAATTTTGACTGTAATAGATTGAATAGCAGTTAGTTTTCTGCAAGCATGTGTGTCAGGCCTACAAGATCTACTCTGCCAACTTCTGCCAGTGCACAGTGCCACTCATATCTGTTGTCACAGTAGCTTGCAAGCATAGTACCACTAATCGAAAAAAAAAATGACAGGTAGAGGCAGGCCACCCCGCAGGGGTCGTCATGGTCGTGGTGCTGTGATTCCCTTTGGCCCTGGAATAATGCACAGGGTTCAGAGGCCACGTACCCTGAACTCGAAAAGTTCTGAGGACATAGTTGACTGGCTAACACAGGACACCAAATTTTCTATAGCTTTCGCTCGTAACCTTGACACACCATCCTCCTCCAGCTTAGCTTCGGGCACCTCTCAAGTTACCACTCGCCCGCCTGCCGCCACCACCAACACTAGCACCACAGCCACTTCACTTGATCTGTCAGAGGAGTTATTTACACATCAGTTGGAAGAAATGAGTGATGCACAAGAATTATTGCCAGAGGATGTAGATAACAGGGATATGTCTCAGTCAGGCAGAATTGCACACATGGACGTATGGTGTGATGATGATGATATTGTACCCGCTGCGGGAGTTTGGTCTGTCACTGTGAAGCGGACGTAACTCTTATACTACCTGATCGATACAACATCATACCTGATGTTTTAAAGCACGTTATTCCAAACAATTTAGGAATGTTAGGTGATTTATGCCCTTTATGGATTAAAACTAGACTCTGCATCAATTATGTAATTTTCCATGGGAGTTTTGCCATGGACCCCCCTCCGGCATGCCACAGTCTAGGTGTTAGTCCCCTTGAAACAACTTTTCCATCACTATTGTGGCCAGAAAGAGTCCCTGTGGGTGTTAAAATTCACCTGCCTATTGAAGTCTATGGTGGTTCGCCCGGTTTGCCCGTTCACGAACATTTATGGAAGTTCGCGTTTGCCGTTCACGAACCCAAATTTTTATGTTTGCGACATCACTAGAGCCCGCTGAATCCTCTCCTTGTAAGTGTAATAGTGCAAGCGAACTATGATGTCACGTGGTTGATCATCAGATAAGCCTTTAGGTTTTAGCGAGCGATGGGTTCTATCTATTAGATCTTCTGCCTCAGTGGTTCTGGGGGCCAGTGAGTGAAAGAGCTCTTTTAGATATGCTTTCCAAAAAGACAAAGAAGACTCTCACAAAGATGTGGATATCTCCTGAAAGTATGCACATATAAGCACTCTTAGCCTAGACTTTGAGGCAGTTTATCCAGACCGGGTAAAAATAAAATATAACTTTTATTATGAATTGCGCTTAAAATAAGGGTAACACACAAATTAAAATCGACACTAGCACTTTCATGTAATTAGACTGTATATATTCTCTTGGGTGGAGGACTGTAATATCAATGGCCTGTAATATTTATCTTTGTACCCCCAGAGTAATACTATTTTGGCTATGCTATACTTAGACAAATGGGTCCCACAACAAAGTGTATGTTAAATCAATCTTATAACATACATTCTCTATATAATTATTTGGGTACCCTGGTAATCCCAGTATATGTACTGTCAGCCAGTAATAATTCTTTATAAACCCTCTCTGGTTGTTATACCTGAGAGTAGTTGTTTGTTTATAGAGCAGCAATTGCAGTTTTTCTGTTTGATACAGTAGTGTTAACTAAAGCGCTCTGTGGATTTTATATTCTAGAGTTGCCAGAAAATTCTTACACTAAAATGTGTGAATTCGCGTTCTAACAGGTGATTTTAATTTAAGCGCAACTCAGATATCCTGCAAAGTCTTGAAACGCTGTCTGTTATAATTGTTATTACACTATTTTTATTAAACGTTTTTAAAGACGTAACTTTCTATGCATTTCCCCAAAAGAGCACAATTTCTATTTTCCTCTGTATGTGTTTATAAACATTCACTTGCCCGTATCTTTATTTTCTAGAGAACAAATACCTATATTGCCAATGTCAGTATTGTATATCTTAGGCTGTATATGCCTCTTTAATTTTTTAGGCAGTGTTTTAATTATAAGGAAATATTTTCTTTCTGTTGTCTCTTGGGACACAGTTGTGTTTTGGCTCTGTATACGCTATTCACGGAGCCTTAGGAGAACAGAGTTACGTTGTTCACACAGCCTTTAGTTCAGTCTGCTTCTTATTACAGATATCACTATTAATGAATTTTATCTGCCAATGCGTTTACTGAGCTTTCTATATAGCAAATCCTCTCAGGTATAGTCTCAGGGTCAATGTTAGGCTAAATACCTAAGTACTAAACATATTAAACCCTGGCTAAGTCTGGCACAACCCAGACTGTTCAACAAATTAACTAAGTATAGCTATAGTCGTCATGTGTCTAATTTGACATGAAGTGTAGGCAGTTAAAATTGGAGCGCCCAAACGCTCACATAGACTCCTGACTAGTTTCGCCCCTCCGGGCTTTGTCAAAGGCGGCGAGCCGCCGATTGTTTGGGGATATATACCGGTGAAACCGGAAGTCCCGCCTTATTCTATTTTGTGCTGATTGGTCACCATTTGTTGAATGACAGCTTTGTATACAAATCAGTTTTTACTGTTGGTAGTTGCAATGTTATGCTGGGGTTTAGCGAGCTGTCACTACATTGTATGTAGGTTATATCTTGGACTGTTGTTCTAATTACAGCTTGGATGGTTTTTAACATATTCTTACTGTATAAATAGATTATAGGGGTACTTTCTTCTAGTCACTCACAACTTTTGTTCTGATTATTTTGATTTGTTATTTGTTGTATCCTATTTATTGAATAGTCACAAATATGACATAACACTACATTTCTGCTTTCAACTATACATATATAAGCGTGGTTTTTGAAACAAGTGTGGATGATCTTTAATTCACCCTAAGTGTGTACGTGACATATTAAAAAAACACCAATATCTTTTGTTTGTGAATTGTGTTATTTATTCCATTAAATCCTTGTGTTATATGTGTTTTCTATTTTTGTATTGACAAAGGTGTCCTGGCTTGTATTATCAGGTTCATGCTCTACTAATTGTAGTGATTTGGTTTGTGGTATTTCAGTGTGAGTGTGCACTTAAACTCTTCTGTGTCTAGGTTGTATGGTTGAATCCTGTGAAGATTAGGTGACCTGTGACCTTTAATAAATGTGTGTGCTCTTGACGTCTGTGCGGAAGATGTGCAGATGATTTATTTATGTGGGAAAGGGGTGAAGATTTATTGTTGAGTTAGAATGACTTATATAATATTTTGTTCTTATTGTCATTCAATCTTATTATGTTTTTTGTTTTTTTACTTTGTTATGTCATGTGTTCCAATTTCTCATTAATATCTCTGTATAATAATTATTAGGTCAGATAGGTTGTACCCCCACTATTTGTATAGAGTTTCTATAGTTCTTTACACTGTTACACCAGTGCTAATTACAGAAAAATATAATAGTTGTTCTGCTCATTTAACCCATGAGGTTGAACTGAGTTCAATAAATAGATCCACCGACTTTCAGCTTTCAATAGAGCTGATTCTAAGTTTCCTCCTCTCATTCCTAAACTCACTTTTTCTATACCCCAGCATTGCAGGTCATTTTGGTTTGAATTATGGAATTTTAAGAAACGTGCAGCTACACTAGTTATGGATTTCATCTCTTCCTTATCTTTCGCTGCGTTTTTAATATTCCTTAAATGCTCCATTAATCTCAGATGTAATTTCCTTGAGGTCATTCCTACATAGTACAAATTGCATGTACAGTACAGTACATAAATTACACTCTCTGTATTGCAACTGATGTATCTTTTGATGCTGTGTTTCTTGCCGAACCTGTCTGTGATAGTGTCTGTATTGCACATGTGTTTACATGTGCTACAGTTGCCACATTTGTGTGCTCCTGGTTTGAATGCAGTTGCGGTTTCTTCTTTTGGAAGTGGCTACTAGTTACTAGGTCTTTTATGTTTTTCATCCTTCTATATCCAACTGAAGGCCTATCTCCTAAGATGGTTTTTAATGTTGGGTCCATCATAAGGATATTCCAGTGTTTCTGTACAATATTGAGGATTTGTGGTGTTTGGCTGTTGTATGTCATTATCAGCCTGGGTACATTAGAGCTGTTCTTGTATTTTTTGAAAAGGAGGTCGTGTCTTGGAGTGTGTAAAGCTCTATATTTGGCTTTCTTTGTGCCTCTTTTACTGTATCCTCTTCTCCATAGTCTCTCCTCCAATTCTTTTGCCCTGTCATTAAATACCTGGTCCTCAGAGCAGTTTCTGCGTAGCCTTAAAAACTCTCCTGTTGGTAAGCTTTTCATAGTGCTTGGAGCATGAGCACTAGTACTGTGTAGCAAACTGTTTGCCGCTGTAGGTTTCCTGTACAGGTCGGTGGTCACATTGCCATCACTTTTTTTGTTAATTGTTATATCCAGAAAGTTTATTTTTGTCAGACTTTCTTCATGAGTTAATTTGATGTTTAAATCATTTTGATTTAGATGTTTTAGGAAATTTAATAGATCACTATGTGTGCCTTCCCAGATAAAGAGTATATCATCTATGAACCTTATCCACAAAGGGATACAGTCGGTGTATTTTTGATTGCTTTCTGTAAATACGAATTCTTTCTCCCACCAGCCTAAAAACAGGTTGGCATAAGTGGGTGCACAGGTGGTGCCCATGGCAGTGCCCCTTGTCTGTAGATAGAATTGGCCATCAAATGTAAAGAAATTGTAGGTCAGTACAAAATTTAACAATTTAAGAATAAAGCTGTCATGTTCTTTGTTTTCTTCAGAGTACCTTTCTAAAAAGTATTTTGTGGCTTGTATACCCTGTTGGTGGTTAATAGAAGTGTAAAGGGACTCTACATCAGTTGTGACTAGCCAAGTGGAGTCGTTTAGAGTTAGATTCTCTAGTCTTTGCAGTACTTGCATTGTGTCTTGTACATATGATGGCAGTTGTTCTACATATTGCCTCAGTCTTAAATCAATGTATGTACTGGCTTTTTCTGTTAAGCTCTCAATGCCTGACACTATGGGCCTACCTGGTGGATTTTTAGCATTCTTATGTATCTTTGGGATCATATAAAAAGTAGCAATCTTTGGTTTTTCAACTTTTAGAAATTTATGTTCCTTGGTTGTGATGATTCCTTCTTTAAAGGCCTTATTGATCATGTTAGAGTAGATTTTTGTATACCCTTCCATGGGATTATGCAGTAACCTTGTATAACAGGATTTGTCTCTTAGTTGTTTGTTAGCTTCTTTCAGGTAAAGATCTAAAGGCCAGATGACGATATTGCCACCTTTGTCTGATCCCCGAATGACTACTTCTTCCCATTGTGTCATTTCTTGTATTGCCTGTTGTTCAGCAAATGTCAAGTTATGTTTTTTTGGGGCTAATTTGAGTGATGTAATATCACGGCATACACAGTCTCTGAACATTTCTATTTGGGGGTTATTGTAATTTTTTGGTACAAATGTAGATTTATTTCTTATATTACCTCTCCATTTATCTGGGGTCTTAGGTTCAGACTCCCCTAATAAATCCTCCAAATCGTTCAGAGTGAGTCTTTCTTCATCTGTCCAACCTGCCATGTTTTATTCTGATGTGAAGAATTTTTTTAGAAACAATTTCCTGGTAAATAATTGCACATCTTTTACAACATCAAATTTGTCCACATTGTTGGTTGGACAAAAGGATAAACCTTTAGAAAGTACTGAAATGTGATTAGATGTAAGTTTTAATGTAGATAAATTTATGACTCTCAATGATTCATTCTGATCTGTGAGAAGGGGCTCTGTTCCCTCCTGGGTGGTCTCCAGTGGCCTTGCTGCCCTCTCTGATATCTGGTTCTGCCTCTGGTTGGTTTTTTGTTTATACCTCCCCCCTCTGCGTATTCTCCTCCTGATTCGCCTGAATCTAAAAAATCTTTCCTCTTGTTTCTGCTAGAGGATCTTGGTAAAATCAGGTTAGAAGGGGATGTGGTTATCTGTTGGGGGGGGATTATTGCTAGAGCTCCCCTCTTCTCCATCTGTATCAGAGATATCACTTTCTATGATATTCACTTTGGGTTTTTTATTAGTATTTCTATAGAATCCTTGTTTTCGCCATTTATACACTCTATTGTTGGTGAAATCACTGATGTCTCTGTTTAGTTTACCAGATTTGATATTTTTGAGTTCTTGCTCATACTTGTCTAATTCTTGTTGGTAAGTTTTATATAGCTGATTGAAATCAGGATTTAGCTCAATTTTTTTAAGATTCTCATACTGTTCTTTAATTTTATTTTCAAATAGATCATATTCTAGTGTGTCATGTTTTACCAGTATTTTCATTAGTTTCTCTGAACATTCAGAGAGAGCTTCCTCCCACTCTGCTGTTAAACTGTCATTTTTGAACTCAAATGCTGGAAATAGCTGTATGCGTAAGCCTCTTGGTATGAGTTTCCTTTCTATGTATTTTTCAAAAAAGTGTTTATTCCACCATGTCTTGTCCTGTTTATAAAGGGTTCTATGTAAATCTTTTAAGGCCCCATCAAGTGTGGTAGCTACTGATGTCTTTCCTGTATTTTGGCCACTGTCAAAAATATCATTCAGATCCGCTGTTCTCTTAAGCTGTCTAGCTTGTCTATCTGTGTCAAATATAGATTCCATTGTATGAGATAAATAAGTCTATGTGCTCTATTTGTTCAGAAAAAATCTGGATTACCAGACAACTTTACTTATGTTACAACACACGAACAAAGGCACCACTAGGGCTATTTCCCTGTTATTGTATAATTCTAAACTTAATGTTTGTTAATTTATGAAGTTTATATTATGTATGGAATGGTGCTAAATGCATAAAAATAAATTTTCCAAAAAGACAAAGAAGACTCTCACAAAGATGTGGATATCTCCTGAAAGTATGCACATATAAGCACTCTTAGCCTAGACTTTGAGGCAGTTTATCCAGACCGGGTAAAAATAAAATATAACTTTTATTATGAATTGCGCTTAAAATAAGGGTAACACACAAATTAAAATCGACACTAGCACTTTCATGTAATTAGACTGTATATATTCTCTTGGGTGGAGGACTGTAATATCAATGGCCTGTAATATTTATCTTTGTACCCCCAGAGTAATACTATTTTGGCTATGCTATACTTAGACAAATGGGTCCCACAACAAAGTGTATGTTAAATCAATCTTATAACATACATTCTCTATATAATTATTTGGGTACCCTGGTAATCCCAGTATATGTACTGTCAGCCAGTAATAATTCTTTATAAACCCTCTCTGGTTGTTATACCTGAGAGTAGTTGTTTGTTTATAGAGCAGCAATTGCAGTTTTTCTGTTTGATACAGTAGTGTTAACTAAAGCGCTCTGTGGATTTTATATTCTAGAGTTGCCAGAAAATTCTTACACTAAAATGTGTGAATTCGCGTTCTAACAGGTGATTTTAATTTAAGCGCTACTCAGATATCCTGCAAAGTCTTGAAACGCTGTCTGTTATAATTGTTATTACACTATTTTTATTAAACGTTTTTAAAGACGTAACTTTCTCTGCATTTCCCCAAAAGAGCACAATTTCTATTTTCCTCTGTATGTGTTTATAAACATTCACTTGCCCGTATCTTTATTTTCTAGAGAACAAATACCTATATTGCCAATGTCAGTATTGTATATCTTAGGCTGTATATGCCTCTTTAATTTTTTAGGCAGTGTTTTAATTATAAGGAAATATTTTCTTTCTGTTGTCTCTTGGGACACAGTTGTGTTTTGGCTCTGTATACGCTATTCACGGAGCCTTAGGAGAACAGAGTTACGTTGTTCACACAGCCTTTAGTTCAGTCTGCTTCTTATTACAGATATCACTATTAATGAATTTTATCTGCCAATGCGTTTACTGAGCTTTCTATATAGCAAATCCTCTCAGGTATAGTCTCAGGGTCAATGTTAGGCTAAATACCTAAGTACTAAACATATTAAACCCTGGCTAAGTCTGGCACAACCCAGACTGTTCAACAAATTAACTAAGTATAGCTATAGTCGTCATGTGTCTAATTTGACATGAAGTGTAGGCAGTTAAAATTGGAGCGCCCAAACGCTCACATAGACTCCTGACTAGTTTCGCCCCTCCGGGCTTTGTCAAAGGTGGCGAGCCGCCGATTGTTTGGGGGTATATACCGGTGAAACCGGAAGTCCCGCCTTATTCTATTTTGTGCTGATTGGTCACCATTTGTTGAATGACAGCTTTGTATACAAATCAGTTTTTACTGTTGGTAGTTGCAATGTTATGCTGGGGTTTAGCGAGCTGTCACTACATTGTATGTAGGTTATATCTTGGACTGTTGTTCTAATTACAGCTTGGATGGTTTTTAACATATTCTTACTGTATAAATAGATTATAGGGGTACTTTCTTCTAGTCACTCACAACTTTTGTTCTGATTATTTTGATTTGTTATTTGTTGTATCCTATTTATTGAATAGTCACAAATATGACATAACACTACATTTCTGCTTTCAACTATACATATATAAGCGTGGTTTTTGAAACAAGTGTGGATGATCTTTAATTCACCCTAAGTGTGTACGTGACATATTAAAAAAACACCAATATCTTTTGTTTGTGAATTGTGTTATTTATTCCATTAAATCCTTGTGTTATATGTGTTTTCTATTTTTGTATTGACAAAGGTGTCCTGGCTTGTATTATCAGGTTCATGCTCTACTAATTGTAGTGATTTGGTTTGTGGTATTTCAGTGTGAGTGTGCACTTAAACTCTTCTGTGTCTAGGTTGTATGGTTGAATCCTGTGAAGATTAGGTGACCTGTGACCTTTAATAAATGTGTGTGCTCTTGACGTCTGTGCGGAAGATGTGCAGATGATTTATTTATGTGGGAAAGGGGTGAAGATTTATTGTTGAGTTAGAATGACTTATATAATATTTTGTTCTTATTGTCATTCAATCTTATTATGTTTTTTGTTTTTTTACTTTGTTATGTCATGTGTTCCAATTTCTCATTAATATCTCTGTATAATAATTATTAGGTCAGATAGGTTGTACCCCCACTATTTGTATAGAGTTTCTATAGTTCTTTACACTGTTACACCAGTGCTAATTACAGAAAAATATAATAGTTGTTCTGCTCATTTAACCCATGAGGTTGAACTGAGTTCAATAAATAGATCCACCGACTTTCAGCTTTCAATAGAGCTGATTCTAAGTTTCCTCCTCTCATTCCTAAACTCACTTTTTCTATACCCCAGCATTGCAGGTCATTTTGGTTTGAATTATGGAATTTTAAGAAACGTGCAGCTACACTAGTTATGGATTTCATCTCTTCCTTATCTTTCGCTGCGTTTTTAATATTCCTTAAATGCTCCATTAATCTCAGATGTAATTTCCTTGAGGTCATTCCTACATAGTACAAATTGCATGTACAGTACAGTACATAAATTACACTCTCTGTATTGCAACTGATGTATCTTTTGATGCTGTGTTTCTTGCCGAACCTGTCTGTGATAGTGTCTGTATTGCGCATGTGTTTACATGTGCTACAGTTGCCACATTTGTGTGCTCCTGGTTTGAATGCAGTTGTGGTTTTCTTCTTTTGGAAGTGGCTACTAGTTACTAGGTCTTTTATGTTTTTCGTCCTTCTATATCCAACTGAAGGCCTATCTCCTAAGATGGTTTTTAATGTTGGGTCCATCATAAGGATATTCCAGTGTTTCTGTACAATATTGAGGATTTGTGGTGTTTGGCTGTTGTATGTCATTATCAGCCTGGGTACATTAGAGCTGTTCTTGTATTTTTTGAAAAGGAGGTCGTGTCTTGGAGTGTGTAAAGCTCTATATTTGGCTTTCTTTGTGCTTCTTTTACTGTATCCTCTTCTCCATAGTCTCTCCTCCAATTCTTTTGCCCTGTCATTAAATACCTGGTCCTCAGAGCAGTTTCTGCGTAGCCTTAAAAACTCTCCTGTTGGTAAGCTTTTCATAGTGCTTGGAGCATGAGCACTAGTACTGTGTAGCAAACTGTTTGCCGCTGTAGGTTTCCTGTACAGGTCGGTGGTCACATTGCCATCACTTTTTTTGTTAATTGTTATATCCAGAAAGTTTATTTTTGTCAGACTTTCTTCATGAGTTAATTTGATGTTTAAATCATTTTGATTTAGATGTTTTAGGAAATTTAATAGATCACTATGTGTGCCTTCCCAGATAAAGAGTATATCATCTATGAACCTTATCCACAAAGGGATACAGTCGGTGTATTTTTGATTGCTTTCTGTAAATACGAATTCTTTCTCCCACCAGCCTAAAAACAGGTTGGCATAAGTGGGTGCACAGGTGGTGCCCATGGCAGTGCCCCTTGTCTGTAGATGGAATTGGCCATCAAATGTAAAGAAATTGTAGGTCAGTACAAAATTTAACAATTTAAGAATAAAGCTGTCATGTTCTTTGTTTTCTTCAGAGTACCTTTCTAAAAAGTATTTTGTGGCTTGTATACCCTGTTGGTGGTTAATAGAAGTGTAAAGGGACTCTACATCAGTTGTGACTAGCCAAGTGGAGTCGTTTAGAGTTAGATTCTCTAGTCTTTGCAGTACTTGCATTGTGTCTTGTACATATGATGGCAGTTGTTCTACATATTGCCTCAGTCTTAAATCAATGTATGTACTGGCTTTTTCTGTTAAGCTCTCAATGCCTGACACTATGGGCCTACCTGGTGGATTTTTAGCATTCTTATGTATCTTTGGGATCATATAAAAAGTAGCAATCTTTGGTTTTTCAACTTTTAGAAATTTATGTTCCTTGGTTGTGATGATTCCTTCTTTAAAGGCCTTATTGATCATGTTAGAGTAGATTTTTGTATACCCTTCCATGGGATTATGCAGTAACCTTGTATAACAGGATTTGTCTCTTAGTTGTTTGTTAGCTTCTTTCAGGTAAAGATCTAAAGGCCAGATGACGATATTGCCACCTTTGTCTGATCCCCGAATGACTACTTCTTCCCATTGTGTCATTTCTTGTATTGCCTGTTGTTCAGCAAATGTCAAGTTATGTTTTTTGGGGCTAATTTGAGTGATGTAATATCACGGCATACACAGTCTCTGAACATTTCTATTTGGGGGTTATTGTAATTTTTTGGTACAAATGTAGATTTATTTCTTATATTACCTCTCCATTTATCTGGGGTCTTAGGTTCAGACTCCCCTAATAAATCCTCCAAATCGTTCAGAGTGAGTCTTTCTTCATCTGTCCAACCTGCCATGTTTTCTTCTGATGTGAAGAATTTTTTTAGAAACAATTTCCTGGTAAATAATTGCACATCTTTTACAACATCAAATTTGTCCACATTGTTGGTTGGACAAAAGGATAAACCATTAGAAAGTACTGAAATGTGATTAGATGTAAGTTTTAATGTAGATAAATTTATGACTCTCAATGATTCATTCTGATCTGTGAGAAGGGGCTCTGTTCCCTCCTGGGTGGTCTCCAGTGGCCTTGCTGCCCTCTCTGATATCTGGTTCTGCCTCTGGTTGGTTTTTTGTTTATACCTCCCCCCTCTGCGTATTCTCCTCCTGATTCGCCTGAATCTAAAAAATCTTTCCTCTTGTTTCTGCTAGAGGATCTTGGTAAAATCAGGTTAGAAGGGGATGTGGTTATCTGTTGGGGGGGGGATTATTGCTAGAGCTCCCCTCTTCTCCATCTGTATCAGAGATATCACTTTCTATGATATTCACTTTGGGTTTTTTATTAGTATTTCTATAGAATCCTTGTTTTCGCCATTTATACACTCTATTGTTGGTGAAATCACTGATGTCTCTGTTTAGTTTACCAGATTTGATATTTTTGAGTTCTTGCTCATACTTGTCTAATTCTTGTTGGTAAGTTTTATATAGCTGATTGAAATCAGGATTTAGCTCAAATTTTTTAAGATTCTCATACTGTTCTTTAATTTTATTTTCAAATAGATCATATTCTAGTGTGTCATGTTTTACCAGTATTTTCATTAGTTTCTCTGAACATTCAGAGAGAGCTTCCTCCCACTCTGCTGTTAAACTGTCATTTTTGAACTCAAATGCTGGAAATAGCTGTATGCGTAAGCCTCTTGGTATGAGTTTCCTTTCTATGTATTTTTCAAAAAAGTGTTTATTCCACCATGTCTTGTCCTGTTTATAAAGGGTTCTATGTAAATCTTTTAAGGCCCCATCAAGTGTGGTAGCTACTGATGTCTTTCCTGTATTTTGGCCACTGTCAAAAATATCATTCAGATCCGCTGTTCTCTTAAGCTGTCTAGCTTGTCTATCTGTGTCAAATATAGATTCCATTGTATGAGATAAATAAGTCTATGTGCTCTATTTGTTCAGAAAAAATCTGGATTACCAGACAACTTTACTTATGTTACAACACACGAACAAAGGCACCACTAGGGCTATTTCCCTGTTATTGTATAATTCTAAACTTAATGTTTGTTAATTTATGAAGTTTATATTATGTATGGAATGGTGCTAAATGCATAAAAATAAATTTTCCAAAAAGACAAAGAAGACTCTCACAAAGATGTGGATATCTCCTGAAAGTATGCACATATAAGCACTCTTAGCCTAGACTTTGAGGCAGTTTATCCAGACCGGGTAAAAATAAAATATAACTTTTATTATGAATTGCGCTTAAAATAAGGGTAACACACAAATTAAAATCGACACTAGCACTTTCATGTAATTAGACTGTATATATTCTCTTGGGTGGAGGACTGTAATATCAATGGCCTGTAATATTTATCTTTGTACCCCCAGAGTAATACTATTTTGGCTATGCTATACTTAGACAAATGGGTCCCACAACAAAGTGTATGTTAAATCAATCTTATAACATACATTCTCTATATAATTATTTGGGTACCCTGGTAATCCCAGTATATGTACTGTCAGCCAGTAATAATTCTTTATAAACCCTCTCTGGTTGTTATACCTGAGAGTAGTTGTTTGTTTATAGAGCAGCAATTGCAGTTTTTCTGTTTGATACAGTAGTGTTAACTAAAGCGCTCTGTGGATTTTATATTCTAGAGTTGCCAGAAAATTCTTACACTAAAATGTGTGAATTCGCGTTCTAACAGGTGATTTTAATTTAAGCGCAACTCAGATATCCTGCAAAGTCTTGAAACGCTGTCTGTTATAATTGTTATTACACTATTTTTATTAAACGTTTTTAAAGACGTAACTTTCTCTGCATTTCCCCAAAAGAGCACAATTTCTATTTTCCTCTGTATGTGTTTATAAACATTCACTTGCCCGTATCTTTATTTTCTAGAGAACAAATACCTATATTGCCAATGTCAGTATTGTATATCTTAGGCTGTATATGCCTCTTTAATTTTTTAGGCAGTGTTTTAATTATAAGGAAATATTTTCTTTCTGTTGTCTCTTGGGACACAGTTGTGTTTTGGCTCTGTATACGCTATTCACGGAGCCTTAGGAGAACAGAGTTACGTTGTTCACACAGCCTTTAGTTCAGTCTGCTTCTTATTACAGATATCACTATTAATGAATTTTATCTGCCAATGCGTTTACTGAGCTTTCTATATAGCAAATCCTCTCAGGTATAGTCTCAGGGTCAATGTTAGGCTAAATACCTAAGTACTAAACATATTAAACCCTGGCTAAGTCTGGCACAACCCAGACTGTTCAACAAATTAACTAAGTATAGCTATAGTCGTCATGTGTCTAATTTGACATGAAGTGTAGGCAGTTAAAATTGGAGCGCCCAAACGCTCACATAGACTCCTGACTAGTTTCGCCCCTCCGGGCTTTGTCAAAGGCGGCGAGCCGCCGATTGTTTGGGGGTATATACCGGTGAAACCGGAAGTCCCGCCTTATTCTATTTTGTGCTGATTGGTCACCATTTGTTGAATGACAGCTTTGTATACAAATCAGTTTTTACTGTTGGTAGTTGCAATGTTATGCTGGGGTTTAGCGAGCTGTCACTACATTGTATGTAGGTTATATCTTGGACTGTTGTTCTAATTACAGCTTGGATGGTTTTTAACATATTCTTACTGTATAAATAGATTATAGGGGTACTTTCTTCTAGTCACTCACAACTTTTGTTCTGATTATTTTGATTTGTTATTTGTTGTATCCTATTTATTGAATAGTCACAAATATGACATAACACTACATTTCTGCTTTCAACTATACATATATAAGCGTGGTTTTTGAAACAAGTGTGGATGATCTTTAATTCACCCTAAGTGTGTACGTGACATATTAAAAAAACACCAATATCTTTTGTTTGTGAATTGTGTTATTTATTCCATTAAATCCTTGTGTTATATGTGTTTTCTATTTTTGTATTGACAAAGGTGTCCTGGCTTGTATTATCAGGTTCATGCTCTACTAATTGTAGTGATTTGGTTTGTGGTATTTCAGTGTGAGTGTGCACTTAAACTCTTCTGTGTCTAGGTTGTATGGTTGAATCCTGTGAAGATTAGGTGACCTGTGACCTTTAATAAATGTGTGTGCTCTTGACGTCTGTGCGGAAGATGTGCAGATGATTTATTTATGTGGGAAAGGGGTGAAGATTTATTGTTGAGTTAGAATGACTTATATAATATTTTGTTCTTATTGTCATTCAATCTTATTATGTTTTTTGTTTTTTTACTTTGTTATGTCATGTGTTCCAATTTCTCATTAATATCTCTGTATAATAATTATTAGGTCAGATAGGTTGTACCCCCACTATTTGTATAGAGTTTCTATAGTTCTTTACACTGTTACACCAGTGCTAATTACAGAAAAATATAATAGTTGTTCTGCTCATTTAACCCATGAGGTTGAACTGAGTTCAATAAATAGATCCACCGACTTTCAGCTTTCAATAGAGCTGATTCTAAGTTTCCTCCTCTCATTCCTAAACTCACTTTTTCTATACCCCAGCATTGCAGGTCATTTTGGTTTGAATTATGGAATTTTAAGAAATGTGCAGCTACACTAGTTATGGATTTCATCTCTTCCTTATCTTTCGCTGCGTTTTTAATATTCCTTAAATGCTCCATTAATCTCAGATGTAATTTCCTTGAGGTCATTCCTACATAGTACAAATTGCATGTACAGTACAGTACATAAATTACACTCTCTGTATTGCAACTGATGTATCTTTTGATGCTGTGTTTCTTGCCGAACCTGTCTGTGATAGTGTCTGTATTGCGCATGTGTTTACATGTGCTACAGTTGCCACATTTGTGTGCTCCTGGTTTGAATGCAGTTGTGGTTTTCTTCTTTTGGAAGTGGCTACTAGTTACTAGGTCTTTTATGTTTTTCATCCTTCTATATCCAACTGAAGGCCTATCTCCTAAGATGGTTTTTAATGTTGGGTCCATCATAAGGATATTCCAGTGTTTCTGTACAATATTGAGGATTTGTGGTGTTTGGCTGTTGTATGTCATTATCAGCCTGGGTACATTAGAGCTGTTCTTGTATTTTTTGAAAAGGAGGTCGTGTCTTGGAGTGTGTAAAGCTCTATATTTGGCTTTCTTTGTGCCTCTTTTACTGTATCCTCTTCTCCATAGTCTCTCCTCCAATTCTTTTGCCCTGTCATTAAATACCTGGTCCTCAGAGCAGTTTCTGCGTAGCCTTAAAAACTCTCCTGTTGGTAAGCTTTTCATAGTGCTTGGAGCATGAGCACTAGTACTGTGTAGCAAACTGTTTGCCGCTGTAGGTTTCCTGTACAGGTCGGTGGTCACATTGCCATCACTTTTTTTGTTAATTGTTATATCCAGAAAGTTTATTTTTGTCAGACTTTCTTCATGAGTTAATTTGATGTTTAAATCATTTTGATTTAGATGTTTTAGGAAATTTAATAGATCACTATGTGTGCCTTCCCAGATAAAGAGTATATCATCTATGAACCTTATCCACAAAGGGATACAGTCGGTGTATTTTTGATTGCTTTCTGTAAATACGAATTCTTTCTCCCACCAGCCTAAAAACAGGTTGGCATAAGTGGGTGCACAGGTGGTGCCCATGGCAGTGCCCCTTGTCTGTAGATAGAATTGGCCATCAAATGTAAAGAAATTGTAGGTCAGTACAAAATTTAACAATTTAAGAATAAAGCTGTCATGTTCTTTGTTTTCTTCAGAGTACCTTTCTAAAAAGTATTTTGTGGCTTGTATACCCTGTTGGTGGTTAATAGAAGTGTAAAGGGACTCTACATCAGTTGTGACTAGCCAAGTGGAGTCGTTTAGAGTTAGATTCTCTAGTCTTTGCAGTACTTGCATTGTGTCTTGTACATATGATGGCAGTTGTTCTACATATTGCCTCAGTCTTAAATCAATGTATGTACTGGCTTTTTCTGTTAAGCTCTCAATGCCTGACACTATGGGCCTACCTGGTGGATTTTTAGCATTCTTATGTATCTTTGGGATCATATAAAAAGTAGCAATCTTTGGTTTTTCAACTTTTAGAAATGTATGTTCCTTGGTTGTGATGATTCCTTCTTTAAAGGCCTTATTGATCATGTTAGAGTAGATTTTTGTATACCCTTCCATGGGATTATGCAGTAACCTTGTATAACAGGATTTGTCTCTTAGTTGTTTGTTAGCTTCTTTCAGGTAAAGATCTAAAGGCCAGATGACGATATTGCCACCTTTGTCTGATCCCCGAATGACTACTTCTTCCCATTGTGTCATTTCTTGTATTGCCTGTTGTTCAGCAAATGTCAAGTTATGTTTTTTGGGGCTAATTTGAGTGATGTAATATCACGGCATACACAGTCTCTGAACATTTCTATTTGGGGGTTATTGTAATTTTTTGGTACAAATGTAGATTTATTTCTTATATTACCTCTCCATTTATCTGGGGTCTTAGGTTCAGACTCCCCTAATAAATCCTCCAAATCGTTCAGAGTGAGTCTTTCTTCATCTGTCCAACCTGCCATGTTTTCTTCTGATGGCTGTAGATGGCTGTAGATCTGATGCAGAAACAGACTCAGGCACACCCCGGATCCTGAGGTTATTTATCCGGGATCTGTCTTCTATGTCAGCTATCTTGTCTTCTACAACATCAAAGTAATCTGAAAGATGTTGCGTAAAATTTTAAAAGGTTTGATTGTTCGTCTGATAGGTCCTCATATCTCCTTTCCAAGGAATCGATACGTTCATTTGTGGATGAAATTTCTTTCTTCAGCTCAGCAGTGGAGGCCGTTATTTTTGCTGTTAAGGAAGCATGATGTTTATTCAATAATGATTTTAAAGATTCCATGATAAATGTGGGAGTGACCTCCGTACTAGTAGATTGTTGAATCTCATGTATGGCTGATAACATGATTTCAAAGGCCTCTGATCCGGGTGAATCTGGAGCATTTATTTCAGAATGAGGTCCAGAGTAAGTGGAGCCAAAATGGTCTATCACTGTTTTTTTGGGGGGATAGGGTTGTTTATTTTATTTTTTTCCTTGCTAACTGCGACATGATAATGATGTTGTTGCAAAAATAGATAACAGCTAAGTTGCACTATCAAACTACAAAGTAAAGATGATTGCTCAACTGTGCAAGGCTAGAGGTATGTTTGCATAAGCTAGCACATCAGGGTCTAACTGTTTAGCACTGATTGGGAGACAGGCAAAATTGGACTATATGTGTTTATTCCATCTCTTCAGCTAGTGAGAAACCGTTTAGGGGAGAAAGAAACAAGTGAGGGTAACAGTTATTAATCAGTCTTTTTTCACTTCTCTCACTTTGTAGATTGTTATGGTTTCATATACCTTAGAATCTGCCTATAGCTGGATTGAGGCCTTTGAGGTAAAAGCTGCAGTCCCAAGTATACTTTTTGTCAAGACTCAAGTGTTTTGTCTTGGACTAGAGCAAAGTCTCCAAGTGGTAGTCTAACTTATAAATCCCACTAACCCACACTACAGGGTATTTCTTAATTTTAGGACACTGCAGAATGGTATCAGTGTATGCTGGAGCCTGATCTCTATGACCGATTATATGAATGGTGCTATGGTACACACCCTGGTTTCCGGAACAGTCTTCCTTTTAGAGAGCAGAGGTAGAGGCAGTGGCGATCAAGAAAGGAGACAGGAGGAGAGCCAACACTCTGCGTATGTCTCTCTGCAGACTCCACTTGGTATGCGATCTGAATCTAAGATGGCACCACCCTCGGATGACCTACGGCCTTGAAGCAGCAGTGAGCTGTCTCGTCTGCAGATAAGGTGGACAATCGGTTCACCGGTAGTGCTCCAAAGTAGATTAATCCCTTCAGAACCTCCGGTATAGGTTTCCTGTGATTAGTTCTCACAGCCGCTACTCTGCAGTCATTTATTACAATGCCGTAGGGTTGTCGATCACGGCCAGTAGACACAGTGGGAGGGTGAGTGGGTCCAAAGGGACAAGTGGGAATTAAAAAAAGGGAAAAAAACTTTAGGTTACAAGAGGGAATTGGAAGGATTGGAGCAGGCGCTCACTAAAAATGCAACCAGCTTCTTCCTGTGTTGGCTCTGCCCCCATATATTAATATACTTTTAACCTCTGTGATTACCTTGTATTTAAGCCTCTTTTGACAACCACTGATCACATGACTTTTTATTTATTATCTATTGACTTGCATTTTAACTGTGTTGTGCAGAACCCACAGATATGAGCTCAATGTTATCTCTATGGCCCACATGAACTAGGAGTCTCCTGTTGTGAAAAGCAAATAAAAAAACATTTGATAAGACTGTCTGTAGTAGCTTAGAATCCACTGCCCCCGACACTAAATAAACCTATTAACCCCTAAAACACCGCCCTCCACATCGCTACTACTATAATAAAGTTATTAACCCTTAAACTGCTGGGCCCCACATCGAAACACACAAAATTAAACTATTAACCCCTAAACCTAACTATCCCCTATACTTTAAATTAAACCTCATAACCCATTCACACGCCAAAAAAATTACGGATATGATGCAATTACGCTTTTTTCAACATTATTACAGTAACGCATTCACAATTACCTTAAAAAAGTTGCATTTGAAGAAAAAACATCACATTATTAGCTAGTCTACAGATTAGGTGTTCATTTCAACAAATTTAAGACAAACGCAAAAAGACATTCAGATTGATTGCTTTGGCTTACAATAGAATTTACAAATGCAACCTCATTAACATTTACATCTTTATTCGGAACTGTGCTAATATCTTGATTTCTTTCTTTTCAAAATATACAGAGTCTGAGGCCAGGGAGGAGGAAGCACAGCACCAACAGGCTCCTCTTTCACTCAGGCATGAGAGTGG
Source organism: Bombina bombina (assembly GCF_027579735.1). Lineage (NCBI taxonomy): Eukaryota > Metazoa > Chordata > Amphibia > Anura > Bombinatoridae > Bombina > Bombina bombina. Next base: position 1,265,827,130 of record NC_069501.1, on the reverse strand, counting down.
TGCAGATGACTCGCCACCTCGAGGAGAAATGGAAGACATCCCTGTAGAAGCCCTTGCTGCAGAAGAGATCCCTGCAGCAGCCCCCATGCACCAGCAGACCCCTGTGCACCAGCAGCCCACCGTGCACCAGCAGACCGCTGGGCAGTAGCTCATCCTGAGGAGAACATCCCCCAGAGGTGCCAGAGCTTGAGCTCGTTAGAAACTTCCTCATATAGATGCATGCCTCCCAGAGGGAACAGGCGGATAAACAGGGTGTTCATGACAGGAGTAATAAACCAACTGTTCGAAGGACAGGCAGAATACAGGGTGATCATGACAGTAGTCATGAACCAACTGCTTGAAGGACAAAATAATATCTGCAATACTCTAAATAATATGTTGCAGGTCCTCTGGGAGGTGCCAAGCGGAACGGGGGAAAGAGCATCTGTTCCTGGACCATCTTTTCCTGTGCCTCAATCTCCTCCTCAGCCTGATGATCCCTTAACCACTCATAGTACTCCTCTTCTCCTACTTCCCCAACCATCTCCTAGGAAGAACTCGTTGGAGGGGGCAGTTGCCCTCCACAGAGCCTCCGTCTCGTGGAAATAAGGGAAGAAGGAGGAAGATTATATATATATATATATATATAAATATATATATATATATATATATATATATATATATATATATATATATATATATATATATATATATATATATAGGAAAGTAAAGTAAAATAAACTGTAACATCCAAAAATGTCCAAAGATAAATACTTAAACAAAGTTCTAACTCCGGAGGATAAACGTTCAAGAACCAAAGGGTTAACAGGAGAACATGTCAAAGCTCAAAAACTGGTCAAAGTAATACTGAAATCCAGCAATTTCCCCTATACACGCTCACTGTACATTTGTAGTGAACTGCAGCATATTATTTCACGGCTCATGAGAACTGCAGGGTTATATATATATATACTTTTACCACACACAGGTATCAGGTAAATGACAGGGGGAAACCATGTTCCCAAGAGGCACTACCGCCTCAACCCACCACCACACGGGTGCACCGATTAACCTTTCTTCTCTGTGTGTATGTTCAGCGTCCCTAGAAAGCCAATTCCCAGAGCCTGTTGATCCAAATGCTGCAGCGTCTTGAACAGAGCGTCCCACTATGCGGGAGGGGGTGTGTTCCGGTCCTCTCTCACCATGTGATATCCGTGGACCCATCCAAGGGAGGATCTGCACTGCTTGAAAAAAACCTCTGTGAACTTTGGAGCTTAGAGTCCTTAGACCGTTGCTGCAGCCCAGATGTAAGCACACAGCCAAGGAAAGGATTATGCAGACAACGGTCAATGTAGATTAAAACTTCATCTTTATTGTGCAATACATAAAAGCATTCCAGGGGTCAGCACAAGCACACAACAGCACGAAAGTCCGCTAACATGTTACGGCCTGAGGGCCGAAACATGTTAGCGGACTTTCGTGCTGTTGTGTGCTTGTGCTGACCCCTGGAATGCTTTTATGTATTGCACAATAAAGATGAAGTTTTAATCTACATTGACCGTTGTCTGCATAATCCTTTCCTTGGCTGTATATATATATATATTTTTTTTTTTTAATTTAATGTTTAAAGTTCTATCAGCCAATAGAATGCAAGCTCAATCTGATTGGCTGATCGGATCAGCCAATCGGATTGAACTTGATTCTGATTGGCTGATTCCATCAGCCAATCAGAATATTCCTACCTTAATTCCGATTGGCTGATAGAATCCTATCAGCCAATCGGAATTCGAGGGACGCCATCTTGGATGACGTCATTTAAAGGAACCGTCATTCGTCGTTCAGTCGTCGGCCAGGATGGATGTTCCGCGGTGGAGGTCTTCAGGATGCTGCCGCTTCGCTCCGGATGGATGCCGCTTGGATGATGACTTCAATCGGATGGAAGACCTCTTCTGCCCCGCTTGGATGAAGACTTCAGCCGGATCATGAACCTCTTCAGCCCCCCGCTTGGGCTTGGATCAGGACATCGGAGGAGCTCTTCTGGACCGATCGGTGAACCTGGTATGGTGAAGACAAGGTAGGATGATCTTCAGGGGCTTAGTGTTAGGTTTATTTAAGGGGGGTTTGGGTTAGATTAGGGGTATGTGGGTGGTGGGTTGTAATGTTGGGGGGCTTGGGTATTGTATTTTTTTTTTTACAGGCAAAAGTGCTGTATTTCTTGGGGCATGCCCCGCAAAGGGCCCTGTTCAGGGCTGGTAAGGTAAAAGAGCTTTGAACTTTAGTAATTTAGAATAGGGTAGGGCATTTTTTTATTTTGGGGGGCTTTGTTATTTTATTAGGGGGCTTAGAGTAGGTGTAATTAGTTTAAAATTGTTGTAATATTTTTCTTATGTTTGTAAATATTTTTTTATTTTTTGTAACTTAGTTCTTTTTTATTTTTTGTACTTTAGCTAGTTTATTTAATTGTATTTATTTGTAGCAATTGTATTTAATTAATTTATTGATAGTGTAGTGTTAGGTTAATTGTAGGTAATTGTAGGTAGTTTATTTAATTAATTTATTGATAGTCTAGTGTTAGGTTTATTTGTAACTTAGGTTAGGATTTCTTTTACAGGTAAATTTGTAATTATTTTAACTATTTTAGCTATTAAATAGTTCTTAACTATTTAATAGCTATTGTACCTGGTTAAAATAAATACAAAGTTACCTGTAAAATAAATATAAATCCTAAAATAGCTATAATATAATTATAATTTATATTGTAGCTATATTAGGATTTATTTTACAGGTAAGTATTTAGCTTTAAATAGGAATAATTTATTTAATAAGAGTTAATTAATTTCGTTAGATTTAAATTATATTTAATTTAGGGGGGTGTTAGTGTTAGGGTTAGACTTAGCTTTAGGGGTTAATACATTTATTAGAATAGCGGTGAGCTCCAGTCGGCAGATTAGGGGTTAATGTTTGAAGTTAGGTGTCGGCGATGTTAGGGAGGGCAGATTAGGGGTTAATACTATTTATGATAGGGTTAGTGAGGCGGATTAGGGGTTAATAACTTTATTATAGTAGCGCTCAGGTCCGCTCGGCAGATTAGGGGTTAATAAGTGTAGGCAGGTGGAGGCGACGTTGAGGGGGGCAGATTAAGGGTTAATAAATATAATACAGCGGTCGGCGGTGTTAGGGGCAGCAGATTAGGGGTACATAAGTATAACGTAGGTGGCGGTCGGCAGATTAGGGGTTAAAAAATTTTTTGCAAGTGTCGGCGATGTGGGGGGGACCTCGGTTTAGGGGTACATAGGTAGTTTATGGGTGTTAGTGTACTTTAGAGCACAGTAGTTAAGAGCTTTATAAACCGGCGTTAGCCCAGAAAGCTCTTAACTACTGACTTTTTTCCTGCGGCTGGAGTTTTGTCGTTAGATGTCTAACGCTCACTTCAGAAACTACTCTAAATACCGGAGTTATAAAAATCCCATTGAAAAGATAGGATACGCAATTTACGTAAGGGGATCTGCGGTATGGAAAAGTCGCGGCTGGAAAGTGAGCGTTAGACCCTATTTTGAGTGACTCCAAATACCGGCGGTAGCCTAAAACCAGCGTTAGGAGCCTCTAACGCTGGTTTTCACGGCTACCTCCAAACTCCAAATCTAGGCCATTGTCTTCATTCATTTCTTCCACAAGACAGCAACAATGTACATGATCGACACAATCCATAATACAAGAAAATCATGGTTTCAAACTTGTGTTCTCATACGCAAACGTGGCAAATCAAATATTGCTGGACAACGTCATCCAATTAAAGGACGGATTTAACACTTATGCATCCTTCCCAGCAACTGATCGGAACTCAGCATGGTTTGCTCAATCCTTGCTAGAGCCTCTAGCGTTAACCATTCTGAGTCACAAACTAAATAAAAATAAATATTATAAATTAATAATAATTACAGAACATAATAATAATAATAATAATAATAATAGAGCAAAGAGACATTGTACTAATTCAAATATAAATCATTATTATTATAAAATATGCTATAGAGAAAAAGAATTAGACATTAAATATGTTCTTCATAGATAAACCATTAAGATATTAAGAAAATTCAAAACCCTATCAATCTGGGAAAAAAAATCTTTCTTTGGTTTATGTCACACTGTGAAAAGGGCGGTGATAACAAATCCAAAATATTGGCATATATACATAATATATATCCAACATCTAGGCAATATCATTTAGATATTAGAAAATGAGGATCTTGATTTCAAAAAATGTAAATTGGAAACATATACATTAATCAAATCAAGAAAAGGTTTATAAAAAACATGTTCTATTCAAAATAATTTTATTTATAATTAGATCAGTAAAATGTCCCTTTAAAAATGTATGTTCTAATGTTGATTTGTAATGATACTTACATTGGTGGCTGGGAAGGACAAGCCGGCACCCAGGACAATGAAGGTGTGGATTAGGGTAAAGGTGTTGTTGGAGAGGGATGGGGCGAAGGAGAGGGATGGGGCGAGGTGTGGGGAGTCATGGGCGAGTCATGGGCTGTGGGATTTGGTGGCTGTGCAGGTGGGGTAGATGCAGGACGGGCAAAATGGGGAGAGCGGCGAGGGAGGGCAGGGATTACTTTTGGGGAAGGGCCAGGAGAGGGGTCAGAATGGGAAGGGCCAGGAGAGGGGTCAGGACGGGAAAGACTGGGAGGCTGATGCCCAAAAGTGGAAGTTCCATTTGAAATATATAATACAATTTTATAAATACATATATTATATGAAAATATATTATTATCTTGATAGAAATCAATATTCACCATCATTTAAAATCTGTATTCTTGTTCTCATAAAATATTTATACAAAGTCACAATAATGACTATGTTTAAAGGTATTGATTGATTGGAATCAAGTCTAATTAATAATTTTTAATTGATCCTTGAAACTCTGATTGTTCAATGTTATTTTTTAAGGAACATTTGATCAATACATCAAAAATTATATTTTTCAAAGTCAACATTATGTGCTAATCTTTATTATTTTATAATATGATATTTCTCTTTTTTATAATATATCAGTACGCATGTATGCATTTGAGATTAAAACGCCATAGAGTTCTTTTAGACACATGCCCGTGAATTGACTTTGGAGACTCCAACAATTGGATAATATGGGAGTGTGTAATATGATCAAATCTAAATGGCCATTCCACCTAGCCTTTGAAAGAAGGTAATCACTGATTAACATATAGATTAAGATGATTGCCTTTGAAATCTTAAATATAATTATTTTAAGCTTGATGGTTCAATCAATTACTATTCAGAATCTATACATGGTAGATACTATCGTTCATATTAAATATTAAGAATAGAATAGTATCTATTTGACATTACTTTTACAGAGTATGTTTTGTGAATATCTCTTTTACATTAGGATTACATGTATGTCATCCCAATATTAATAGACACAATCCAAATTGCATTTTTTTGGTTAGAGGAATATTAATGTTTGTTTGAGTGAAATGGACAGTCTACACATACATCATTTGCAAGTCCCTTTACATATCATACATCATGAAATTAAATCAATGAATTTCAACACGATTATGTTTTATGTACACTTAGAAGTGGCTGAGAAGCTCAGAACTGTGATGACATAATGAGATGGTCTGCATCTAGGCATTTAGATGAATATCAATGACTGTACAATCATAAGATGATTATTGGGGTTTTGGATGTAATATGCATGTGACATCATGATTTCATTCATGATAATTCATACATAAATAGAAAAAGAAATAAAAACAAGAAATAAAAACATTCTGCATGATATAGAAAGAGGGCATTAGTGTATTTAAAAAATATTTGATGAATATATTTTTAGTGGACAAAGCTGTAGACTTAATTTTTCTTCAATAGTATGTTTTTGAAACAATAATACACGTTATATACATGTTATATATATTTGATGTACCATCAGACTCCGAGGGAGCCACTTCCTCCTTCATTGCACATGCTGTTACATCCAGATCTATAAAACATAATATGTTGTGTACATGTTAAAATCAAATATTATAATGTGTTATTGGTGCTCAAGAACACACATCAATGTTGCATTAAAGACATACTGAACCAAAGTTAGGAATTTCATAATTTTGATGGAGCATGCAAATGAAATAAAATATATAACTATCAATGATTAATGTAATTGTTTTTTGAAAATCTGGAAAAAAAAGCATAGTACATTGAACATTGAATAGTTCTCATGTGTTTATCGCTTGATGATTGTTGTCTAGATTTATACAAAATATCAACATGTGCTAGCCGTGTTCTGAAGCACGAAGGTGTAGACTAAGAAGCTTTGAGATCTTAATAATATATATATATATATATATATATATATATATATATATATATATACATATATATATATATATATATATATATATATATATATATATATATATATATAATTAGAGGAGTACATAAGTTTTATTTAAATGGAATGCTTCATCATAATCATTATCAGAATATTTCTGAAAAAGACACCTTTAATGACGTATGAATGAGTCAATGGACTTACCAGAACCCTGCAAAGGGAGGTCTGCGTCAGTGCTGGATCCCTCCGAGTCTGTCAGAATAACTAGTTATATTAATGATATAAATAAATATTATGTAACACAATTTGTACATCAGCTTGAAATATACAAATCTAGTATTCCAAAATAAAATTTTTCTAAACTATTTGAAATATTATCTTTTGAAATGTGAAGACTAGACCACTAATATGAAAAATAAATTAATTAGTTCATCAAGGTTAGTGGAAAGAAAATGATGTCTTTCACATATGTCCCATTTCTTAAAATCTTAGACAGCCAATTCTTATCATATTAATCATTGGCATATTTACAAATAACTATTGATCCCTCTTTGTAAAAGAATCCAGAGAGACAACACTTTGAATAACAACTGGTGACAACTAGAGCATAATACATGTGGCACATATATACATTTGTGCAATGTACAGTAATCTGGTTTCTGACACAACACATATTGATCACAATGCAAGACATATATTTTAAATTATGTCATCATGGTGCTGTTAGAATTTGCTTATATATAAAGGTAGTCCGAGAGTGAAAGATGTGATATTGTTTCATCAAAACAGTGTAATGATTAATAAAGATAATGTTTTATCTAGATACATTCAATACCAATATTTGAGAATGTCACTCTAAAGGAATGGTCTATTCTATATGTTGATGTAATGAATCGGAGAGAGCATGCAATTTCAAACAAATATTTACAGGTGGCCCTCGGTTTACGACGGTTCAATTTGCGCCATTTAAGAATAACGCCCTTTTTTCCAGTCATGTGACTGCTATTGAAAAACATTGACTGCTATTGAAAAGCATTGAGAAGCAGTGCATTGAATAAAATAGCCAGTAGGTGGAGCTGTCCGCTTGTGTTGCAGCAAAGATATGCAACACAGACAGGCTGAAATTAATCAGTATATAACCAGACCTGAGCAATGGAGCTGTTTTTAAAGAAACACGATCTAGCAGACACTTCTCTTAGCTGCAGACCCAATGCAGAGAACTGTTTGCAGAAAAATGCAAGTAAAAAATGTTTTTGTTCATTAAACTTAGTTTGATGATGATACAATCTGTTGTGTGATTGATAGCGAATGTTTTTGTTCACTAAACTTAGTTTGATGATACAATCTGTTGTGTGATTATCAGCAAATGTTTTTGTTCACTAAACTTAGTTTGATGATAATACAATCTGTTGTGTGATTATGTTATTAGGTTTTAATGCTGTTTAGCATTTAAAGTCTTCATTTCAAAGCTTTAAAAATAATGTATTAGCTGTTACTTTTGACAATTTTGAGAGGGGCCTGGAACTTAACTCCTTCAATTCCCATTGACTTACATTATAAACTGGGCTTCAATTTACAATGGTTTCTATTTACAACCATTCCTTTTGGAACCTAACACCAGAGTAAACTGAGGGCTATCTGTATTTTCCTTCTATCATCATGAATATTTAATTATCCTTCTCTCTTAATGATAAGAAGAAAATATCAAAGCATATGAGATGTATATTTACATATTCTGCACATGTGTAAAAATGTGCTAGTGTTGTCTAAATGTAGCCACCAACTGTCAAGCACTACCCAGATGCAGAATACAAAAAGGGCAAGACCCTAATATTACATTCAAATAAAGATAGCAAAAATCAGATGAATATCTTCGAATATTAATAAATTGCGATTTGGATTACAATGGAATTTGATCTCTGAATCATGATTCTTCTTTTTAAATTCACTTGAAATCGAATTAGAGGAGACATGTTAATATAGATCAATGTTAATGGAATAGGCAATGTTATGTACAAATTTGTAAGACAAAAGTAAAGTATAATGAGACATACCAGAATGGGACAAACCCAGGCTAGAGGGTCCTGCACCAACATCCAACTCTGTAAAATATTCAATCAGGATTGGATATCATTAATACAAATCACAACTTGGACACGAACAATCATACATTGTTTTTCAAATTGACAAAGTTAAACATTATAATTATTCACGTGAGTTCATGGTTTTCAAATATGTATTTATAAATAAATAGATCATGTATATTTAGTTTCAAGCTTTTATGCTGTTGACTGTCCCTTTAAGTCATTTTATGTCTTCTTGAGGTCCTCTTATCAGATGTTCCCCACGCCTCTCTTGGAGACGTCGAGCCCACCTAATTCTGTTGTACAAAACTTGTCCAACAGCACCTTCACAATCTAACTGCGGCTCATCCATATTTGCCAAGCCAAGCAGCATAAAGCCAAACAGCAGAGCAAACGCACAAGGAGTAACAAGTTATGCAAAAACACAAAAGCGATTTGATACAATGTCGATCACCAGGGACACTTTGGCTATGGTGTTTGGGAAATTTATAGTGCAAAAAGTCCAATGGTAGTGTGTTCCTAATAATTGCTGATTGTATCCACTTGATTGTATGTGAGCAGCGTGAATGCTTTCAAAGTGGGCGTTGTTTATTTTGGTGTTTGCTGAAATTTTGATTTTCCCCAATAAATTGTAATGTGAAAGTGTAAAATGTAACATACACAGTGCATCTTTGTGATGTTTGTTAATATGCGTAACAAATATTTAGTAAATGTGATCTTATATTATAAAGTACACGTCCACACTAACTTAATTGAAAGTGCATACTTGTGTATAATATATGCATAGACATGGCATAGAATCTGCTTGATCAATGTTGCTGCAATATTGTTGCAAAACAAAAAAGTAATGGGTGACATCTATAATATTATATTTATAAGTGATTTTCGGAATGTCAATATTTTCCGTGTCCCATTGAAATCGCAATAATAAGGAAGATCTTCCAACCTCTCGTCTACGTATATGTAATATTGTAATATTGAGTGAGAAACTGATGAAAGGGGCGGTACAGTCCTAATGCTGGAATCTGTATGGTTGAAGCTTAGAATGATGTCATCATATTAGCAACCTGCCTTTCTAGTTTGCAAATCTTTGGTGTGTTGTTGTATTTTGCAACATTCTTATTGTGTGATGATTAAAAAGATAAATTTGTGTTTTGTTGTTGTGCGATGCGTGTTACGTACATCTATGTATGTATGGTGATTCTCTCCCACATCTGTTCATTTATATAAAGCAGTACAGCAGTGTTGTTCCTACCCAAAAAGTGACAACTCTAATATTTTCTACTGATATCTTATTATTGTAATTCCTAATGGTATATATTTTTAAAATCGTGATGTTAAAGGGACACTAAAGCCATCATTTCTCTTTCATGATTGAGAGAGAGAGAATCCAATGTTAAGCAACCTTCCAATGTACTTGTATGATGTAAATGTGTTCATTGTTTCTATATATTTTTTTAATGAATAGCAATGCACATGTATGAGTCAATGACAAAAGGCATGCATGAACAGCCATCAATCATCATCTGATGAGTCTATCTAGATAGGCTGTTCATCTAAGCATATGACTTGAATAAATTAATTGCTATAATAGACGTAAATGAGAGAAGTGTTTAAAATTGCCTCCTGTTTGTGAATCATAAATCTTAAAAAGTATTTTTTCTGTCCGTGTAAATATGATTTAATTCTTGAAACTGATTTTGTATTGTTGATGATAGAATTGATTGTGATTTACAGTTGATGTAATGTAATTTGGTAAAAGAATTTGATTTTATAGTGATTTTCACACAAGTAAAACCTATAACTCCAGAGTGAAATAGTAATTTCTTGATCTATTTGTCATAGCGGGACCAACGCAAGAATAAATGAATTAGCGGCACAATTCTAACGCTGCTATTACAAGTTTTAAAGGAGAAAAATATCTTGTGCGTTACTGAAAGAGACTGGTCGCGTGCACTAGCACGTATTCCCCATAGAAGTCAATGAAGGGGAGAAATTGCAATGAAAAAAATTTCCAACACTTGTGTTGAGCGTAAAGCTAGTGACGTCATGTCCTTCTGTAAAAAAAGTAGCTAAATCATGTTAATTTCATAATAAAAATATGTTTTGTGTAAGTAATGTGCTGTATATTGTTTGAATGTATCTAATTCTGTATGTATGTGATGCTATTTGTACGTAGATGTAGCTAGATGAGTGTATGTTCATGTATGTCTTTGTAAGTCAATGTAAAGTGGGTTTGTGTGCATTTTTTTTCAAACGCCCGAAATCTTTTAACTTTGATCGGTTATATTTAGAGAGAAAAAAATATTGTATTTAAAAAGAAAAATTGTATAGTGTTTGTATGAGTGTAAGTGTACTTTGTATGATATTTTTGAAATGATTTGTGAATGTTTTTGGTATTGGGATATCAATAACTACTGGGTCTGGGTGAGTGTTATGAATTTGAGTATAGATGCGGATATTTGTGATGCTACGGAAACTTATAATAGCAGCATTAGGGAAAATGAAGCGTTATGGGCCATAACTATGCTATTTGAGTCAGAACGCAAAACTCGTAATCTAGGTGATTAATAGCAGTAAATTTCTCTACAGTATTCTTACATAGATTCATGTTATACCGTAGTATTAGGCTTATATTGTTGTTAATAGATTTACTAGTTTTCTGTGCCTTTTATAGTTTAGTTTTCATTTTCAGAATAAAAGGAGGCATTGTAAGAATACTATATTATCTAGGTATCATATACCTACATTGTATCGTTATGTATATCTTATTACCTTTAATTACAAATGTATCTGATGTATCCTTTGTATATTTTATTGCATCTTTATTATATAAAAATGTAGCTAGAAATACTATAACTTTTTATACAGTTCTTGTCAATTCTGCAAATACTACATATGTACTTTAGAACCCTTAAGCTATGTGCAGAAACACTTTTCATGTAAGCAATTTCTTTAGGTCAACTGTAGCTATACATCTTATTAGTGTATTTTGAGATTTTGCATTGTTGCATTGAATGACCCTATACCTGAAATATAAAAATAGAGATAAAGCAGGCTGACATTCAAATTCCAGCAGTCAGTACGCTGGAGGTCTCACCCAGAGGACCTGTGGAATCCAGATAGGCGTCTAGAAAGTAGCACCCACGTTTTTTAGGGCCAATGGACGGACCAGGTGAGCTGCAAGCTGATAGGTGTTCTCCTGCTGGAAAATAAATACTGTTTGTTTTATACCACGACCCAGTATTTTTGCTTCTTTCCACGATCCACTTGTTTTTGAAACAGGACTTTTACCACGGAACCTTTCATACACTGACACTGTCAGTTTTGGAGAAAAGTCTCGGTGGCGTGAGTGCAGCAGGAGAACACCTATCAGCTTGCAGCTCACCTGGTCCGGCCATTGGCCCTAAAAAACGAGGGTGCTACTTTCTAGACGCCTATCTGGATTCCACAGGTCCTCTGGGTGAGACCTCCACTCACAGGTTATCAAAGTAGGACCTAACACTTTATGATTGGGTTTGTACCCGTATGCATAAATAAATATAAACAGCACAGTGTTTGGTATGTGTGAAAAATTAATAATAATGAGGAAAAAAAAATTGTGAGTAAAACAGGTGCTCTGGACAATTTGTGTATAATATTAGTGATACATTGAAATAATCAGATATCACAGATAAACAATGATATTTGTGGCGATGAGTAAAATATATAAAAAGTACTTATCAATGTCCCAAAAAATGCTGTGATGTAAAAAATAAGTGTCCAATCCTAATATGTGAACGGTGATGTGTTCAGGTGTTTGGCGTGCTCCTCTTGTGTCCCGCGGTGCTATGGGTCAGGGTGTCTAGAATGGAAGATAAACAAGGGGCGCCAACATAGTGTGAATCGTTAAAACAACAAATATAAAAGTGATGTGCAAAAAACTACTCACAAGGAAAGTGGCACCTTAAATGAATAAGGTGCGATAAGGCAGGCTGACATTCAAATTCCAGCAGTTTTTTAAAAACTACACTGCATCATGGTTGTCAGGGAGTCCGTTCAGCAGGTGGACTTTTATCCATTTTGTGTGTTAAAAGCTATAAAGATTTATAATCTATTAAGTGCAATGTTTTAGTGTGTTTTTAACTTAATAAATGTAACATAGTAACATAGTAACATAGTAACATAGTAACATAGTAGAGAAGGTTGAAAAAAGACAGAAGTCCACCGAGTTTAACCTATACAAATCTAATATAAAAAGAAATTCCTGAGGAGGAAAAACCTAAGAGGAAGCGCTTGGAACACAGGTTATCAAAGTAGGACCTAACACTTTATGATTGGGTTTGTACCCGTATGCATAAATAAATATAAACAGCACAGTGTTTGGTATGTGTGAAAAATTAATAATAATGAGGAAAAAAAAATTGTGAGTAAAACAGGTGCTCTGGACAATTTGTGTATCATTAACCCCTAATCTGCTGCCCCCAACATTGCCGCCACCTACCTACATTTATTAACCACTAATCTGCCGTCCACAACATTGCTGCCACTATTCTAAATGTATTAACCCTTTAAACTTAAGTCTAACCCTAACACCCCCTAACTTAAATATAATTTAATTTAATCTAAATAAATATTACTATACTTACCTAAATTATTCCTATTTAAAACTATATGCTTACCTATAAAATAAACCCTAAGCGAGCTACAATATAACTAATAGTTACATTGTAGCTAGCTTAGGGTTTATTTTTATTTTACAGGTAAATTTGTATTTATTTTAGCTAGGTAGAATAGTTACTAAATAGTTATTAACTATTTAATAACTACCTAGCTAAAATAAATACAAATTTACCTGTAAAATAAAACCTAACCTAAGTTACAATAACACCTAACCTTACACTATAACTAAATAAATTACCTACATTAAATACAATTAAATAAATTAAATTAAATTAGCTAAATCACAAAAAACATAAACACTAAATTACAGAAAATAAAAAGCAAATTACAGATCTTTAAACTAATTACACCTAATCTAATAGCCCTATCAAAATAAAAAGCCCCCCCAAAATAAAAAAAAACCCTAGCTTAAACTAAACTACCAATAGCCCTTAAAAGGGCCTTTTGCGGGGCATTGCCCCATAGAAATCAGCTCTTTCTCCTGTAAAAAAAAAAATACAACCCCCCCCAACAGTAAAACCCACCACCCACACAAACAACCCCCCAAATAAAAGCCTAACTAAAAAAACCTAAGCTCCCCATTGCCCTGAAAAGGGCATTTGGATAGGCATTGCCCTTAAAAGGGCATTTAGCTCTATTGCTGCCCAAAGCCATAACCTAGAAAATAAGCCCACACAATACACCCTTAAAAATCCTAACACTAACCCCCGAAGATTCACTTACTGGGAGAAGTCTTCATCCAAGCCGCAAGATGTCCTAAAGGAAGCCGGCAGAAGTGGTCCTCCAGACGGGCAGAAGTCTTCATCCAGACGGCATCTTCTATCTTCATCCTTCCGATGTGGAGTGGCTCCATCTTCAAGACATCCGGCGCGGAGCATCCTCTTCAAACGATGTCTTCTTTGGAATGAATATCACTTTAAGGGGCGTCATCCAAGATGGAGTCCCTTAGATTCCAATTTGCTGATATAATTCAGCCAATCAGAATTAAGGTAGAAAAAATCCTATTGGCTGATCAGCCAATAGGATTGAGCTGGCATTCTATTAGCTGTTCCAATCAGCTAATAGAATGCAAGCTCAATCCTATTGGCTGATTGGATCAGCCAATAGGATTGAAGTTCAATGCTATTCGCTGATTGCATCAGCCAATAGGATTTTTTCTACCTTAATTCCGATTGGCTGATAGAATTCTATCAGCCAATTGGAATCTAAGGGGCGCCATCTTGGATGACGTCACTTAAAGTGATATTCAATCTGAAGAAGACGTCTTTGAAGAGGATGCTCCACGCCGGATGCCAATCTTCTACAGCTTCCGCTCGGAAGCATGATGCACCATCCTCCTCCAGCTTAGCTTCCTCTCAAGTTACCACTCGCCCGCCTGCCACCACCACCAACACTAGCACCACAGCCGCTTCACTTGATCTGTCAGAGGAGTTATTGACACATCAGTTGGAAGAAATGATTGATGCACAACCATTATTGCCAGAGGATGTAGATAACAGGGATATGTCTCAGTCAGGCAGCATTACACACATGGACATACGGTGTGATGATGATGATGTTGTACCCGCTGCTGCTTCCTTTGCTGAGTTGTCAGATACAAGTGAAGCGGTTGATGATGACAATGCGTCCGTGGATGTCACTTGGTTGCCCGCTAGAAGAGAAGAAGAACAGGGGGAAAGTTCAGATGGGGAGACAGAGAGGAGGAGGAGACAAGTTGGAAGCAGGGGGAGGTCATTGCAAGGCGCTAGTGGCACAGTCAGACAGCATGCATCAGCACCCGGGGTCAACCAGACAGCACGCCAATCAACGCATGCTGTTGCCACCACCAGAATGCCGTCATTGCAGAGCTCAGCAGTGTGGCATTTTTTTGTGTGTCTGCCTCTGACAACAGCGATGCCATTTGCAACCTGTGCCAAAAGAAACTGAGTCATGGGAAGTACAACACCCACCTAGGTACAACTGCTTTGCGAAGGCACATGATCGCACATCACAAACGCCTATGGGATCAACACATGAGTCCAAGCAGCACACAAACTCAAAGCTGCCATCCTCCTCCTGGTCCAGCATCTTCAGCCACGTCAACCACTGCTGTCCTCCTTGCCCCCTCTCAACCATCCGCCACTCCGTCTCTCGCCTTGAGCAGTTCCTGCTCATCTGCCCACAGTCAGGTGTCTGTCAAGGACATGTTTGAGCATAAGAAGCCAATGTCACAAAGTCACCCCCTTGCCCGGCATCTGACAGCTGGCTTGTCTCAACTCTTAGCCCACCAGCTTTTACCATACAAGCTGGTGGAGTCTGAGGCATTCCAAAAATATGTAGCTATTGGGACACCACAGTGGAAGGTACCCGGCCGAAATTTCTTTGCACAAAAGGCAATCCCCAACCTGTACTCAATTGTGCAAAAGGAAGTAATGGCAGGTCTGGCACACAGTGTTGGGGCAAGGGTCCATCTGACCACTGATACCTGGTCTGCAAAGCATGGTCAGGACAGGTATATCATCTACACTGCGCATTGGGTAAACCTGCTGACGGCTGCCAAGCATGGAATGCGTGGCTCTGCAGAGGAGATGGTGACACCGCCACGACTTGCAGGTAGGCCTGCTGCCACTTCCTCTACCCCTCCTACTCCATCCTCTTCCATAACCTCCTCAGGTGAGTCCTCTTCTGCTGCTGCGTCTTGCTCCACATCAACGACACCCCCCCAGCTCCCCAAGTAATATTCCACATCCCGGATACGGCAGTGTCACGCCGTTTTGGGGTTGACTTGCCTGAAAGCAGAGAGTCACACTGGACCAGCACTCCTGTCCACCGTGAACGCACAGATGGATCAGCGGCATTGAATTTGGGAAAGTTGACACATGTGCCGTGCATGGCACATGTGTGTAATCTGATCATACAACGCTTTGTGCATAAGTACCCAGGCTTACAGGATGTCCTGAAGCAGGCCAGGAAGGTGTGTGGCCATTTCAGGCGTTCCTACACGGCCATGGTGCACTTTTCAGATATCCAGCGGAGAAACAACATGCCAGTGAGGCGCTTGATTTGCGACAGCCCGACACGTTAGAATTCAGCACTCCTAATGTTCGACCGCCTGCTCCAAAAAGAAAAAGCCGTTAACAACTATTTGTATGACCGGGGTGCTAGGACAGCCTCTGCGGAGCTGGGAATTTTTTTGCCACGTTACTGGATGCTCATGCGCAATGCCTGTAGGCTCATGCATCATTTTGAGGAGGTGACAAACCTAGTCAGTCGCACGGAAGGCACCATCAGCGGCATCATACCATTTGTTTTCTTCCTGGAGCGTGCCCTGCGAAGAGTGCTGGATCACTCTGCGAAGAGTGCTGGATCAGGCCATAGATGAGTGTGAAGAGGAAGAGGAAGAGTTGTTGTCACCATCACCACCAGAAACAGCCTTATCAGCATCACTTGCTGGACCTGCGGCAATGCTGGAAGAGGATTGTGAGGAAGAGGAGTCAAAGGAGGAATGTGGCTTTGAGGAGGAGGAAGACCAACCACAACAGGCATCCCAGGGTGCTCGTTGTCACCTATCTGGTACCCGTGGTGTTGTACGTAGCTGGGGGGAAGAACATACCTTCAGTGAGATCACTGAGGACGAGGAATGGGGCATGAGTTGCTCGGCATCCAACCTTGTGCAAATGGGGTCTTTCATGCTGTTGTGCCTGTTGAGGGACCCTCGTATAAAAAGGCTGAAGTAATACGATCTGTACTGGGTGTCCACACTGGTATAAGCAGAAAGTGCCTGAAATGTTATCAAATTACCGCAAGTCGGAAAGGATGCAGCAGTTCCAAAATAAATTAAAAAGTATGCTTTACACAGCGTATAAGGGTGATGTCACAGCACAACAGGAATCTAACAGGGGAAGAGGTGAAAATAATCCTCCGACTTCCATGACTATGCCGGCAAGGACAGGATGCTTTACAGACGTGTTGTTGATGGAGGACATGCAGAGCTTTTTAAGTCCTATGCGTCGCCACAGCCCTTCGGGGTCCACCCTCAGAGAACGACTTGACCGACAGGTAGCAGACCACCTCGCCTTAACTGCAGATATTGACACTCTGAGGAGCAATGAACCCCTTGACTACTGGGTGTGCAGGCTTGACCTGTGGCCTGAGCTATCCCAATTTGCGATAGAACTTCTGGCCTACCCCGCTTCAAGTGTCCTGTCAGAAAGGACCTTCAGTGCAGCAGGAGCTATTGTCACTGAGAAGAGAAGTCGCCTAGGTCAAAAAAGTCTAGATTACCTCACCTTTATTAAGATGAATGAGGGATGGACCCCGAAGGGACTGACAGTGGGTGATACATTCGACTAATGAGCTGCCTTGGGCTAAAAATGGTCCACACGCTGCTGTATTTTATCTCTGAATGCCGGATGACTTGCGTGACTTATCTGCCACCAACTAGGGTTCAAGCCGCAATATTTTAGGGCACTTTCTGCCTGGGAAACAAACATAAATTTTTCTGGCGCTGCTACAGCAGCGGCTGTAACAATACCTAATTTTTCAGGCATGTGTACATGCCTAATTTTTCTGGCCTCTGATGCTGCACTGTGGCTTCAAAAAACAATCCAAAAAAAAGGCGCATAACAGGGATTAAACTGATAGGAATAGTACTACTTAACACACCACTCCTATCTGGTGGCACATTAGATTGCACGCGCAGTACCCCATATTTGAAGTAGGAGGTCTGACCAAGCATCTTTTTTCATCTCCCGGTTCCTAAAATCGATGCCATATACACGTCCCCTGATAGGGGACGTAACAGGGATTAAACTGATAGGAATAGTACTACTTAACACACCTTATAATAACGCAGAGAGAGGCAATGCAGAGAGAGGAGTCTGAAGAAGAGGAGTCAGAGGAGGAAGGTGGCTTTGAGGAGGTGGAAGACCAAACACAGCAGGCGTCCCAGGGGGCTTGTTGTCACCTTTCGGGGGCCCTTGGTGTTGTACGTGGCTGGGTGGAGGAAGAGACCTTCAATGACATCAGTGAGGACAAGGAATGGGACATGGCTAGCTTGGTATACAACCTAGTGCAAATGGGGAGTTTGCGGTTGTGCAAATGGACTGTTTACAGTTGTTTGCAGTGCGTTAAACGGGGAGTTTGGTCTGAGAGCGAATATGTTGCCAATGAGTAGTGAGGTTAGTAAATTGTCGGTACGCAGCGGAAACCCCTGTAGACTGAGTGGAAAGAGGAAATACACGAGGTTGGTAGCCTGCTGTGGCTTGAAATGGAGACCATCATAGAGAAGAGTGCCAGTGAGTGTTCCTTGCCAACTCAGTTAGGGGCAACAATCTAGTCCAATTGGTATGAAGATAATTAACATAGGCTCTGAGATAGGCTTGGAGATCTTGATTCACTCTCTCTGTCAGTCCATTAGTCTGGGGATTTTAGCCAGAAGACAAGGAAACAGTGGTTCCAATCAATTTGCAAAAAGCTTTCCAAAAGGTAGAGACATATTGAGAAACATGAAGTCATACCACATGTAACAGAAAAAGAGACGATAATTCTTGGGCAGATGGTAACTTGTTTAAGGTTATAAAGTGAGCAAGTCTGGAGAATCGATCCACCACAACCCAGATAACCATATGATGATCAGAAGGAGGGAGGTCTAACAATAAAAAACAATTGTTATGTATGTCCAAGGTTGTTTGGGAATGGACAACGATTGGAGTAAGCCATGAGGCAAGAATTGGGGATTCTTATTGGCAGCACAAGTCAGCTGGGTAATGTATGGCCCAATGTGCTGACCAAATCAGATAGAAGTTAAAAGCCCATAATAAATTGGTGATGAAGTTAAAATAGAATTAAATTGTAATTAAAATATAATATATAATTAAAATATTAATTTATTACAAGTGATAATGACATAAAAACATTAGCATAAGAAAAAATTAAAAACGTGGTACAATGTAGATGAGATACATAAAATCCGGATTTAATAAGTCTCCATATACTGTCCAATGAATGTCCAATAAATTGTCCAATGGGTGAAATCCAAGAAATGATGATTATCCAATTGGTAAGAATCACAAAAAGTTTACTCCAAGTGTTGGCTATAACAAAGCTGGTGTGGTGAAGTCAAAAATAGAAAAAAGAAAAATGTGAAAAATATATGAAAAATATTGGATGGGTGAAAAATATATATATATCAAATATTATATATATAAAAAATGAAAAATGAGAACATATATATATATGAAAAATCACAAATCATGTGGTAAAAAATGATAGTGAAAAAAGGGTGTGGAGAAAAATATAGTGAAAAAATGAGAACTGTCGACGCATGTCTTGAAAAAGGCCTCATAGGGGCCGAAACGCGTCGACAGTGGGTAAGCAAACTTCCAATTCTTGTAATTTTATTTATACGATCTACACTATGTTATTTTATTTTTTATAGGGCACTTCATCAATAAGACTTAAAGACACAACCACTACTAGGATCACATTTGAAGGATTGTTTTTGTTCTCATTTTTTCACTATATTTTTCTCCACACCCTTTTTTCACTATCATTTTTTACCACATGATTTGTGATTTTTCATATATATATATATATATATATATATATATATATATATATATATATGTTCACATTTTTCATATTTTATATATATAATTTTTGATATATATATATATTTTTCACCTATCCAATATTTTTCATATATTTTTCACAATTTTCTATTTTCTATTTTTGACTTCACCACACCAGCTTTGTTATAGCCAACACTTGGAGTAAACTTTTTGTGATTCTTACCAATTGGATAATCATCATTTCTTGGACTTCACCCATTGGACAATTTATTGGACATTAATTGGACAGTATATGGAGACTTATTAAATCCGGATTTTATGTATCCCATCTACATTGTACCACGTTTTTTATTTTTTCTTATGCTAATGTTTTTATGTCATTATCATTTGTAATAAATTAATATTTTAATTATATATTATATTTTAATTACAATTTAATTCTATTTTAACTTCATCACCAATTTATTATTGGCTTTTAACTTCTATCTTATTTATTATGGGCTTTTAACTTCTATCTGATTTGGTCAGCACATTGGGCCATACATTACCCAGCCTATGTAGGCGCTTTATACATTTTTCACATATTTGACAGTTCATTTGAGGCCAGCTAGGAGGCCTCATGTATAAAGCTTAAGGGTAATTACCCGTGGCGCTTATTCTATTTGTTTTATTGGCAGTACAAGTCATGCAGGCTTTTATATAAGCCACCATACATGTTGGGAAAGAAACTTAAAGGTTCTTGTCAAACCAGGATTTCCCAATAGTTTGCTGTCATAAGCACAGGATAGCACAGGGGTGCGTAGGTTTGGAGGTACAAAGAAAATATCAGGAGCCATTCGGGCTTCAGGAGGTTTTCTAGATTGGGCACGTTGCAGTTTTTGAAGTAGAGAGGTGTTAAGTTGAGCAAAAACACAGGAGGGGGGTATAATGTGTTCAATAGGAGCTTCAGAAGTGTCACTAGACTGTGAAAACTGATGGGAATGGGCGTCAGCCTTTTTATTCTTGGTCCCAGGAAGATAAGAGACTACAAAGATAAAACAGGAAAAGAACAGGGCCCATCTGGCCTGTCAAAGATTAAGTCGATGAGCAGTCTCTAGGTATGTCAGAATCTTGTGGTCAGTGAGAATCTAAATAGGGTTGGTGGTACCCTCTAGTTAATGATGCCATTCAGTCAGGGCCATCTTAATGGCTAAGAGTTCACAATTACCCACATCATAATTCCTCTTTGCAGAAGTAAAGCGTTTGGAGAAAAAGGCTACAGGGTGCAACTTGGAGGTTAAAGGATCCCTTTGGGTTAAGACTGCTCCAGCTCCTATCTCAGAGGCATCAACCTCTAAAGTGAACTGCAGGTCAGGATCAGGATTGCGAAGCACATCAGCAGAACAAAATACCTTTTTTCAAATGAGAGAAGGCATCCACAGCTTCAGGAGGCCAATTCTTGCAGTCTCTATTCCGTTTAGTCAGCTCAGTGAGTGGAACAACTATTTGGGAGAAGTTCTTTATAAACTTGCAGTTATACTTGGAAAACACCAAGAATCTCTTTAGTTCATTTAATGAGGATGTGGTGTAGTGGAGTAACCTTAGCCAGGCAAGATTGGAAGCAGGATGTACCCCAGGAGGCCAACTGACCCTCAGTCCAGTCAAACTTTGGATTTTGTATATGAAGCCAAGGAAGACCAAGGATGACAGGTTGTGCTACAGAATGAATGACATCGAACTGCAGCTGTTCGGTATGAAGGACTCCTACAGTCATGGTTAGGGGTGCTGATTTGAAATGGATTAAACCTGATCCAAGGGGAGTGCCATCCTGATTAGTTATTAGACATTATTTTTTCTGCAGAAGAGGCAACCCTGCCTGAATCATAAAACAATGATCAAGGAAATTTCAAATTGAGTGTAGACAGAATTCTGAAGAAAGGTAATGGTAACAGGTACCAGGATCCGAGAAGGGTGAGGTGTTTTAGTAGTGACCATGCTTAAAGGTACCCCAGTTTTATCCTCTAAGCATTGGCTTTTTCCGGCAGAATATTACAATTCTTAAGTCTCAATCTCCTTCTTTTCTGTCTTTCAGATTATCTGGGCTTGAGGGAGGAGAGATCAATTAGTTCCTCTATAGAGGTAACTGGAGGTGCTAAAGGGGTAGAGGATAGGCTAGAGACGGGACGGTGGGAAGATGAGAGGGAAGGGTTCTATGAATTCTGTCTCTCTCAGCTTGTCTCTCCTAAAATTCTCTCCCGAGAATCTAGACTGATACAAAGTGTTATTAATTCATCCAGGGAAGAAGGAACATCACAATAAGTAAGCTCATCCTTGATGCACTCATGCAAACCTCTCCTAAAGGCTGCCTTGAGAGCACTGACATCCCAAATTGTCTCAAGTGCCAAGATACAAAACTCGACTGTGTATTGTGCCACAAATCTATTACTCTGGCAGAGATCTAAGAGAGAGTACTCTGCTGCAGAAGCATGGCCGGAGGTCCCAAATACAGAAGATAATGCCGAAATGAAGGTATCAGCATCATTCAGGAGTTGAGCGCTCTGTTCCAAAAGAAGAGAGACCCAGGCTAGGGCCTTGTTTTTCAATAAAGAAATGATAAAAGAGACTTTTGACTGATGAGACTGGAAGGTGTATGTATGTATGTATTGGGTTTTTGTAAAGTGTGGCTAATCACCCGTAAGGGTCTCAAGGCACTGCTCATTTTATCAACCTGATGAAAGCCTGAGTGGACCTCGCCGGGGATCAAACCTGCAACCCTTGGGTTGCTACAGAGCTCAGCCACAGTGCCTTAGCATGCTGACCTATCTGTCCTGCTCTGAGCATCATTGCAAAAGTGCAGCCTAGCAGCAGGGACTGGCTGTGTAACAACAGGAGCAGCGTTCTTCTCTGCAACCAGTGAGGAGAGCATAGCAGTTATAGACTCTAGTTTAGAATCCACACTCTGCAAGTGTATGGTATGGTTTTCCAGCATCTTTCCCTGAAGAGTGACTGCACTTGCTATCTCATTTAGGTCCATGGCCAAAGTATAATGTAATGCTCTTGGAATATTTCTCTATCAGACCAAACTTGGCCAGTAGTCTATCTTGGTGTCAAGTGGAATGATAGCAAGTATCCCAGAACAAAGTGAGTATAGGAAATGAGGTAAGCAGTACTCATGCCAGACAGGGTATTTCTTCACGGCAATAAGATGAAGGCAAAGAAAGGTCAAGATAGGCAGGGCACAGCAACAGGAAGGCAATCCAGCAGTAAAGCAGTTAATGGGTAAACCAAAAGAATGGTCAGGAGCAGCTAGGTGTGAGCATCAAAGTGAATCCAGCAGTATAACAGTTCAAGGGTAAACCAATAGAATGGTCAGGCAGGTAGAGTTCAGCAATGGTAAGGTAATCCAGAAATTTAAGGGTTAAGCAGGCAGAGTGGTCAGACAAGCAAAGTTCATTAACAATGTAGCAATCCAGTAGTTTAAGGGTAAGGCACGCAGAGCTGGTCAGACAAGCAGAGTTCAGTAACAATGTAGCAATCCAGCAGTTTAATGGTATGGCAAGCAGAGTGGTGAGACAAGCAGTGCTCAGTAACAATGTAGCAAACCAGCAGTTTAAGGGTAAGGCAAGCAGAGTAGTCAGACAAGCAGAGTTCACTAACAATGTAGCAATCCAGCAGTTTAAGGGTAAGGCAAGGAGAGTGGACAGACAGGCAGAGTTCAATTACACTTTAACAATCCAGCAGTTTAAAGAATACAGCACTGTCAGGAAATCTGTGAATGTTATTAAATAATATATAAATACATATTATTATTTAATATATATATAGATGGTTGTATTCGCCATCTAATTCATTTTATTTGTAAAACTCCAAAAGGTCACAGTGTGAGCAAACCCCCCTTCTCTCATTCATCAAAGGAATTACTTAAATAATTATTTCAGAAAGAAAGAACAAAGGCTTAGACTCTTGTATAGATAAAATTAGTGAACCATTTCAAAGCAATATTAGCATGATGGCGCCTCAAAGGTACATGCCCAGATATGGGCTTCCTGCCCAAGAAAAGAAATGAACTCACATGCCCCTGTGGAGAATAGTTGGTCTGTCTGGGGAAATGGCAGAATTTACAAACATCTTCAAGGAATTGTAGCTTTTACCAACTACCTGTTAAATGATCCCCTGTGAGCTATGTTACACATCTTGCACAGTCATGTGTCCCTGTGTGTTGAATCCACATCTATGCTGGCTAACAAAGAAACATGTCTGCATTGTGACTCTCAAATCCACTGTTAAAATACAGCCTGTATGATTTTAAATACTGCATAGAAATGAATATATATATATATATATATATATATATATATATATATATATATTTATATATATATATATATATGTACACATATTCAGACAACATATTAAATATATGCCTCAGACTGTATTAAATATATATATATATATATATATATATATATATATATATACACACACACATATATATATATATATGGGAGATACAATTCAAATTTGTAATAGATTAAATAACAATTATAATGATCCCATTTTTGAAATATAGCATATTGTTGTTTTTCTATCTTCCAGATGGGGCTAATAGATGCTTATACAGAATTCAAACAGGGGTTGACCTAAGTCATATCATATGGTTATGCACTAAATGTTTATGAAACTTTAAATACATATCTTAAAATATAATAATTATATAGGAATTACTATGATGTGATATGACTATAAAATATTGATGTTTGATATCAAATTGTAAATCTTCTGTTATGCTAAATGAAATATAAATGCTAACAAGAGAAATGTATTAATGCAATCAATTATAGTATGTTAAATAATCATTATATTGGGAGATATTTGAAATATAGAAATAATTGAATGAAACTGGTTGTCTCTGTCTGCTGCCCCCGGTGTTGGGATGCGAGAATTACAGCCAAAAGATTTGACTGTTAACAAAGATGTTTTTCCCTAGTAACCATGCATTGCTAAGGAACCAATAAAGGGCCAATCTGATAAGACCTCCCAGGTGTCCAATGAGATGTTCAGCTCCAAAGGGCCAATCATATTGTTTCACCAATGATTAAGACAATATAAGCTGAATGCAAGAGGAGCAAGAAAAGGCTGACAAAACTTTTTGCTAACGCTGGTGACTGAAAAC
The DNA here is from genome assembly GCF_027579735.1 of Bombina bombina. Classification (NCBI taxonomy): domain Eukaryota; kingdom Metazoa; phylum Chordata; class Amphibia; order Anura; family Bombinatoridae; genus Bombina; species Bombina bombina. Next base: position 1,265,802,341 of record NC_069501.1, on the reverse strand, counting down.
TTGGGCCTAGATTTAGAGTTGGGCGGTAGCCATGAAAACCAGCGTTAGAGGCTCCTAACGCTGGTTTTGGGCTACCGCCGGTATTTAGAGTCAGTCATTAAAGGGTCTAACGCTCACTTTCCAGCCGCGACTTTTCCATACCGCAGATCCCCTTACATAATTTGCGTATCCTATATTTTCAATGGGATCTTTCTAACGCTGGTATTTAGAGTCGTGGCTGAAGTGAGCGTTAGAAATCTAACGACAAAACTCCAGCCGCAGAAAAAAGTCAGTAGTTAAGAGCTTTCTGGGCTAACGCCGGTTTATAAAGCTCTTAACTACTGTGCTCTAAAGTACACTAACACCCATAAACTACCTATGTACCCCTAAACCGAGGTCCCCCCACATCGCCGCCACTCGATTAATTTTTTTTAACCCCTAATCTGCCGCCCGCCACCTACGTTATACTTATGTACCCCTAATCTGCTGACCCTAACACCGCCAACCCCTATATTATATTTATTAACCCCTAACCTGCCCCCCACAACGTCGCTGCCAGTAACCTACAATAATTAACCCCTAATCTGCTGACCGCAAAGCGCCGCCACTTACATTATCCTTATGTACCCCTAATCTGCTGCCCCTAACACCGCCAACCCCTATATTATATTTATTAACCCCTAATCTGCCCCCCTCAACCTCGCCTCCACCTGCCTACACTTATTAACCCCTAATCTGCCGAGCGGACCACACCGCTACTATAATAAAGTTATTAACCCCTAATCCGCCTCACTCCCGCCTCAATAACCCTATAATAAATAGTATTAACCCCTAATCTGCCCTCCCTAACATCGCCGACACCTAACTTCAATTATTAACCCCTAATCTGCCGACCGAATCTCGCCGCTACTGTAATAAATAGATTAACCCCTAAAGCTAAGTCTAACCCTAACACTAACACCCCCCTAAATTAAATATAATTTAAATCTAGCGAAATAAATTAACTCTTATTAAATAAATTATTTCTATTTAAAGCTAAATACTTACCTGTAAAATAAACCCTAATATAGCTACAATATAAATTATAATTATATTATAGCTATTTTAGGATTTATATTTATTTTACAGGTAACTTTGTATTTATTTTAACCAGGTACAATAGCTATTAAATAGTTAAGAACTATTTAATAGCTAAAATAGTTAAAAAAATTACAAAATAACCTGTAAAATAAATCCTAACCTAAGTTACAATTAAACCTAACACTACACTATCAATAAATAAATTAAATAAAATACCTACAATTACCTACAATTAAACCTAACACTACACTATCAATACATTAATTAAATACAATACCTACAAATAACTACAATGAAATAAACTAACTAAAGTACAAAAAATAAAAAAATATTTACAAACATTAGAAAAATATTACAACAATTTTAAACTAATTTCACCTACTCTAAGCCCCCTAATAAATTTACAAACCCCCCGAAAATAAAAAAATGCCCTACCCTATTCTAAATTAAAAAAGTTCAAAGCTCTTTTACCTTACCAGCCCTGAACAGGGCCCTTTGCGGGCCATGCCCCAAGAAATTCAGCTCTTTTGCCTGTAAAAAAAAACATACAATACCCCCCCAACATTACAACCCACCACTCACATACCCCTAATCTAACCCAAACCCCCCTTAAATAAACCTAACACTAAGCCCCTGAAGCTCTTCCTACCTTATCTTCACCTCGCTGGGTATCAACGATCGGTCCTGGCTCCGATATCTTCATCCAACCCAAGCGGGGGCTGGCGATCCATAATCCTGCGGCTGAAGAGGTCCAGAAGAGGCTCCAAAGTCTTCATCCTCTCCGGGAAGAAGAGGCGATCCAGACCGGCAACCATCTTGATCCACGCGGCATCTTCTATCTTCATCCGATGAGGAACAGCTCCATCGTGAAGACCTCCAGCGTGGATCAATCTTCTTTCGACGACGTCCAACTGAAGAATGACGGTTCCTTTAAGGGATGTCATCCAAGATGGCGTCCCTTGAATTCCGATTGGATGATAGGATTCTATCAGCCAATCGGAATTAGGGTAGGAAAATTCTGATTGGCTGATGGAATCAGCCAATCAGAATCAAGTTCAATCCGATTGGCTGATCCGATCAGCCAATCAGATTGAGCTCGCATTTTATTAGCTGTTCCGATCAGCCAATAGAATGCGAGCTCAATCTGATTGGCTGATCGTATCAGCCAATTGGATTGAACTTGATTCTGATTGGCTGATTCCATCAGCCAATCAGAATTTTCCTACCTTAATTCCGATTGGCTGAAAGAATCTTATTAAAGTAGCGGGCAGCAGATTAGACTTCAATAGGCAGATGAATTTTAAAACCCACAGGGACTCTTTCTGGCCACAATAGTGATGGAAAAGTTGTTTCAAGGGGACTAACACCTGGACTGTGGCATGTAGATGTGTAACAGATTTTGGGGGTCAAAGTTAGAAAAAGTGTGGCAAAACTCCCATGGAAAATTACATAGTTGATGCAGAGTCTGGTTTTAATCCATAAAGGGCATAAATAACCTAACATTATAAAATATGAGGAAAAAATGGAAAAAAACACACTTTTTCTAACTTTGACCCCCAAAATCTGTTACACATCTACAACCACCAAAAAACAACCATGCTAAATGTTCGCCGGGAACTATTCACCGGCGAACTATTCGCGACATCACTATTTACAAAGTAATTTATCTTTGCAACTATACAAATATATTTTAGAATTGGTCTTAATTGTAGGTAATTAAGATTTTTTTTCAGCTTAGATAAATTGGCATTTAAACTGACTGTTTACATTAAGAATATATACTTCTGATATTCTAATTAGAATTGTATTAGGATCAATTGTGGGTTAAATAACTTAATTGTACCAGCCTGAATTTTAGTGGCTCATATCTTGGTATCATTGTGATATTTTAAATGCAACTCTGATTTGAGAGACTATTGTGAATAGAGCAACTTTTATGATCTTTGCATAGCATATTATAACAGTTTAAACGTGTATAGTATCGATTCATATCTGGCTTTCTACAAATATATTTTAATTTGTCTATAAATTTTAACTAATATAAAGAATTTAGGATTTTTTTATTAATTTTATGGTTTTGTATATGCATTTTATTGAGGGTTTATTTTAAAGGATAACGTAGGTAGCGGCGCTTTGCGGTCGGCAGATTAGGGGTTAATTATTGTAGGTAGCTGGCGACGATGTTGTGGGGGGCAGGTTAGGGGTTAATAAATATAATATAGGGGTTGGCGGTGTTAGGGGCAGCAGATTAGGGGTACATAGGGATAATGTAGGTGGCGGGGGTGTACGGAGTGGCAGATTAGGGGTTAAAAATAATTTGCAGGGGTCAGCGATAGCGGGGGCGGCAGATTAGGGGTTAATAAGTGTAAGGTTAGGGGTGTTTAGACTCGGGGTACATGTTAGAGTGTTAGGTTCAGACGTAGGAAGTGTTTCCCCATAGAAAACAATGGGGCTGCGTTAGGAGCTGAACGCGGCTTTTTTGCAGGTGTTAGGTTTTTTTCAGCTCAAATGGCCCCATTGTTTTCTATGGGGATATCGTGCACGAGCATGTTTTTGAAGCTGGCCGCGTCCATAAGCACCGCTGGTATCTAGAGTTGCAGTGGCGTTAAATTATGCTCTACGCTCCCTTTTTGGAGCCTAACGCACTGAAAACCCAGCCATTCTGTGAACTCTAAATACCAGCGGTATTTAAAAGGTGCGGGGGGAAAAAAGCATGCGTAGCTAACGCATCCCTTTGGCCGCAGAACTCTAAATCTAGGTGTTGGTGCATTGGAATACAGTCATTTTTAAGTTAAGCAAATTGGGCAAATTCTTTTGATCCATATTGCAAATACCCTTATGCTCATATGAGGTGAAATAAGAAAATACTTGGAAAGGATTGAAACATTTATTGGTTCAAGTTGGTGATGTATGATTGTTCTATATTTTAATATTTAAATCAAAGGTATTTGGTAGCTATAGTCAAATAGCAGATTTAAAAGAACAAATTTGATTTTAACCCTGTGTTTCATAGTCCTGTACAGTGTTAAGCTTGTCTTTTGTTTACCAATAGTGATGTCGCAAACATAAAAATTTGGGTTTGTGAACGGCGAACGCAAACTTCCGCAAAAGTTTGAAAATGGGCGAACCGGGCGAACCACCATAGACTTCAATAGGCAGATGAATTTTAAAACCCACAGGGACTCTTTCTGGCCACAATAGTGATGGAAAAGTTGTTTCAAGGGGACTAACACCTGGACTGTGGCATGCCAGAGGAGGATCCATGGCAAAACTCCCATGGAAAATTACATAGTTGATGCAGAGTCTGGTTTTAATCCATAAAGGGCATAAATCACCTAACATTATAAAATATGAGGAAAAAATTGAAAAAAACACACTTTTTCTAACTTTGACCCCCAAAATCTGTTACACATCTACAACCACCAAAAAACAACCATGCTAAATGTTCGCCGGGAACTATTCGCCGGCGAACTATTCGCGACATCACTATTTACCAAGTAATTTATCTTTGCAACTATACAAATATATTTTAGAATTGGTCTTAATTGTAGGTAATTAAGAATTTTTTTCAGCTTAGATAAATTGGCATTTAAACTGACTGTTTACATTAAGAATATATACTTCTGGTATTCTAATTAGAATTGTATAAGGATCAATTGTGGGTTAAATAACTTAATTGTACCAGCCTGAATGTTAGTGGCTCATATCTTGGTATCATTGTGATATTTTAAATGCAACTCTGATTTGAGAGACTATTGTGAATAGAGCAACTTTTATGATCTTTGCATAGCATATTATAACAGTTTAAACGTGTATAGTATCGATTCATATCTGGCTTTCTACAAATATATTTTAATTTTTCTATAAATGTTAACTAATATAAAGAATTTTATGGTTTTGTGTATGCATTTTATTGAGGGTTTATTTAAAGGATAATTATTAAATATATTGTATTATAACCCGGCCATATACTGACATATTATTTGGAGGCACCGCTGAGATATTATTAATATTTATAATTTTGATATGATATATTTGTAGTAAATAGAAATTATTATTAAAAAATATATATTAATTTTTTTTGAAAAATTGAAATACTCATTTTCATATTTCAAAATTAATATTAATATTTTTGAAAAATATTTTTTTTTCTCTTATTGGCCAACATTGTATTAGCATTTTAATTTAACTAAATACTGAGCCAATATAATAATGTCTGTAACCAGAAGTGAATCTGTACATAGTGTTGAAATTTATTCCCTGAGATTACCCCTTGCTCCAGGCGATGTCCTTAAGATGGACATTATAGGCCACATTAAAAAGAGGTGCAATATTGCGGGTGATTTAAATGATTATATGGATATGCTTGAAATTAAGGCTAAAAATATTGCTATTGATAATGGAAGGTGGAATGAAAAAAAGTGAATTAGTCCAAGAATTATTAAAAATTAATCAATGCGAAAATCTCAAAAAACGCGATGAACTAATACTAAAATCTTGGTCCCTTGTAATATGCATTATTGACGAAATGTCGCTTTACCTTATACAGAAGGAATTGCAAATACAGGGGCTAGAAAATAGTATTCGCTCCTCACGCAGATGTGAAGAGAATTTAAATATGGACAAAAATAAAATCGAATTTCTGCCCTGGGTATTTGACGGTAAATATCACAAATTCTTTGCTAAAATAGCGAAAATAGCTGTATACGGTTTAAAATGTAGTACAAATCAAAGCCCTATAAAATTCCTTTCTGTACTGAAAAGCGCGTATAGTATGGCCGAAGATTATCCCATATTTGAATGCCCAGAATTTGTGAATTTATTTTTTGAAGCATTGCCCGCGCACATCAAAGTTAATTTAGCTAGTGATTTTGATGAGCACTGGCTGATCAAAGAGAGTACAAAGTTATACTTATATTCAGCGGTCCGGTGAACATAGGGATAAAAGGGAGAAAAAGCCCAATCCTAAAGTAGTGACCGAAACTAGGGTGTCACCTAGCCCCCTCAATTTGGAGTATAAAAAGAAAATATATGCGGAGGTGGCCCGAGAAAATAGGCCATCCCCACAAAGTTTTAACTCTTCCCCTCCCCCAACATGGGCTGAGGCACAGAGAGATTATGCTCAAGAGGGGTGGCATAACCAGATAAATAGGTATCCTCAAAGAGAAGAATACCCAAGAGGTAATAGTTATCCCCATAAAGGTAGATACAATAAGTGGTGCAGATATTTTCAGGGTAGCCAGTCACCCCAGTTAAATAGTGCACCCCAAGAAAGCAACGCGAGACAAGCTGAACCCCAGGGGCAGCCATGCCAGGATAGAAACAGCAGCCCTGATTCTGAGGGGACCCAATGGTCCAGGAATCACTACTATGGGGCATCAAGAGATAGGCCCAGCGGTAGAGGTAACTTATACGATCAAGTAGATCAGCTTAGTACTTAGCTAATTCGGTTGAGCGAACAATTCACTAAAATGAGTCAAGATTTTATGGCTCAGCAACCTAACAATCCTTTTTTAGGGTACAACCAGTGGCCAGCAGTGGGCCACAGGCACATTCATAAATACTGCAGTATCATCTGAAAGAAGGGGGAGGAATATACCAAATGAAATGATAAATGTCAATAATGATACTAATCATGTTCTCCCCCCACAGACCAGAAACAGACGATTTAGCTATGATGACAAGCAACCTCGGCCTGAATGCTCTAACCAATCTCTTCCTTTGCATTATTATCTTAACCTTATTTTCACAGATGCAGTACACAAGACCCCAGTCAACCCTATTATAGAGGGGACCGGTAAGAATGAAGTTTCCTCTGCATTCACGTAACACGTGGCGAAGCCTACAGATGTATGATCATGCCAATGTTATGTGTGAAATGATAGAAACTGCAGGGAGATATTATGTATTAGCTGAGCTTAAAGGGACAGCCTACACCAGAATTTTTATTGTTTAAAAAGATAAATAATCCCTTTATTACCCATTCCCCAATTTTGCATAACCAGCACAGTTATATTAATATATGTTTTACCTCTGTGATTACCTTGTATCTAAGCATCTGCAGACTGCCCCCTTATCTCAGTGCTTTTGACAGACATGCAATTTAGCCAATCAGTGCAGACTCCTAAATAACTCCACGGGAGTGAGCACAATGTTATCTATATGACACACATGAACTAGTAGTGTCTAACTGTGAAAAACTTTTAAAATTCTCTGAGCTAAGAGGCGGTTTTTAACGGTTTAGAAATCAGTTTGCGCATAGCTAGGCTTAGCTTTTCAAAAATACCACCAAGGGAACAAAACAAATTTGATGATAAAAGTAAATTGGAAAGTTTTTTTTAATTGCATGCCCTGTCTGAATCCTAAAAGATTAACTTTGACTAGACTGTCCCTTTAAGGATTCAGTTTCCAACCCTATCATGGGATTAATTGACATTGGGTCTCAGGCAACTATTTTATCCCACCGGTACTACACACAGCTAAATGAGCTAACACCCCACAAACCTAAAATAAAAGAATTTGATGGTTCACTAATAGATGTTGGGGGTGACTATGGTACAGCATGGTTAAAGCTAAAGCTAGGGAACAGGGTCATAAGACACCCTGTCATTATAGTGGATCTGCCAACTGATCGTTTAATAATTGGTAGTGATCTCCTGAAGAGATTAAGCACTATAATTGATTGCATAAATAATGTAATTTGGTCACAAGTAAAAAGGCCAATCAAATATGAGCAATCTGATATATCTCGCACCCGACATAACTGTCACGTGGTGGAAGAGAAACCAGATGCTGTGGAGATTCATTTTAGGAATGACCCTATACCTGAAATATAAAAAGATATTCCTGAGGAGGAAAAACCTAAGAGGATGCGCTTGGAACACAGGTTATCAAAGTGAGTTCCTTGTTTGGCTAATGAATCCGCAAGATCATTGGGTTCCTTATCAGGACCTAGAACCCTGGAATGACCCTTGGTCATTTTCCAGTGTATGGTTAAATCATTAGATAACACTAGGTTATTAATCTCGCAGAACAACTTGCCATGCTTGACTGGTTTGTTGTTACTTTTCTGCATGCCATTCCTTTTCCACGTTGGCAGGTATTCAACAAAACTGTCACGCACGTAATTTGAGTCAGTAATGATCACAAATTCATGAATACCCTGTTCAATAGTCATTTCAATGGTTTTTGGAACAGCAGTTAGTTCTGCAACTTGGCTGGATCTTGGGCCAATGTTGAAACTTACAGAAATATTTAAGAATCCATTTGCCCAAGTTATACCAATGCCAGCGACTAATCTGCGCTCATTATCAATAGTGGCATGGTAGGAACAATTATCAACATATACCCAAGGTAATGTCTGACAATGGTCCTCATTGTACATTTTATAAGGGGAAAGCAATTGTTTCTCCAGGAAATCATCTTCTGATAATTCCTCCCCAGGATCTGTAGCAGTACAGTCATGGAGTTCAGCAAACCCCTGTGCGACTGGATTCTTTTTATTCTGCTTGTAGCAAATTTCTAAAGGCCAGCCTTTTAAGGAAAGGGTCCAAGCTGTTATGCGGCTATTAGACAAATTCCCATCTCTTATTCTCTCACTTTGCAGATATAGCAAAGGCTGGTGGGCCGTCTCTACAATAATTTTCTCGCCCTGTATATAGCTGCAGAAATTTTGTAGAGCCCATACTGTAGATAAGAGGTCTTTTTCGCAATTGCTAAAGTTTATTTCAACTGGGGATAGAGTTTTGCTTGCATAAGCAACTACTTTCCTTAAATTATCATGCTTTTGGTATAAAACAGCACTCATGCTTATATCTGTGTAGCCTGTTTCTAAATAGAATGGTTTATGATATTCAGGGTATGCTAAGCAAGGTGCTTGAGTGAGTTTCCTCTTCAGCTCCTTGATGGCTGTCTCTTGAGACTCACTCCAGTGCCATTTCACATCCTTCTTTAGAAGAAGTAGTAGTGGTTTAGCTAATTCTGCATAATTATCAATTAATTTGATAATAATACCCAGGAATGATCTCAATTCCTTTAAGTTAGTTGGGTTTTTTAGAATTTATGATAGCTTCCACCTTTTTCTTTTGAGGATTTAGTCCTTCAGAAGTAACTTCATGTCCCAAGAAGTTTACACGAGAGTGGCACCATTGATATTTTTGTAGGGATAATTTGACACCTGCCCTTTTAAGTTGGCTGAGGATGTGTTTAAGCTCTGCAATGTGTTTTTCAAAGTCTGTGCTTTTGATTAAAACATCATCAACATAAGATAAGGTCCCCCTTTCCAGTGCATCAGGAATAGCCTTATGCATGAATACAGCAAATTCATGTCCAGAATTTATGTATTCAAAAGGAAGTCTCTGAAATGCATATTGGACCTTTTGGAATGAGAATTCCAGCTTATACTGGTCCTCCTCATGTACCTTTATGGTCCAATATCCCTGTGCACAATCAATGGCAGTGAATATTTTGGTTCCCTGCATCTGCGCTAGGCACTGGTCAATATATGGCACAGGCCAGCCAGACATGTACACTCGTTTGTTTAGCTGTCATAAGTCAGCACACAAACGCCATTGTCCATTGGGCTTAAGAACACCTAGAATAAGATTGTTATAAGAGCTGTGCACCTGTCTGATAATACTTCTTTCTTCCAGGTTCCGTATGATTTCTTCGAAAGAATCATATGAGGCTAAAGCAAGTCTGTATTATTTAACAAAGACAGGTGGTGCATTGGGATCTGTTTGGATTCTTGCAATGTGCAAGTCTGTGGTCCCACAGTCATAAGAAACCCTAGCAAAAATATCCTTGTACTCCATCAGGAGTTCCCGTTGCTGTTGGCGTTCATCATCACTGGAACAGCCATTCGCTAAGGATATTTGCTCTTTGACTATTTGCTGAAATCCTGGAAAGATTTCAGGCTGTCCTATTTCATAGGCTTCTTCCAATCTAGAGGTGAGGTCCCCTCGATTATAATATACATTGCCCGCATGATTCTGGGTATTGGAGTATTCTTGATCTTTTATCGGCTGATGAAATATTAGAGAGGCTTCTTCAATTTTACAGATGCCTTCCTCTGAGCTGAAGGGATATATAGACTGAATTGTAAATAGACCCTCTGGCATAGATGCAAAGTATTGTTCTATTAATTGTTCTTCAGTTAAGTATCCTTCAGGTATTAGCCCAATTATATTATTCTGGAATCCAAAAGTGTAATAACTTGATTCCAGCGCATATCCTATGGTAGTTCCCTTGGATAAGGTTATATCCTGTGGGGTCATGTTATGCATAATAACATGTATTGGAATAGTTCCAATATTTACCATAGGAGTATAGGTCATTATGATACCCAGATGTTGTATTCTATGGGACAGGCAAATTAGTGTTTCAGAAGTCCTTAATTTCTGACCTCTCTTTATCTTTAAACTGATAAACTCCCCTGTAAAGAAAAATTATCTTGAATTTTAAAATTGAATGGGAATATCCAGACTTTTTCTGGGAGATGCATCACATAGTAATAAGTAAGAAACTCATAAAAATATTTTGACACACATCTGGTTATTACAACAACATTTGCAGCTGAGTTTCCAACTTCTGATATTAATTTTTTCATGTTATAGAATCTATTGAGTTGCAATAAAAAGGCTACACAGCCCCCATGGTTAATTATCAGGTTTTTTATTTCCTGGCTTTCCCGTTGGCAGCTGTCATCATCTGTGGCTAATATTCCTACCCAAGTCCAGCCAAAGTGATTTAGTAACTGAACGATGGCTTGATGTAGATAGCCTTCTTTGGCGACAGTACGATACAGATACGGAAATCGTAATTGGTCATTAAAGACAACATCTTGTGAGCCATAGCTGATCTGTAGAGATAAATCATTATTTATTATCTATCTGACATTCATTAAAATAAATTTCTGTTGTAAGAATATATATATAAAACAATACTGACACCATTTTGTCTCTACTCATACATTTTGTTTTAGACTCCATTTGAAGATAAGTTTATTATAAATCATTATAAGGTAGTTATTATGCTGTGAGAAAGAAAATGCTGATGTTTTAAGCTGAACATTTTATCTCAATAATTTAGGAGAAATAGTGTAGAGAGCGCCGAAGAGTGTAAAAAGTGAAAATGTATTACAACTGTCTAAAATGACTCAAAATCCCTGTTTGGGTGATAGTTACAATGTAAGTTACACAATTAATAAAACACTTAGATAAAAAAGCACAATATACAATTAAAAACACATATTAAAACACCATGTAATGATTGGAGAATAGGCTCAGTCTAAGCTCTGTAAGGTGCACCTTATGAGTATAAGGACCAATAAAGACTTGGCTAAAAACAGTCTGCAGTGTTCCAATGTGTGACAAATTCCAAATGGTGATGATGAAAAAATAATGATGCTGAAAAAATAACAACTAGATTACGAGTTGTGCGTTAAGGTAAAAAAACTGTGTTAACAGGTCCTAACGCTGCTTTTTTACGCCCATTGCTATTACAAATCTTGCAGGTATAGGTGTACCGCACACTTGTTTGGCCCTACAGCAAACCGACTTACGTAAAGTTCGTAAAGCCTTTTTTCTATGGGACTTTCATAGCACTGGTATTACGAGTCTGTCCTGGGAGGCCAAAAGTGAGCGGTACAGCCTATACCGACAAGATTCGTACCGCATTTTAAAGTCAGTAGTTATGAGTTTTACACTACAATGCCGTAGCATAAAACTCATAACTAAAGTGCTAAAAAGTAAACTAACACCCATAAACTACCTAATAACTCCTAAACCTAGGCATTCCCGCATCACAAACACTTTAATAAAATTATTAACCCCTAATCTTCCGCTCCAGACATCGCCGCCACTGTAATAAACATATTAACCCCTAAGCAGCCGCACTCCCGCATCGCAAACACTAGTTAAATATTATTAACATCCTCTAACATCGCCACCACCTACATTATACTTATTAACCCCTAATCTTCCACTCTGGACATCGCTGCAACCTACATTATATTCATTAACCCCTAATCTGCTGCCCCCAACATTGCCGCCACCTACCTACATTTATTAACCACTAATCTGCCGTCCACAACATTGCTGCCACTATTCTAAATGTATTAACCCTTTAAACTTAAGTCTAACCCTAACACCCCCTAACTTAAATATAATTTAATTTAATCTAAATAAATATTACTATACTTACCTAAATTATTCCTATTTAAAACTATATGCTTACCTATAAAATAAACCCTAAGCGAGCTACAATATAACTAATAGTTACATTGTAGCTAGCTTAGGGTTTATTTTTATTTTACAGGTAAATTTGTATTTATTTTAGCTAGGTAGAATAGTTACTAAATAGTTATTAACTATTTAATAACTACCTAGCTAAAATAAATACAAATTTACCTGTAAAATAAAACCTAACCTAAGTTACAATAACACCTAACCTTACACTATAACTAAATAAATTACCTACATTAAATACAATTAAATAAATTAAATTAAATTAGCTAAATCACAAAAAACATAAACACTAAATTACAGAAAATAAAAATCAAATTACAGATCTTTAAACTAATTACACCTAATCTAATAGCCCTATCAAAATAAAAAGCCCCCCCAAAATAAAAAAAAAACCCTAGCTTAAACTAAACTACCAATAGCCCTTAAAAGGGCCTTTTGCGGGGCATTGCCCCATAGAAATCAGCTCTTTCTCCTGTAAAAAAAAAAATACAACCCCCCCAACAGTAAAACCCACCACCCACACAAACAACCCCCCAAATAAAAGCCTAACTAAAAAAACATAAGCTCCCCATTGCCCTGAAAAGGGCATTTGGATGGGCATTGCCCTTAAAAGGGCATTTAGCTCTATTGCTGCCCAAAGCCATAACCTAGAAAATAAGCCCACACAATACACCCTTAAAAATCACTAACCCCCGAAGATTCACTTACTGAGAGAAGTCTTCATCCAAGCCGCAAGATGTCCTAAAGGAAGCCGGCAGAAGTGGTCCTCCAGACGGGCAGAAGTCTTCATCCAGACGGCATCTTCTATCTTCATCCTTCCGATGTGGAGTGGCTCCATCTTCAAGACATCCGGCGCGGAGCATCCTCTTCAAACGATGTCTTCTTTGGAATGAATATCACTTTTAGGGGCGTCATCCAAGATGGAGTCCCTTAGATTCCAATTTGCTGATATAATTCTATCAGCCAATCAGAATTAAGGTAGAAAAAATCCTATTGGCTGATCAGCCAATAGGATTGAGCTGGCATTCTATTAGCTGTTCCAATCAGCTAATAGAATGCAAGCTCAATCCTATTGGCTGATTGGATCAGCCAATAGGATTGAAGTTCAATGCTATTCGCTGATTGCATCAGCCAATAGGATTTTTTCTACCTTAATTCCGATTGGCTGATAGAATTCTATCAGCCAATTGGAATCTAAGGGGCGCCATCTTGGATGACGTCACTTAAAGTGATATTCAATCTGAAGAAGACGTCTTTGAAGAGGTTGCTCCACGCCGGATGCCAATCTTCTACAGCTTCCGCTCAGAAGCATGATGCACCATCCTCCTCCAGCTTAGCTTCCTCTCAAGTTACCACTCGCCCGCCTGCCGCCACCACCAACACTAGCACCACAGCCGCTTCACTTGATCTGTCAGAGGAGTTATTTACACATCAGTTGGAAGAAATGATTGATGCACAAACATTATTGCCAGAGGATGTAGATAACAGGGATATGTCTCAGTCAGGCAGCATTACACACATGGACATACGGTGTGATGATGATGATGTTGTACCCGCTGCTGCTTCCTTTGCTGAGTTGTCAGATACAAGTGAAGCGGTTGATGATGACAATGCGTCCGTGGATGTCACTTGGTTGCCCGCTAGAAGAGAAGAAGAACAGGGGGAAAGTTCAGATGGGGAGACAGAGAGGAGGAGGAGACAAGTTGGAAGCAGGGGGAGGTCATTGCAAGGTGCTAGTGGCACAGTCAGACAGCATGCATCAGCACCCGGGGTCAACCAGACAGCACGCCAATCAACGCATGCTGTTGCCACCACCAGAATGCCGTCATTGCAGAGCTCAGCAGTGTGGCATTTTTTTGTGTGTCTGCCTCTGACAACAGCGATGCCATTTGCAACCTGTGCCAAAAGAAACTGAGTCATGGGAAGTACAACACCCACCTAGGTACAACTGCTTTGCGAAGGCACATGATCGCACATCACAAACGCCTATGGGATCAACACATGAGTCCAAGCAGCACACAAACTCAAAGCTGCCATCCTCCTCCTGGTCCAGCATCTTCAGCCACGTCAACCACTGCTGTCCTCCTTGCCCCCTCTCAACCATCCGCCACTCCGTCTCTCGTCTTGAGCAGTTCCTGCTCATCTGCCCACAGTCAGGTGTCTGTCAAGGACATGTTTGAGCATAAGAAGCCAATGTCACAAAGTAACCCCCTTGCCCGGCATCTGACAGCTGGCTTGTCTCAACTCTTAGCCCACCAGCTTTTACCATACAAGCTGGTGGAGTCTGAGGCATTCCAAAAATATGTAGCTATTGGGACACCACAGTGGAAGGTACCCGGCCGAAATTTCTTTGCACAAAAGGCAATCCCCAACCTGTACTCGATTGTGCAAAAGGAAGTAATGGCAGGTCTGGCACACAGTGTTGGGGCAAGGGTCCATCTGACCACTGATACCTGGTCTGCAAAGCATGGTCAGGACAGGTATATCATCTACACTGCGCATTGGGTAAACGTGCTGACGGCTGCCAAGCATGGAATGCGTGGCTCTGCAGAGGAGATGGTGACACCGCCACGACTTGCAGGTAGGCCTGCTGCCACTTCCTCTACCCCTCCTACTCCATCCTCTTCCATAACCTCCTCGGGTGAGTCCTCTTCTGCTGCTGCGTCTTGCTCCACATCAACGACACCCCCCCAGCTCCCCAAGTAATATTCCACATCCCGGATACGGCAGTGTCACGCCGTCTTGGGGTTGACTTGCCTGAAAGCAGAGAGTCACACTGGACCAGCACTCCTGTCCACCGTGAACGCACAGATGGATCAGCGGCATTGAATTTGGGAAAGTTGACACATGTGCCGTGCATGGCACATGTGTGTAATCTGATCATACAACGCTTTGTGCATAAGTACCCAGGCTTACAGGATGTCCTGAAGCAGGCCAGGAAGGTGTGTGGCCATTTCAGGCATTCCTACACGGCCATGGAGCACTCCTAATGTTCGACCGCCTGCTCCAAAAAGAAAAAGCCGTTAACAACTATTTGTATGACCGGGGTGCTAGGACAGCCTCTGCGGAGCTGGGAATTTTTTTGCCACGTTACTGGATGCTCATGCGCAATGCCTGTAGGCTCATGCATCATTTTGAGGAGGTGACAAACCTAGTCAGTCGCACGGAAAGCACCATCAGCGGCATCATACCATTTGTTTTCTTCCTGGAGCGTGCCCTGCGAAGAGTGCTGGATCACTATGCGAAGAGTGCTGGATCAGGCCATAGATGAGTGTGAAGAGGAAGAGGAAGAGTTGTTGTCACCATCACCACCAGAAACAGCCTTATCAGCATCACTTGCTGGACCTGCGGCAACGCTGGAAGAGGATTGTGAGGAAGAGGAGTCAAAGGAGGAATGTGGCTTTGAGGAGGAGGAAGACCAACCACAACAGGCATCCCAGGGTGCTCGTTGTCACCTATCTGGTACCCGTGGTGTTGTACGTAGCTGGGGGGAAGAACATACCTTCAGTGAGATCACTGAGGACGAGGAATGGGGCATGAGTTGCTCGGCATCCAACCTTGTGCAAATGGGGTCTTTCATGCTGTTGTGCCTGTTGAGGGACCCTCGTATAAAAAGGCTGAAGTAATACAACCTGTACTGGGTGTCCACACTGGTATAAGCAGAAAGTGCCTGAAATGTTATCAAATTACCGCAAGTCGGAAAGGATGCAGCAGTTCCAAAATAAATTAAAAAGTATGCTTTACACAGCGTATAAGGGTGATGTCACAGCACAACAGGAATCTAACAGGGGAAGAGGTGAAAATAATCCTCCGACTTCCATGACTATGCCGGCAAGGACAGGATGCTTTACAGACGTGTTGTTGATGGAGGACATGCAGAGCTTTTTAAGTCCTATGCGTCGCCACAGCCCTTCGGGGTCCACCCTCAGAGAACGACTTGACCGACAGGTAGCAGACCACCTCGCCTTAACTGCAGATATTGACACTCTGAGGAGCAATGAACCCCTTGACTACTGGGTGTGCAGGCTTGACCTGTGGCCTGAGCTATCCCAATTTGCGATAGAACTTCTGGCCTACCCCGCTTCAAGTGTCCTGTCAGAAAGGACCTTCAGTGCAGCAGGAGCTATTGTCACTGAGAAGAGAAGTCGCCTAGGTCAAAAAAGTCTAGATTACCTCACCTTTATTAAGATGAATGAGGGATGGACCCCGAAGGGACTGACAGTGGGTGATACATTCGACTAATGAGCTGCCTTGGGCTAAAAATGGTCCACACGCTGCTGTATTTTATCTCTGAATGCCGGATGACTTGCGTGACTTATCTGCCACCAACTAGGGTTCAAGCCGCAATGTTTTAGGGCACTTTCTGCCTGGGAAACAAACATAAATTTTTCTGGCGCTGCTACAGCAGCGGCTGTAACAATACCTAATTTTTCAGGCATGTGTACATGCCTAATTTTTCTGGCCTCTGATGCTGCACTGTGGCTTCAAAAAACAATCCAAAAAAAAGGCGCATAACAGGGATTAAACTGATAGGAATAGTACTACTTAACACACCACTCCTATCTGGTGGCACATTAGATTGCACGCGCAGTACCCCATATTTGAAGTAGGAGGTCTGACCAAGCATCTTTTTTCATCTCCCGGTTCCTAAAATCGATGCCATATACACGTCCCCTGATAGGGGACGTAACAGGGATTAAACTGATAGGAATAGTACTACTTAACACACCTTATAATAACGCAGAGAGAGGCAATGCAGAGAGAGGAGTCTGAAGAAGAGGAGTCAGAGGAGGAAGGTGGCTTTGAGGAGGTGGAAGACCAAACACAGCAGGCGTCCCAGGGGGCTTGTTGTCACCTTTCGCGGGCCCTTGGTGTTGTACGTGGCTGGGTGGAGGAAGAGACCTTCAATGACATCAGTGAGGACAAGGAATGGGACATGGCTAGCTTGGTATACAACCTAGTGCAAATGGGGAGTTTGCGGTTGTGCAAATGGACTGTTTACAGTTGTTTGCAGTGCGTTAAACGGGGAGTTTGGTCTGAGAGCGAATATGTTGCCAATGAGTAGTGAGGTTAGTAAATTGTCGGTACGCAGCGGAAACCCCTGTAGACTGAGTGGAGCTGTGGCTTGAAATGGAGACCATCATAGAGAAGAGTGCCAGTGAGTGTTCTTTGCCAACTCAGTTAGGGGCAACAATCTAGTCCAATTGGTATGAAGATAATTAACATAGGCTCTGAGATAGGCTTGGAGATCTTGATTCACTCTCTCTGTCAGTCCATTAGTCTGGGGATTTTAGCCAGAAGACAAGGAAACAGTGGTTCCAATCAATTTGCAAAAAGCTTTCCAAAAGGTAGAGACATATTGAGAAACATGAAGTCATACCACATGTAACAGAAAAAGAGACAATAATTCTTGGGCAGATGGTAACTTGTTTAAGGTTATAAAGTGAGCAAGTCTGGAGAATCGATCCACCACAACCCAGATAACCATATGATGATCAGAAGGAGGGAGGTCTAACAATAAAAAACAATTGTTATGTATGTCCAAGGTTATTTGGGAATGGACAACGATTGGAGTAAGCCATGAGGCAAGAATTGGGGATTCTTATTGGCAGCACAAGTCAGCTGGGTAATGTATGGCCCAATGTGCTGACCAAATCAGATAGAAGTTAAAAGCCCATAATAAATTGGTGATGAAGTTAAAATAGAATTAAATTGTAATTAAAATATAATATATAATTAAAATATTAATTTATTACAAGTGATAATGACATAAAAACATTAGCATAAGAAAAAATTAAAAACGTGGTACAATGTAGATGAGATACATAAAATCCGGATTTAATAAGTCTCCATATACTGTCCAATGAATGTCCAATAAATTGTCCAATGGGTGAAGTCCAAGAAATGATGATTATCCAATTGGTAAGAATCACAAAAAGTTTACTCCAAGTGTTGGCTATAACAAAGCTGGTGTGGTGAAGTCAAAAATAGAAAAAAGAAAAATGTGAAAAATATATGAAAAATATTGGATGGGTGAAAAATATATATATATCAAATATTATATATATAAAAAATGAAAAATGAGAACATATATATATATATATATATATATGAAAAATCACAAATCATGTGGTAAAAAATGATAGTGAAAAAAGGGTGTGGAGAAAAATATAGTGAAAAAATGAGAACTGTCGACGCATGTCTTGAAAAAGGCCTCATAGGGGCCGAAACGCGTCGACAGTGGGTAAGCAAACTTCCAATTCTTGTAATTTTATTTATACGATCTACACTATGTTATTTTATTTTTTATAGGGCACTTCATCAATAAGACTTAAAGACACAACCACTACTAGGATCACATTTGAAGGATTGTTTTTGTTCTCATTTTTTCACTATATTTTTCTCCACACCCTTTTTTCACTATCATTTTTTACCACATGATTTGTGATTTTTCATATATATATATATATATATATATATATATATGTTCACATTTTTCATATTTTATATATATAATTTTTTATATATATATATATTTTTCACCTATCCAATATTTTTCATATATTTTTCACAATTTTCTATTTTCTATTTTTGACTTCACCACACCAGCTTTGTTATAGCCAACACTTGGAGTAAACTTTTTGTGATTCTTACCAATTGGATAATCATCATTTCTTGGACTTCACCCATTGGACAATTTATTGGACATTAATTGGACAGTATATGGAGACTTATTAAATTCAGATTTTATGTATCTCATCTACATTGTACCACGTTTTTTATTTTTTCTTATGCTAATGTTTTTATGTCATTATCATTTGTAATAAATTAATATTTTAATTATATATTATATTTTAATTACAATTTAATTCTATTTTAACTTCATCACCAATTTATTATTGTCTTTTAACTTCTATCTTATTTATTATGGGCTTTTAACTTCTATCTGATTTGGTCAGCACATTGGGCCATACATTACCCAGCCTATGTAGGCGCTTTATACATTTTTCACATATTTGACAGTTCATTTGAGGCCAGCTAGGAGGCCTCATGTATAAAGCTTAAGGGTAATTACCCGTGGCGCTTATTCCATTTGTTTTATTGGCAGCACAAGTCATGCAGGCTTTTATATAAGCCACCATACATGTTGGGAAAGAAACTTAAAGGTTCTTGTCAAACCAGGATTTCCCAATAGTTTGCTGTCATAAGCACAGGATAGCACAGGGGTGCGTAGGTTTGGAGGTACAAAGAAAATATCAGGAGCCATTCGGGCTTCAGGAGGTTTTCTAGATTGGGCACGTTGCAGTTTTTGAAGTAGAGAGGTGTTAAGTTGAGCAAAAACACAGGAGGGGGGTATAATGTGTTCAATAGGAGCTTCAGAAGTGTCACTAGACTGTGAAAACTGATGGGAATGGGCGTCAGCCTTTTTATTCTTGGTCCCAGGAAGATAAGAGACTACAAAGATAAAACAGGAAAAGAACAGGGACCATCTGGCCTGTCAAAGATTAAGTCGATGAGCAGTCTCTAGGTATGTCAGAATCTTGTGGTCAGTGAGAATCTAAATAGGGTTGGTGGTACCCTCTAGTTAATGATGCCATTCAGTCAGGGCCATCTTAATGGCTAAGAGTTCACAATTACCCACATCATAATTCCTCTTTGCAGAAGTAAAGCGTTTGGAGAAAAAGGCTACAGGGTGCAACTTGGAGGTTAAAGGATCCCTTTGGGTTAAGACTGCTCCAGCTCCTATCTCAGAGGCATCAACCTCTAAAGTGAACTGCAGGTCAGGATCAGGATTGCGAAGCACATCAGCAGAACAAAATACCTTTTTCAAATGAGAGAAGGCATCCACAGCTTCAGGAGGCCAATTCTTGCAGTCTCTATTCCGTTTAGTCAGCTCAGTGAGTGGAACAACTATTTGGGAGAAGTTCTTTATAAACTTGCAGTTATACTTGGAAAACACCAAGAATCTCTTTAGTTCATTTAATGAGGATGTGGTGTAGTGGAGTAACCTTAGCCAGGCAAGATTGGAAGCAGGATGTACCCCAGGAGGCCAACTGACCCTCAGTCCAGTCAAACTTTGGATTTTGTATATGAAGCCAAGGAAGACCAAGGATGACAGGTTGTGCTACAGAATGAATGACATCGAACTGCAGCTGTTCGGTATGAAGGACTCCTACAGTCATGGTTAGGGGTGCTGATTTGAAATGGATTAAACCTGATCCAAGGGGAGTGCCATCCTGATTAGTTATTAGACATTATTTTTTCTGCAGAAGAGGCAACCCTGCCTGAATCATAAAACAATGATCAAGGAAATTTCAAATTGAGTGTAGACAGAATTCTGAAGAAAGGTAATGGTAACAGGTACCAGGATCCGAGAAGGGTGAGGTGTTATAGTAGTGACCATGCTTAAAGGTACCCCAGTTTTATCCTCTAAGCATTGGGTTTTTCCGGCAGAATATTACAATTCTTAAGTCTCAATCTCCTTCTTTTCTGTCTTTCAGATTATCTGGGCTTGAGGGAGAAGAGATCAATTAGTTCCTCTATAGAGGTAACTGGAGGTGCTAAAGGGGTAGAGGATAGGCTAGAGACGGGACGGTGGGAAGATGAGAGGGAAGGGTTCTATGAATTCTGTCTCTCTCAGCTTGTCTCTCCTAAAAGCGAGAATCTAGACTGATACAAAGTGTTATTAATTCATCCAGGGAAGAAGGAACATCACAATAAGTAAGCTCATCCTTGATGCACTCATGCAAACCTCTCCTAAAGGCTGCCTTGAGAGCACTGACATCCCAAATTGTCTCAAGTGCCAAGATACAAAACTCGACTGTGTATTGTGCCACAAATCTATTACTCTGGCAGAGATCTAAGAGAGAGTACTCTGCTGCAGAAGCATGGCCGGAGGTCCCAAATACAGAAGATAATGCCGAAATGAAGGTATCAGCATCATTCAGGAGTTGAGCACTCTGTTCCAAAAGAAGAGAGACCCAGGCTAGGGCCTTGTTTTTCAATAAAGAAATGATAAAAGAGACTTTTGACTGATGAGACTGGAAGGTGTATGTATGTATGTATTGGGTACTTATAAAGTGTGGCTAATCACCCGTAAGGGTCTCAAGGCACTGCTCATTTTATCAACCTGATGAAAGGCTGAGTGGACCTCGCCGGGGATCAAACCTGCAACCCTTGGGTTGCTACAGAGCTCAGCCACAGTGCCTTAGCATGCTGACCTATCTGTCCTGCTCTGAGGATCATTGCAAAAGTGCAGCCTAGCAGCAGGGACTGGCTGTGTAACAACAGGAGCAGCGTTCTTCTCTGCAACCAGTGAGGAGAGCATAGCAGTTATAGACTCTAGTTTAGAATCCACACTCTGCAAGTGTATGGTATGGTTTTCCAGCATCTTTCCCTGAAGAGTGACTGCACTTGCTATCTCATTTAGGTCCATGGCCAAAGTATAATGTAATGCTCTTGGAATATTTCTCTATCAGACCAAACTTGGCCAGTAGTCTTCTTATCTTGGTGTCAAGTGGAATGATAGCAAGTATCCCAGAACAAAGTGAGTATAGGAAATGAGGTAAGCAGTACTCATGCCGGACAGGGTAGTTCTTCACGGCAATAAGATGAAGGCAAAGAAAGGTCAAGATAGGCAGGGCACAGCAACAGGAAGGCAATCCAGCAGTAAAGCAGTTAATGGGTAAACCAAAAGAATGGTCAGGAGCAGCTAGGTGTGAGCATCAAAGTGAATCCAGCAGTATAACAGTTCAAGGGTAAACCAATAGAATGGTCAGGCAGGTAGAGTTCAGCAATGGTAAGGTAATCCAGAAATTTAAGGGTTAAGCAGGCAGAGTGGTCAGACAAGCAAAGTTCATTAACAATGTAGCAATCCAGTAGTTTAAGGGTAAGGCACGCAGAGCTGGTCAGACAAGCAGAGTTCAGTAACATGTAGCAATCCAGCAGTGTAATGGTATGGCAAGCAGAGTGGTGAGACAAGCAGTGCTCAGTAACAATGTAGCAAACCAGCAGTTCAAGGGTAAGGCAAGCAGAGTAGTCAGACAAGCAGAGTTCACTAACAATGTAGCAATCCAGCAGTTTAAGGGTAAGGCAAGGAGAGTGGACAGACAGGCAGAGTTCAATTACACTTTAACAATCCAGCAGTTTAAAGAATACAGCACTGTCAGGAAATCTGTGAATGTTATTAAATAATATATAAATACATATTATTATTTAATATATATAGATGGTTGTATTCGCCATCTAATTCATTTTATTTGTAAAACTCCAAAAGGTCACAGTGTGAGCAAACCCCCCTTCTCTCATTCATCAAAGGAATTACTTAAATAATTATTTCAGAAAGAAAGAACAAAGGCTTAGACTCTTGTATAGATAAAATTAGTGAACCATTTCAAAGCAATATTAGCATGATGGCGCCTCAAAGGTACATGCCCAGATATGGGCTTCCTGCCCAAGAAAAGAAATGAACTCACATGCCCCTGTGGAGAATAGTTGGTCTGTCTGGGGAAATGGCAGAATTTACAAACATCTTCAAGGAATTGTAGCTTTTACCAACTACCTGTTAAATGATCCCCTGTGAGCTATGTTACACATCTTGCACAGTCATGTGTCCCTGTGTGTTGAATCCACATCTATGCTGGCTAACAAAGAAACATGTCTGCATTGTGACTCTCAAATCCACTGTTAAAATACAGCCTGTATGATTTTAAATACTGCATAGAAATGAATATATATATATATATATATATATATATATGTACATATATTCAGACAACATATTAAATATATGCCTCAGACTGTATTAAATATATATATATATATATATATATATATATATACACACATATATATATATATATATATATATATATATATATATATATATATATATATATATATATATATATATATATATATATATATATATGGGAGATACAATTCAAATTTGTAATAGATTAAATAACAATTATAATGATCCCATTTTTTAAATATAGCATATTGTTGTTTTTCTATCTTCCAGATGGGGCTAATAGATGCTTATACAGAATTCAAACAGGGGTTGACCTAAGTCATATCATATGGTTATGCACTAAATGTTTATGAAACTTTAAATACATATCTTAAAATATAATAATTATATAGGAATTACTATGATGTGATATGACTATAAAATATTGATGTTTGATATCAAATTGTAAATCTTCTGTTATGCTAAATGAAATATAAATGCTAACAAGAGAAATGTATTAATGCAATCAATTATAGTATGTTCAATAATCATTATATTGGGAGATATTTGAAATATAGAAATAATTGAATGAAAAAGGTTGTCTCTGTCTGCTGCCCCAGGTGTTGGGATGCGAGAATTACAGCCAAAAGATTTGACTGTTAACAAAGATGCGTTTCCCTAGTAACCATGCATTGCTAAGGAACCAATAAAGGGCCAATCTGATAAGACCTCCCAGGTGTCCAATGAGATGTTCAGCTCCAAAGGGCCAATCATATCGTTTCACCAATGATTAAGACAATATAAGCTGAATGCAAGAGGAGCAAGAAAAGGCTGACAAAACTTTTTGCTAACGCTGGTGACTGAAAACTTGGGCCTAGATTTAGAGTTGGGCGGTAGCCGTGAAAACCAGCGTTAGAGGCTCCTAACGCTGGTTTTGGGCTACCGCCGGTATTTAGAGTCAGTCATTAAAGGGTCTAACGCTCACTTTCCAGCCGCGACTTTTCCATACCGCAGATCCCCTTACGTAATTTGCGTATCCTATATTTTCAATGGGATCTTTCTAACGCTGGTATTTAGAGTCGTGGCTGAAGTGAGCGTTAGAAATCTAACGACAAAACTCCAGCCGCAGAAAAAAGTCAGTAGTTAAGAGCTTTCTGGGCTAACGCCGGTTTATAAAGCTCTTAACTACTGTGCTCTAAAGTACACTAACACCCATAAACTACCTATGTACCCCTAAACCGAGGTCCCCCCACATCGCCGCCACTCGATTAATTTTTTTTAACCCCTAATCTGCCGCCCGCCACCTACGTTATACTTATGTACCCCTAATCTGCTGCCCCTAACACCGCCAACCCCTATATTATATTTATTAACCCCTAACCTGCCCCCCACAACGTCGCTGCCAGTAACCTACAATAATTAACCCCTAATCTGCTGACCGCAAAGCGCTGCCACTTACGTTATCCTTATGTACCCCTAATCTGCTGCCCCTAACACCGCCGACCCCTATATTATATTTATTAACCCCTAATCTGCCCCCCTCAACCTCGCCTCCACCTGCCTACACTTATTAACCCCTAATCTGCCGAGCGGACCACACCGCTACTATAATAAAGTTATTAACCCCTAATCCGCCTCACTCCCGCCTCAATAACCCTATAATAAATAGTATTAACCCCTAATCTGCCCTCCCTAACATCGCCGACAACTAACTTCAATTATTAACCCCTAATCTGCCGACCGAATCTCGCCGCTACTGTAATAAATGGATTAACCCCTAAAGCTAAGTCTAACCCTAACACTAACACCCCCCTAAATTAAATATAATTTAAATCTAACGAAATAAATTAACTCTTATTAAATAAATTATTTCTATTTAAAGCTAAATACTTACCTGTAAAATAAACCCTAATATAGCTACAATATAAATTATAATTATATTATAGCTATTTTAGGATTTATATTTATTTTACAGGTAACTTTGTATTTATTTTAACCAGGTACAATAGCTATTAAATAGTTAAGAACTATTTAATAGCTAAAATAGTTAAAAAAATTACAAAATAACCTGTAAAATAAATCCTAACCTAAGTTACAATTAAACCTAACACTACACTATCAATAAATAAATTAAATAAAATACCTACAATTACCTACAATGAAACCTAACACTACACTATCAATACATTAATTAAATACAATACCTACAAATAACTACAATGAAATAAACTAACTAAAGTACAAAAAATAAAAAAGAACTAAGTTACAAAAAATAAAAAAATATTTACAAACATTAGAAAAATATTACAACAATTTTAAACTAATTACACCTACTCTAAGCCCCCTAATAAAATTACAAACCCCCCAAAATAAAAAAATGCCCTACCCTATTCTAAATTAAAAAAGTTCAAAGCTCTTTTACCTTACCAGCCCTGAACAGGGCCCTTTGCGGGGCATGCCCCAAGAAATTCAGCTCTTTTGCCTGTAAAAAAAAACATACAATACCCCCCCAACATTACAACCCACCACTCACATACCCCTAATCTAACCCAAACCCCCCTTAAATAAACCTAACACTAAGCCCCTGAAGCTCTTCCTACCTTATCTTCACCTCGCTGGGTATCACCGATCGGTCCTGGCTCCGATATCTTCATCCAACCCAAGCGGGGGCTGGCGATCCATAATCCTGCGGCTGAAGAGGTCCAGAAGAGGCTCCAAAGTCTTCATCCTCTCCGGGAAGAAGAGGCGATCCAGACCGGCAACCATCTTGATCCACGCGGCATCTTCTATCTTCATCCGATGAGGAACAGCTCCATCGTGAAGACCTCCAGCGCGGATCAATCTTCTTTCGACGACGTCCAACTGAAGAATGACGGTTCCTTTAAGGGATGTCATCCAAGATGGCGTCCCTTGAATTCCGATTGGATGATAGGATTCTATCAGCCAATCGGAATTAAGGTAGGAAAATTCTGATTGGCTGATGGAATCAGCCAATCAGAATCAAGTTCAATCCGATTGGCTGATCCGATCAGCCAATCAGATTGAGCTCGCATTTTATTAGCTGCCCGATCAGCCAATAGAATGCGAGTTCAATCTGATTGGCTGATCGGATCAGCCAATCAGATTGAACTTGATTCTGATTGGCTGATTCCATCAGCCAATCAGAATTTTCCTACCTTAATTCCGATTGGCTGAAAGAATCTTATTAAAGTAGCGGGCAGCAGATTAGACTTCAATAGGCAGATGAATTTTAAAACCCACAGGGACTCTTTCTGGCCACAATAGTGATGGAAAAGTTGTTTCAAGGGGACTAACACCTGGACTGTGGCATGCCAGAGGGGGATCCATGGCAAAACTCCCATGGAAAATTACATAGTTGATGCAGAGTCTGGTTTTAATCCATAAAGGGCATAAATAACCTAACATTATAAAATATGAGGAAAAAATGGAAAAAAACACACTTTTTCTAACTTTGACCCCCAAAATCTGTTACACATCTACAACCACCAAAAAACAACCATGCTAAATGTTCGCCGGGAACTATTCACCGGCGAACTATTCGCGACATCACTATTTACAAAGTAATTTATCTTTGCAACTATACAAATATATTTTAGAATTGGTCTTAATTGTAGGTAATTAAGATTTTTTTTCAGCTTAGATAAATTGGCATTTAAACTGACTGTTTACATTAAGAATATATACTTCTGATATTCTAATTAGAATTGTATTAGGATCAATTGTGGGTTAAATAACTTAATTGTACCAGCCTGAATTTTAGTGGCTCATATCTTGGTATCATTGTGATATTTTAAATGCAACTCTGATTTGAGAGACTATTGTGAATAGAGCAACTTTTATGATCTTTGCATAGCATATTATAACAGTTTAAACGTGTATAGTATCGATTCATATCTGGCTTTCTACAAATATATTTTAATTTGTCTATAAATTTTAACTAATATATAGAATTTAGGATTTTTTTTATTAATTTTATGGTTTTGTATATGCATTTTATTGAGGGTTTATTTTAAAGGATAACGTAGGTAGTGGCGCTTTGCGGTCGGCAGATTAGGGGTTAATTATTGTAGGTAGCTGGCGACGACGTTGTGGGGGGCAGGTTAGGGGTTAATAAATATAATATAGGGGTTGGCGGTGTTAGGGGCAGCAGATTAGGGGTACATAGGGATAATGTAGGTGGCGGGGGTGTACGGAGCGGCAGATTAGGGGTTAAAAATAATTTGCAGGGGTCAGCGATAGCGGGGGCGGCAGATTAGGGGTTAATAAGTGTAAGGTTAGGGGTGTTTAGACTCGGGGTACATGTTAGAGTGTTAGGTTCAGACGTAGGAAGTGTTTCCCCATAGAAAACAATGGGGCTGCGTTAGGAGCTGAACGCGGCTTTTTTGCAGGTGTTAGGTTTTTTTCAGCTCAAATGGCCCCATTGTTTTCTATGGGGATATCGTGCACGAGCATGTTTTTGAAGCTGGCCGCGTCCATAAGCACCGCTGGTATCTAGAGTTGCAGTGGCGTTAAATTATGCTCTACGCTCCCTTTTTGGAGCCTAACGCACTGAAAACCCAGCCATTCTGTGAACTCTAAATACCAGCGGTATTTAAAAGGTGCGGGGGGAAAAAAGCATGCGTAGCTAACGCATCCCTTTGGCCGCAGAACTCTAAATCTAGGTGTTGGTGCGTTGGAATACAGTCATTTTTAAGTTAAGCAAATTGGGCAAATTCTTTTGATCCATATTGCAAATACCCTTATGCTCATATGAGGTGAAATAAGAAAATACTTGGAAAGGATTGAAACATTTATTGGTTCAAGTTGGTGATGTATGATTGTTCTATATTTTAATATTTAAATCAAAGGTATTTGGTAGCTATAGTCAAATAGCAGATTTAAAAGAACAAATTTGATTTTAACCCTGTGTTTCATAGTCCTGTACAGTGTTAAGCTTGTCTTTTGTTTACCAATAGTGATGTCGCAAACATAAAAATTTGGGTTCGTGAACGGCGAACGCAAACTTCCGCAAAAGTTTGAAAATGGGCGAACCGGGCGAACCACCATAGACTTCAATAGGCAGATGAATTTTAAAACCCACAGGGACTCTTTCTGGCCACAATAGTGATGGAAAAGTTGTTTCAAGGGGACTAACACCTGGACTGTGGCATGCCAGAGGAGGATCCATGGCAAAACTCCCATGGAAAATTACATAGTTGATGCAGAGTCTGGTTTTAATCCATAAAGGGCATAAATCACCTAACATTATAAAATATGAGGAAAAAATTGAAAAAAACACACTTTTTCTAACTTTGACCCCCAAAATCTGTTACACATCTACAACCACCAAAAAACAACCATGCTAAATGTTCGCCGGGAACTATTCGCCAGCGAAATATTCGCGACATCACTATTTACCAAGTAATTTATCTTTGCAACTATACAAATATATTTTAGAATTGGTCTTAATTGTAGGTAATTAAGAATTTTTTTCAGCTTAGATAAATTGGCATTTAAACTGACTGTTTACATTAAGAATATATACTTCTGGTATTCTAATTAGAATTGTATAAGGATCAATTGTGGGTTAAATAACTTAATTGTACCAGCCTGAATGTTAGTGGCTCATATCTTGGTATCATTGTGATATTTTAAATGCAACTCTGATTTGAGAGACTATTGTGAATAGAGCAACTTTTATGATCTTTGCATAGCATATTATAACAGTTTAAACGTGTATAGTATCGATTCATATCTGGCTTTCTACAAATATATTTTAATTTGTCTATAAATGTTAACTAATATAAAGAATTTTATGGTTTTGTATATGCATTTTATTGAGGGTTTATTTAAAGGATAATTATTAAATATATTGTATTATAACCCGGCCATATACTGACATATTATTTGGAGGCACCGCTGAGATATTATTAATATTTATAATTTTGATATGATATATTTGTAGTAAATAGAAATTATTATTAAAAAATATATATATATTAATTTTTTTTGAAAAATTGAAATACTCATTTTCATATTTCAAAATTAATATTAATATTTTTGAAAAATATTTTTTTTTCTCTTATTGGCCAACATTGTATTTGCATTTTAATTTAACTAAAAACTGAGCCAATATAATAATGTCTGTAACCAGAAGTGAATCTGTACATAGTGTTGAAATTTATTCCCTGAGATTACCCCTTGCTCCAGGCGATGTCCTTAAGATGGACATTATAGGCCACATTAAAAAGAGGTGCAATATTGCGGGTGATTTAAATGATTATATGGATATGCTTGAAATTAAGGCTAAAAATATTGCTATTGATAATGGAAGGTGGAATGAAAAAAAGTGAATTAGTCCAAGAATTATTAAAAATTAATCAATGCGAAAATCTCAAAAAACGCGATGAACTAATACTAAAATCTTGGTCCCTTGTAATATGCATTATTGACGAAATGTCGCTTTACCTTATACAGAAGGAATTGCAAATACAGGGGCTAGAAAATAGTATTGGCTCCTCACGCAGATGTGAAGAGAATTTAAATATGGCCAAAAATAAAATTGAATTTCTGCCCTGGGTATTTGATGGTAAATATCACAAATTCTTTGCTAAAATAGCGAAAATAGCTGTATACGGTTTAAAATGTAGTTGTAATAGTTTGTATTTGTAGCAATTTGAACAAGCATTTAATTTTGTTTTATAAATAAGAACCAACAATTTCCTCAAAAATAGGTTTGTAACATAAAAGAAGCTTGATGAATTCGTTGTCAGTGCTTCATATAATGTATTACTATTTGCCCAATAAGTGACAGTTTATTAACTTCATAAACTGTATTACTTTCAGGGCATTTGATAATGCAAACAGTTCAAATTAAGCAGTAACGTAAAATATAGTATTCCTTAATTAGGCAGGTAAAGTTCATCAAATTAAGTAAGGATAACGATTAATAATAAAATAATTAGGTCTGACCTGAGAACACAGGAATTGTTACTTGTCCGTTTGTTATGAACAGCAGCGTGGTACTCAGAGGGAGAGGGGTTGCGGCTGCAGCTGATGACGTCACCGCTACTTGCTGTGCTGTGTATGAAGCTGCTTGAATCCTGTTACCTTGTAAATGCTTCAGGGTTTGATGTCGAGTTTGTTTGATTTCCTTATAGTATGACATATCTTCCAGAGTTGAATTGAGTAGAAGAGCTGCTAGATGTAGGAATGAAAAATAAGAGATGTTATCAGTAACTCTTCAAATAAGAATTTATGAGGCTGTTGGAGAGTGAGGAAAACTCTCAGTGAAACGCTTGTGCTGTGAATCCTTTCTCAATTAACCAGCAATGAATGCTGGGGGGAAGTGCTTGATATAGGAGGCTCTTAAAGGGACAGATCATTAGCAAGCAGTAACCCTGACAGAGCCCCCCACAAAAAGAACCACAGCGAGGTTCAAGGCCTAGGACGATCAGGGTTACGTCTATGGAAGAGGGAAATCAGACGTGGAGCAGATATGTTCGAGGCAGGCTCCCAGGAATCATCCTCATGGCCAAAACCTTTCCAATGAACCAAATAGAAAAGATTCCCACGACGTAGTCTAGAATCCAGAATGCTATGAACCTCATACTGGCAATCAAGATTAGCAGAAGGTATTGGGTCTTCTGATGTAATATTTGTTATGGGTAGGTTGCAAGGTTTGATAAGAGACACATGGAAAGTTGGATGTATCTTAAAAGTTGATGGTAGTTGGAGTGTAACTGTTGTTGGACCATTTACGCTGACGATAGGGTAAGGACCCAAAAAGAGTTTACCTAGTTTCCTACAAGGATAAGGTATCTTGAGGTTCTTAGTGGAGAGCCATACATGTTGTCCTATGGAATATTGAGGACTAGGTCTGTGGCGAAGATCGTAGTACCTGCGTTGTGATGCCTGTGCCTGAAGAATATGTTCACGAATTGAAGAAAAGTTAGCAGAAATGTCATTAACCAGATCATTCACCTGAGGACATGGGGTGTCAATCTTCGGAAGTAGTGTGAAATTTGGATGTAAACCATAATTTATAAAAAATGGTGATGTGCCAGTTGTAGAACTCTTATTATTATTATAGGCAAATTCTGCTAGGGGCAAGTAGGTGGCCCAAGAATCTTGTTGGTGAGAGCAGAAACAACGTAGGTATTGCTCTAGCCACTGGTTCACCCTCTCCGTCTGCCCATTCGTCTGAGGATGGTAAGCAGTGGTGAGTTTTTGTTCTATATGCAGAGCAGCACACAAATTTCTCCAGAACTTAGATGTGAATTGGGTTCCACGGTCACTAAGGATGGTTTTAGGTATTCCATGCAGTCTTACAATGTTTTGAATGAACAATTCACTGGTGAACTTGGAAGTGGGTAGGGAGGTAACCGGTATGAAATGTGCCATCTTTGAGAATAGATCGGTGACAACCATTATAGTGGTATATTTGTTAGAGACAGGTAAGTCCACGATAAAGTCCAGGGATACCGCCTCCCAGGGTACTTGAGGTACAGGTAAAGGCTGTAAAAGACCCACAGGGAGTTGTTTAGAAGGTTTGGAGGTTGCACATATAACACATTTAGAAATATATTCTTTGAGATCGAGGTTAAGAGTAGGCCACCAAAAAGATCTCTTAAGTAAATCCAAAGTTTTATCCCTTCCCATGTGTCCAGCAAGGGGGGACTCATGAACTGTTTTCAAGATTGAAGATCTAAGATTTGGAGGTATGTATAGCTTCCCGTCCTTATAGAGTAAGCCATCAGAATTGTAAGTAAGATCTGTATGAGGTACTGATGGATCAATAGCAGTAGCATCTTTTATCACTGTAGTTAGACTTGTTATAACTCCAATGATAGAGTCCTTAGGAACAATAGTAGTAGGAATGCATGGTATTATAGGTTTAGGACCTTGTCTAGAGAGGGCGTCAGCCTTGCCATTTTTTGTACCAGGCCTGTAGGTAATGATGTAATGGAAACGAGAGAAGTAAAGACTCCAGCGTAATTGTCTGGAGGATAGAGTTCGATTAGACTGAAGATATTGCAGATTTTTGTGGTCAGTATATATGACAGTTGGTTGTGTTGCACCCTCAAGCAAGTGCCTCCAGTGATCGAAGGAACACTTTATTGCAAGTAATTCTTTCTCGCCAACTGGATAATTTAACTCTGCTGGTTGCATCAATCTAGAGAAGAATGCGACCGGATGTAAGGGTTCTTTGAATGATTTCCTTTGAGAGAGGATTGCCCCTATTGCGAACTCAGAAGCGTCAACTTCCAGGATGAATTGCTTTTCTAAATCCGAGTATTGGAGAATGGGTGCTGTAGTGAATTTATTTTTTAAAAGGTCAAATACCTGTTGAGTATGGCTTGTCCACCTGAAAGGATGATTCAATTTGGTGAGTTCAGTAAGAGGTTTGGTAATAGCAGCAAATCCAGGAATGAATTTCCTATAATAATTTGAGAAGCCAAGGAAACGTTGAACATCTTTCTTACATTGAGGAGTCGGCCAATTATGAATGGCCTGAACCTTGTCATCTTGCATCTTGATTCCTTCAGGAGAGATGTTATACCCCAGAAAAGAGATATTATTTGATTCAAATATACATTTTTCTAGTTTAGCGTATAGGTTATATTTTCGTAACCTAGTGAGAACCTCTCTAACATGCATTCTATGTTGATCTAAATTTTGTGAGTAAACTAGAATATCGTCCAAATAGACAACAACATATACATCCAAAATATCTCTGAAAAGATCATTGATTAAGCATTGGAATGTTGCTGGGGCATTGCACAGACCGAATGGCATCACTGTATATTCGAATAGCCCATATCTAGTCCGAAAAGCAGTGAGCCATTCGTCGCCAGCTCTCATTCGTGTAAGATTATAGGCACCTCGAAGATCCAATTTAGTGAAAATTGAGGCCCCCCTTAATCTTTCAATTAATTCAGGGATTAAAGGTAGGGGGTACCTGTTTTTTCTGGTATGCCTGTTCAATTCCCTGTAATCAATGATTGGTCTTAACGTGCCATCTTTATTGGTAACAAAAAATATGCCTGCACCTGCAGGAGAGGTACTAGGTCTTATAAAACCTTTTCGGAGGTTCTCATCGATATAATTTTTAAGGTGTTCTAGTTCTGGTTTAGAAAGGGGGTAGATATGTCCATAGGGAATTGAAACTCCTGGGAGTAAATCAATAGGACAATCGTAATCCCTATGAGGGGGCAAACATTCAGCTTCTTTTTTATTAAAAACATCTGAGAAGTCTGCATATTGTTTGGGTAAAATATTATCCTCAACCTGTAGCATAATTAAATCTGATGATGTCTCACTATTTTGAGTGAGATGAGGAAAAGATAAACTGAGGTCATTCCAGTTTATAGTTGGTTTGTGTTTACAAAACCAATTTATACCATTGGTGAAGATATGACATCGAAAGTGAGTGTTTCTGTGATGTGTGTGCAAGATATTACCTGTAATGGTGTAGTTTGGTGTGTGACAGGACCTGATTTTAAAAAAGAGCCATCAATGACCTTCACAGAGACTGGAGTTTTCTTAGAGACCAGAGGTATTTTATTCTGTTTCACAAAAGAAAAATCAACAAAATTTCTACATGAGCCGGTGTCCAGGATAGCTTCAGTTGTTATCCTGATTTGATCCCACTGTAAAATAATAGGGATAGTTAAATATGATGGTTTAATGGTTTTCATCAACAGGGATTCAGAGATGTTAGGCAACCTACCCTTCTTATTCCTAGCCAGAATTGGGCAGTCCTTTACTTCATGTGTAGGGCAGGCACAATACATGCACAAACTATGCAACTTCCTCCTAGTCTTTTCCTGAGAGGAGAGGGGACCCTTTATGAAGCCTATGTCCATAGGTTGTGGTGATTCCTTAGTTTGATAAACAGGTGTGGAGAGGAAGCTTTTTGTACCGCTAGCCTTTTCAGAGCGGCGTTCCCTAAGCCGTCTATCTATGTTAATAGTGAGAGAAAAGAAATCTTCCAATGAATCTGGAATACCTGTGCGTGAAAGTTCATCCTTTATATCCTCAGACAATCCTAAACGATATTGAGTTTTAAGGGAGACCTCATTCCATCCCGAATCACGGGCAGAAATTTTAAATTGTGTGATGTAAGACTCCATTGGGTTCTTTCTTTGTTTTAAAGAT
Organism: Bombina bombina; assembly: GCF_027579735.1. Lineage (NCBI taxonomy): Eukaryota > Metazoa > Chordata > Amphibia > Anura > Bombinatoridae > Bombina > Bombina bombina. The sequence continues at coordinate 1,265,768,144 of NC_069501.1, read as the reverse complement.
CTAAGTAAGTTTTCAGCTGTGACCTGTTTGAAAGGGTCATCATATAATGCTGACATTTGATCAAAGAATTCATCTAGAGATCCCAGTATTGCATCATCATTTTCAAAAAAAGAGTCAGCCCAAGCCCTAGGTTCCCCCCTCAAATATGATATCACAGTGAGCACTCTTGATCTTTCTGTGGGATAAGTACGTGGCTTTAATTGAAAAAGCAACAAGCAGGAGTTTTTAAATTCTCTGAATCTTGAACGGTCACCAGAGAATTTTTCTGGGGGGGAGACCATAGGTTCAGGGATAGAATCTACACTTGCAGGTTTAGGTGCCAGAGTCTCTCTTAAGCAGGCCTTCAAAGCCTGATTTTCCACTTGTAATTCATGGAAAGAACCTGATAGAGCTTCTAATCTGTCTGACAGGACTTGAACTTTATCACTTAAAAGATCTTGTTCCATAATTGCTGTTGAAAGTATATGTTTAGTATAGGATAATTCTGTGTACACAAACACTAAATCCTTTCTTCCTTATGGCTGGTTAATTCTGTAATAGTTTGTATTTGTAGCAATTTGAACAAGCATTTAATTTTGTTTTATAAATAAGAACCAACAATTTCCTCAAAAGTAGATTTGTAACATAAAAGAAGCTTGATGAATTTGTTGTCAGTGCTTCATATAATGTATTACTATTTGCCCAATAAGTGACAGTTTATTAACTTCATAAACTGTATTACTTTCAGGGCATTTGATAATGCAAACAGTTCAAATTAAGCAGTAACGTAAAATATAGTATTCCTTAATTAGGCAGGTAAAGTTCATCAAATTAAGTAAGGATAACGATTAATAATAAAATAATTAGGTCTGACCTGAGAACACAGGAATTGTTACTTGTCTGTTTGTTATGAACAGCAGCGTGGTACTCAGAGGGAGAGGGGTTGCGGCTGCAGCTGATGACGTCACCGCTACTTGCTGTGCTGTGTATGAAGCTGCTTGAATCCTGTTACCTTGTAAATGCTTCAGGGTTTGATGTCGAGTTTGTTTGATTTCCTTATAGTATGAAATATCTTCCAGAGTTGAATTGAGTAGAAGAGCTGCTAGATGTAGGAATGAAAAATAAGAGATGTTATCAGTAACTCTTCAAATAAGAATTTATGAGGCTGTTGGAGAGTGAGGAAAACTCTCAGTGAAATGCTTGTGCTGTGAATCCTTTCTCAATTAACCAGCAATGAATGCTGGGGGGAAGTGCTTGATATAGGAGGCTCTTAAAGGGACAGATCATTAGCAAGCAGTAACCCTGACAGTAGTACAAATCAAAGCCCTATAAAATTCCTTTCTGTACTGAAAAGCGCGTATAGTATGGCCGAAGATTATCCCATATTTGAATGCCCAGAATTTGTGAATTTATTTTTTGAAGCATTGCCCGCGCACATCAAAGTTAATTTAGCTAGTGATTTTGATGAGCACTGGCTGATCAAAGAGAGTACAAAGTTATACTTATATTCAGCGGTCCGGTGAACATAGGGATAAAAGGGAGAAAAAGCCCAATCCTAAAGTAGTGACCGAAACTAGGGTGTCACCTAGCCCCCTCAATTTGGAGTATAAAAAGAAAATCTATGTGGAGGTGGCCCGAGAAAATAGGCCATCCCCACAAAGTTTTAACTCTGCCCCTCCCCCAACATGGGCTGAGGCACAGAGAGATTATGCTCAAGAGGGGTGGCATAACCAGATAAATAGGTATCCTCAAAGAGAAGAATACCCACAAGGTAATAGTTATCCCCGTAAAGGTAGATACAATAAGTGGTGCAGATATTTTCAGGGTAGCCAGTCACCCCAGTTAAATAGTGCACCCCAAGAAAGCAACGCGAGACAAGCTGAACCCCAGGGGCAGCCATGCCAGGATAGAAACAGCAGCCCTGATTCTGAGGGGACCCAATGGTCCAGGAATCACTACTATGGGGCATTAAGAGATAGGCCCAGGGGTAGAGGTAACTTATACGATCAAGTAGATCAGCTTAGTACTTAGCTAATTCGGTTGAGCGAACAATTCACTAAAATGAGTCAAGATTTTATGGCTCAGCAACCTAACAATCCTTTTTTAGGGTACAACCAGTGGCCAGCAGTGGGCCACAGGCACATTCATAAATACTGCAGTATCATCTGAAAGAAGGGGGAGGAATATACCAAATGAAATGATAAATGTCAATAATGATACTAATCATGTTCTCCCCCCACAGACCAGAAACAGACGATTTAGCTGTGATGACAAGCAACCTCGGCCTGAATGCTCTAACCAATCTCTTCCTTTGCATTATTATCTTAACCTTATTTTCACAGATGCAGTACACAAGACCCCAGTCAACCCTATTATAGAGGGGACCGGTTAGAATGAAGTTTCCTCTGCATCAGGTAACGCGGCGGATTCACGTAACACGTGGCGAAGCCTACAGATGTATGATCATGCCAATGTTATGTGTGAAATGATAGAAACTGCAGGGAGATATTATGTATTAGCTGAGCTTAAAGGGACAGTCTACACCAGAATTTTTATTGTTTAAAAAGATAAATAATCCCTTTATTACCCATTCCCCAATTTTGCATAACCAGCACAGTTATATTAATATATGTTTTACCTCTGTGATTACCTTGTATCTAAGCATCTGCAGACTGCCCCCTTATCTCAGTGCTTTTGACAGACATGCAGTTTAGCCAATCAGTGCAGACTCCTAAATAACTCCACGGGAGTGAGCACAATGTTATCTATATGACACACATGAACTAGTAGTGTCTAACTGTGAAAAACTTTTAAAATTCTCTGAGCTAAGAGGCGGTTTTTAACGGTTTAGAAATCAGTTTGCGCATAGCTAGGCTTAGCTTTTCAAAAATACCACCAAGGGAACAAAACAAATTTGATGATAAAAGTAAATTGGAAAGTTTTTTTAAATTGCATGCCCTGTCTGAATCCTAAAAGATTAACTTTGACTAGACTGTCCCTTTAAGGATTCAGTTTCCAACCCTATCATGGGATTAATTGACATTGGGTCTCAGGCAACTATTTTATCCCACCGGTACTACACACAGCTAAATGAGCTAACACCCCACAAACCTAAAATAAAAGAATTTGATGGTTCACTAATAGATGTTGGGGGTGACTACGGTACAGCATGGTTAAAGCTAAAGCTAGGGAACAGGGTCATAAGACACCCTGTCATTATAGTGGAACTGCCAACTGATCGTTTAATAATTGGTAGTGATCTCCTGAAGAGATTAAGCACTATAATTGATTGCATAAATAATGTAATTTGGTCACAAGTAAAAAGGCCAATCAAATATGAGCAATCTGATATATCTCGCACCCGACATAACTGTCACGTGGTGGAAGAGAAACCAGATGCTGTGGAGATTCATTTTAGGAATGACCCTATACCTGAAATATAAAAAGAAATTCCTGAGGAGGAAAAACCTAAGAGGATGCGCTTGGAACACAGGTTATCAAAGTAGGACCTAACACTTTATGATTGGGTTTGTACCCGTATGCATAAATAAATATAAACAGCACAGTGTTTGGTATGTGTGAAAAATTAATAATAATGAGGAAAAAAAATTGTGAGTAAAACAGGTGCTCTGGACAATTTGTGTATAATATTAGTGATACATTGAAATAATCAGATATCACAGATAAACAATGATATTTGTGGCGATGAGTAAAATATATAAAAAGTACTTATCAATGTCCCAAAAAATGCTGTGATGTAAATAATAAGTGTCCAATCCTAATATGTGAACGGTGATGTGTTCAGGTGTTTGGCGTGCTCCTCTTGTGTCCCGCGGTGCTATGGGTCAGGGTGTCTAGAATGGAAGATAAACAAGGGGCGCCAACATAGTGTGAATCGTTAAAACAACAAATATAAAAGTGATGTGCAAAAAACTACTCACAAGGAAAGTGGCACCTTAAATGAATAAGGTGCGATAAAGCAGGCTGACATTCAAATTCCAGCAGTCAGTACGCTGGAGGTCTCACCCAGAGGACCTGTGGAATCCAGATAGGCGTCTAGAAAGTAGCACCCTCGTTTTTTAGGGCCAATGGCCGGACCAGGTGAGCTGCAAGCTGATAGGTGTTCTCCTGCTGCACTCACGCCACCGAGACTTTTCTCCAAAACTGACAGTGTCAGTGTATGAAAGGTTCCGTGGTAAAAGTCCTGTTTCAAAAACAAGTGGATCGTGGAAAGAAGCAAAAATACCGGGTCGTGGTATAAAACAAACAGTATTTATTTTCCAGCAGGAGAACACCTATCAGCTTGCAGCTCACCTGGTCCGGCCATTGGCCCTAAAAAACGTGGGTGCTACTTTCTAGACGCCTATCTGGATTCCACAGGTCCTCTGGGTGAGACCTCCAGCGTACTGACTGCTGGAATTTGAATGTCAGCCTGCTTTATCACACCTTATTCATTTAAGGTGCCACTTTCCTTGTGAGTAGTTTTTTGCACATCACTTTTATATTTGTTGTTTTAACGATTCACACTATGTTGGCGCCCCTTGTTTATCTTCCATTCTATATCTGAAATCACTATCCTACAAATAGATGATCAGACTCCTTTAAGTGGCTCTGATGGTAATACTTTTAAAATTTTGCCCGGAAAGATAGCGAATATTTCCTTAGATGGCGATGTATTAACCATATCTCTCCACAAGGGGGATCATAAAATCCCTAAAGGGCAGGCCACGCTCAATACCTCACAGGAATTGAGAAAGTTATGGATGATCTTTTTATCCCTATGCAAGTGCATGACCTTGGGAAAACCAAGTACCAAATTAAACTTAAAACAGGAAGTTAGCTATGTAAGTGAAGGCTTATTGGCGCAGATAGCTGAACCTAAGGTGATGAAATATCCCAAAGACCACTGTGTTCACGGCCTGGATGACAGTTTTGAAAGCTATAACATCACAGCTTATTATTTATTTATATATATATATATATATATATATATATATATATATCTATAGGTAATAAATCAGTGAAACACCTGTTTTTTAGTTTTAAATACTCCCCAAAATCAAATATATGTTGGCAATGATCTCTTACATAGATATGCTATACAAATAGATTTGATTAACTCTTGCATCTGGAGCAGGTTAAGGGGGGACCCTGAAGTATTTCAGGATGAATACACAGCCCTGAAATCAAACCAGCAAATGCCACATGCTGTGAATATGCAGGTATCTAACAATGTTATAATTCCTGCTGGGGCTGACAAATTCCTCTTACCGTTACAGGTAAAGAGAGGTCAGAAATTAAGGACTTCTGAAACACTAATTTGCCTGTCCCATAGAATACAACATCTGGGTATCATAATGACCTATACTCCTATGGTAAATATTGGAACTATTCCAATACATGTTATTATGCATAACATGACCCCACAGGATATAACCTTATCCAAGGGAACTACCATAGGATATGCGCTGGAATCAAGTTATTACACTTTTGGATTCCAGAATAATATAATTGGGCTAATACCTGAAGGATACTTAACTGAAGAACAATTAATAGAACAATACTTTGCATCTATGCCAGAGGGTCTATTTACAATTCAGTCTATATATCCCTTCAGCTCAGAGGAAGGCATCTGTAAAATTGAAGAAGCCTCTCTAATATTTAATCAGCCGATAAAAGATCAAGAATACTCCAATACCCAGAATCATGCGGGCAATGTATATTATAATCGAGGGGACCTCACCTCTAGATTGGAAGAAGCCTATGAAATAGGACAGCCTGAAATCTTTCCAGGATTTCAGCAAATAGTCAAAGAGCAAATATCCTTAGCTCATGGCTGTTCCAGTGATGATGAACGCCAACAGCAACGGGAACTCCTGATGGAGTACAAGGATATTTTTGCTAGGGTTTCTTATGACTGTGGGACTACAGACTTGCACATTGCAAGAATCCAAACAGATCCCAATGCACCACCTGTCTTTGTTAAATAATACAGACTTGCTTTAGCCTCATATGATTCTTTCGAAGAAATCATACGGAACCTGGAAGAAAGAAGTATTATCAGACAGGTGCACAGCTCTTATAACAATCTTATTCTAGGTGTTCTTAAGACCAATGGACAATGGCGTTTGTGTGCTGACTTATGACAGCTAAACAAACGAGTGTACATGTCTGGCTGGCCTGTGCCATATATTGACCAGTGCCTAGCGCAGATGCAGGGAACCAAAATATTCACTGCCATTGATTGTGCACAGGGATATTGGACCATAAAGGTACATGAGGAGGACCAGTATAAGCTGGAATTCTCATTCCAAAAGGTCCAATATGCATTTCAGAGACTTCCTTTTGAATACATAAATTCTGGACATGCATTTGCTGTATTCATGCATAAGGCTATTCCTGATGCACTGGAAAGGGGGACCTTATCTTATGTTGATGATGTTTTAATCAAAAGCACAGACTTTGAAAAACACATTGCAGAGCTTAAACACATCCTCAGCCAACTTAAAAGGGCAGGTGTCAAATTATCCCTACAAAAATATCAATGGTGCCACTCTCGTGTAAACTTCTTGGGACATGAAGTTACTTCTGAAGGACTAAATCCTCAAAAGAAAAAGGTGGAAGCTATCATAAATTCTAAAAACCCAACTAACTTAAAGGAATTGAGATCATTCCTGGGTATTATTATCAAATTAATTGATAATTATGCAGAATTAGCTAAACCACTACTACTTCTTCTAAAGAAGGATGTGAAATGGCACTGGAGTGAGTCTCAAGAGACAGCCATCAAGGAGCTGAAGAGGAAACTCACTCAAGCACCTTGCTTAGCATACCCTGAATATCATAAACCATTCTATTTAGAAACAGGCTACACAGATATAAGCATGAGAGCTGTTTTATACCAAAAGCATGATAATTTAAGGAAAGTAGTTGCTTATGCAAGCAAAACTCTATCCCCAGTTGAAATAAACTTTAGCAATTGTGAAAAAGACCTCTTATCTACAGTATGGGCTCTACAAAATTTCTGCAGCTATATACAGGGCGAGAAAATTATTGTAGAAACGGCCCACCAGCCTTTGCTATATCTGCAAAGTGAGAGAATAAGAGATGGGAATTTGTCTAATAGCCGCATAACAGCTTGGACCCTTTCCTTAAAAGGCTGGCCTTTAGAAATTTGCTACAAGCAGAATAAAAAGAATCCAGTTGCACAGGGGTTTGCTGAACTCCATGACTGTACTGCTACAGATCCTGGGGAGGAATTATCAGAAGATGATTTCCTGGAGAAACAATTGCTTTCCCCTTATAAAATGTACAATGAGGACCATTGTCAGACATTACCTTGGGTATATGTTGATAATTGTTCCTACCATGCCACTATTGATAATGAGCGCAGATTAGTCGCTGGCATTGGTATAACTTGGGCAAATGGATTCTTAAATATTTCTGTAAGTTTCAACATTGGCCCAAGATCCAGCCAAGTTGCAGAACTAACTGCTGTTCCAAAAACCATTGAAATGACTATTGAACAGGGTATTCATGAATTTGTGATCATTACTGACTCAAATTACGTGCGTGACAGTTTTGTTGAATACCTGCCAACGTGGAAAAGGAATGGCATGCAGAAAAGTAACAACAAACCAGTCAAGCATGGCAAGTTGTTCTGCGAGATTAATAACCTAGTGTTATCTAATGATTTAACCATACACTGGAAAAAGACCAAGGGTCATTCCAGGGTTCTAGGTCCTGATAAGGAACCCAATGATCTTGTGGATTCATTAGCCAAACAAGGAGCCATAACTGGAGAACTCCTTAATATCGACCACTTAATGGGTGCAATTCAGGTAGAAGCCATTACCAGAAACCAGGCAAAACAACAGAGTGAGCCTAACCTAGTACAATGGAGTCAGGATTCTCCTAGTGAGTCAAAAAGAAGACCCCATTGTAGGCATCTTCTATAAACACATAGAAGATCCTGAAAGCAACCCCATCTCAAAAGATGATTGTATTGGCAAGGAAAATCTTAGAGTCTTAATGAAAACCAGACCACAATTCAAGTTACAGGATGGTTTGTTAATTAGAACCTCCAAAACTGGCATCCAGCAATGGGTAGTACCCACCAGGATCAGAGGTCTAATGCTTGATGCTCCCACATCTAACCATTGTGGCACCAAATTAACGTATGAAATATTGCGTGATTACGCCTTCTGGCCACACATGTTGAAATATGTTCAAACTTACTGTCAAGGTTGTTTAATCTGTCCACAGTTCCAACCCACTGCACCAATGCATAGAGCGCCCTTGCAGAAAAGGGGGATGGTAATGCCATGGTCAGATATACAAATTGATTTTATTGGTTTAGTAACAAGGTAATCAAGAGGTAACAAATACATGTTGACAGTGACATGACTATTCACTAAATGGATAGAGTGCATCAGTGCACCTAACAATAGTGCTGAAATATGTGCAGCTTTGCTCATCAATGACGTGTTTTCCAGATTTGGTTTACCCCAAAAAATCGAATCAGATTGGGGGAACCCACTTCACTAGCAAACTGATTACCAAAATGTGGAAAATACTAGGGGTCAAAAGAAAGCTCCAGTGTTACAACCAATCCATTGTGAAAATCCTCAAAAAGTTTGTGAGTGAAATCGGTAAAGACTGGGATGTAAAACTACCCCTAATCCTAATGGCATTAAGAGCAACTCTAAGTAGTGGTACCAAGATGTCACCTTTTGAACTGATGACTGGTAGAAGAATGGTTCTACCTCAGCATCTACTGTACCGTACATCAGACCAAAGTTTTTATTGCAAATACCCTTATGCTCATATGAGGTGAAATAAGAAAATACTTGGAAAGGATTGAAACATGTATTGGTTCAAGTTGGTGATGTATGATTGTTCTATATTTTAATATTTAAATCAAAGGTATTTTGTAGCTATAGTCAAATAGCAGATTTAAAAGAACAAATTGGATTTTAACCTTGTGTTTCATAGCCCTGTATAGTGTTAAGCTTGTCTATTGTTTACCAAGTAATTTATCTTTGCAACTATACAAACATATTTTAGAATTGGTCTTAATTGTAGGTAATTAAGAATGTATTTCAGCTTAGATAAATTGGCATTTAAACTGACTGTTTACATTAAGAATATATATATACTTCTGGTATACTAAATAAAATTGTATTAGAATTATTTGTGGGTTAAATAACTTAATTGTACCAGCCTGAATGTAAGTGGCTCATATATCATTGTGATATTTTAAATGCAACTCTGATTTGAGAGACTATTGTGAATAGAACAACTTTTATGATTTTTGCATAGCATATTATAACAGTTTAAACGTGTATAGTATTGATTCATATCTGGCTTTCTACTAATATATTTCAATGTGTCTATAAATGTTAACTAATATAAAGAATTTAGGAATTTTTATTAATATTATGGTTTTGTATATGCATTTTATTGAGGGTTTATTTTAATGGATAATTATTAAATATATTGTATTATAACCTGGCCATTTACTGACAGCACCCAGGAGCACACAGAGGAACACCTATACTTGGGCCTTAAGTGGAAATGTCCAAATTGGGCCCAATTAGCCATTTTCCCTCCCCTTTGTCATGTGACGCGTTAGTGTTACAAGGTCTCAGGTGTGAATGGGGAGCAGGTGTGTTAAATTTAGTGTCATCGCTCTCACACTCTCTCACACTGGTCACTGGAAGTTCAACATGGCACTTTATGGCAAAAAACTCTCTTAGGATCTGAAAAAAAGAATGGTTGCTCTACATAAATATGGCCTAGGCTTCAAGAAGATTTCCAAGACCCTGAAACTGAGCTGCAGCATGGTGGGCAAGACCATACAGCGGTTTCACAGGACAGGTTGCACTAAGAACAGGCTTCACCATGGTTGACCAAAGAAGTTGAGTGCATGTGCTCAGTGTCATATCCAGAGGTTGTCTTTGGGAAATAGACATATGAGTGCTTTGCTACAGAGGTTGAATTGGTGGGGGGGGTCAGCCTGTCAGTGCTCAGACCATATGCTGCACACTGCATCAAATTGGTCTGTATGGCTGTCATCCCAGAAGGAAGCCTCTTCTAAAGATGATGCACAAGAAAGCCCGCAAACAGTTTGCTGAAGACAAGCAGACTAAGGACATGGATTACTGGAACCATGTCATGTGGTCCAATGAGACCAAGATAAACTTATATTGGTTCAGATGGTGTCAAGCATGTGTGGCGGCAACCATGTGAGGAGTACAAAGGCAAGTATGTCTTGCCTAAAGTCAAGCATTGTGGGGGGAGTGTCATGCTCTGGGCCTGCATGAGTGCTGCTAGCACTGGGGAGCTACAGTTCATTGAGGGAACATGAATGCCAACATGTACTGTGACATACTGAAGCAGGGCATGATCCCCTCCCTTCAGAGACTGGGCCGCAGGGCAGTATTCCAACATGATAACGACCCCAAACACACCTCCAAGATGACCACTGCCTTGCTAAAGAAGCTGAGGGTATAGGTGATGGACTGGCCAAGCATGTCTTCAGACCTTAACCCTATTGAGCATATGTTGGGCATCCTCAAACGGAAGGTGGGGGAGGGCAAGGTCTCTAATATCCACCAGCTCTGTGATGTCATCATGGAGGAGTAGAAGAGAACTCCAGTGGCAACCTGTGAAGCTCTGGTGAACTCCATGCCCAAGAGGGTTAAGGTAGTGCTGGAAAATAATGGTGGCAACACACAAAATATTAACACTTTGGGCCCAATTTAGACATTTCCACTTAGGGGTGTACTCACTTTTGTTGCCCACAGTTTAGACAATAATGGCTGTGTGTTGAGTTATTTTGAGGGGGCAGCAAATTTACACTCTTATACAGACTGTACACTCATTACTTTACAGTGTAGCAAAGTGTCATTTCTTCAGTGTTGTCACATGAAAAGATATAATAAAATATTTACAAAAATGTGAGGGGTGTACTCACTTTTGTGAGATACTGTATATATGTGTGTGCATATATTAAGAAAAATAGTCAATACAATCAAAAGTGTACACTGAAAAGGGGGGGGGGGAGAAAAGGAAAAATTGTGAGATACTGTATATATATATATATATATATATATATATATGCAATATTTGTGCTCCATTCAGTATTACAGGTTGAGCTCATTGCGATCGTGCTTTCATAGGCTCCATTTGACATATTAACACATAAATATATATGTATATACTAATATACAAATATATTTACAGGGAACACATTGTTCCCATAGACGGCAATGTAAAGGCAGACCCGCTCACTTTAACCCCTAAATACTGGTTCATGCAGCTTTTTCTTTATCAAGAATAAAGATGCTACAATTTTATTTATTAAAAAAGGGACCTCACACTTTATTTTGAGGACAATTAGGGGATATTTTTAAAATTACCAGAGGTTTGACCTCTGGTTAATTTTTGCAGCACTAATTGCTACCTCAAGCTTATGGTAGCATAAACCAGCCATTTGTAATGGATAATTATTTATCATCCGCAAACAGGCTAATTTGCCATTTATGGTCTTACGCAATAAATTAGCGCTCCACTTGTCATCTAGCCCAATGTACGTATACTTTAGTGTATATATTTATGTATCTACACTTTTGCTGAACCCACCCTTTGATATTAATAATTCTGTATCATAAACATATATATAAAATAAAAATAAGACTTTATTCTAAGTGAAACACTATAGATATGTAAAGTATTCCTTATACACTTTCAGCTGTACTGCAGCTGATCTAGAATAGTGTCAGGTTAATGTGCAAGTAATAAATATGTCTTTATTTAGTGCACCCTATATAGATTTATGGGTAGAGGTAGTTAGGCCAATCAAGTACCTAAGCAGGGAGAGGGATAGAGGGCTGTTTTGGAGGGATCAAGGAGGTTGGAGGGAAAGTATATATATATATATATATATATATATATATATATATATATGTATATATATATATATATATATATATATATGTATATATATATATATATATATATATATATATATATATATATATACACATATATATATATATATATATATATATATATATATATATATATAATTAAAAAAATTGCCCCCATTTTTCATATTGGCAGACTGTCTGCCAGTACCTAAGATGGGGTGACCAATGGGGGGTGAGGGAGGGAAGAAAACTGTTTGGGAGGAATCAGGTAGGCATTAGGGGGTGGGAAGTGTCAGATGTAATCTCTACATTAAAGCTAAAATTAACCTTACTAGCTACCTAATTAACCCCTAAACTACCGGGAATAATAGAAGTGTAATGCACAGCTGCAATTAGCGGGCTTCTAATTACCAAAAATCAATGGCAAAGCCATAATAAGATATTAGCATGTATTATAAGAGGCATTGATGCAAGGGAGGAACGCATAATTCTGTATGGAGTGCAGTTCTGGGGACCGATCTCAAAAAAAGACATTGCAGACGTAGAAAAAGTTCATAGAAGGGTCACAAAGCTAATATAAGGGGAATGGAGAATTTAAGCTATGAAGAGAGGTTAGCCTAACTGGGTTTGTTTTCTCTAGAAAAAAGTAATTTGAGAAGTGAAATTATTACTTTATATAAATTTATTCAAGGCCCATATACATAGATGGATGAAAATGTTTATTCCAAGAAAATTGTTTGTGACAAGAGGTCACAATTTAAGGCTGGAGGTAAGGAGATTCAATCTCCAGAAATGTAAATGTGTTTTAACTGTAAGAGCAATAAAATTGTGAAACTCATTGTCTGAGCAGGTAGTAAATGCCAATACCTTAGATAAATTTAAAAATGGTTTAGATATCTTTCTGGCTAGAAACAGAATTCAGGTATATGATTGTTTGTGTTAAATTGATCAACATTTTTTAATGGGATTAACTTAAACTCAACTGGAGCTTTTTGTAAGAATATTAGATTTGTATAGGTTGAACTCGATGGACTTCTGTCTTTTTTCAACCTTCTCTACTATGTTACTATGTTACTATGTTACTATGTTACTATGTTACTATGTTACTATGTTACTATGTTACTATGTTACATTTATTAAGTTAAAAACACACTAAAACATTGCACTTAATAGATTACAAATCTTTATAGCTTTTAACACACAAAATGGATAAAAGTCCACCTGCTGAACGGACTCCCTGACAGCCATGATGCAGTGTAGTTTTTAAAAAATATCAGGCTTCTGCAACTACCTAGTGCATCCTTAAAGTGGTTCCAATGTGTTAGTCAAAGTGAAGGTCCCTAAATGTCTGTGGCTATTAACACTGTTGTGGACTTTCTTAAGGGCAGCTGTGATTTAAAGGGACCCTGAACCCCAAAAAAATCTTTTGTGATTCAGTTAGAGCATGCAATTTTAAGCAACTTTCTAATTTACTCCTATTATCAAATTTTCTTCGTTCTCTCGGTATGTTTATTTGAAAAGCAAGAATGTAAGTTTAGATGCCGGACCATTTTTGGTGAACAACCAGGGTTGTCCTTGTTGATTGGACAGCACCTTTAAACAAGTGCTGTCCATGGTTCTGAACCAAATATTTGCTAGCTCCTTAGCTGAGATGCATTCTTAAAAGCACATACTCTATCTGAATCATGAAAGAAACAAATTGGGTTCAGTGTCCCTTTAAGCTTGCATGACATACTGACTTATTTATGCCGATGTTTTTCCCCACCTCTGTTACTTGTATATATATATATATATATATATATATATATATAGAGTTCAAAGTACACAAGCACTCCAGAAATCCAAATAACATGCCCAGGGTGCAGCAGATAGGTAAATAGAAAGTAATGAAGAGTGCACTCACCAGGACTTTTCAAAGTTTTATTCCAATTATGTGAATGTTTTCGGGGGATTAGCCCCTTCCTCAGACATGCAAAATACAATATGTAATATAATATTGTATTTTGTATGTCTGAGGAAGGGGCTAATCCTCCGAAAACGTTCACATAATTGGAATAAAACTTTGAAAAGTCCTGGTGAGTGCACTCTTCATTACGTTCTCTCTCTCTCTCTCTCTCTCTCTCTCTCTCTCTATCTATCTCTCTCTCTCTCTCTCTCTCTATATATATATATATATATATATATATATATATATATATATATACTCCTCCAAATAAAATGAACTTGCAGGTCTTTGTAAAGTAAAACAAACTCTGTTTATTTGAACGGTTTCAGGGAAATCTTCCCCTTCATCAGCATAACATAAAGTGAAAAAATGTAACCTTATATACACTCTAAAGAAATCACAAATGACAAATACCTGTGTACAATTCAGTGAAGAAACGCCAGCACATCGTGGTGGAATGCAAACCATGCATTCCAAATAGTACAGACCGGAAGTGTTTCAATCTAGTGCACTTCTGGTGTGCAAATTCAAACCAATATTTATTTGTATGTATTCATAATGTGTAACAAAAAACATTTCAAAAGTGGCATAACTTGAGCCTGCACAATAGTGAACAAACTAGATAATGGCCCTTTAGATAGCCTAACAACTTTAACTACTGATCAATTTGTGTGATTGTATATATATTAAGTTGAGAACGAGAGCCTGATATAATGACACTTACATCTTATGTAACACCAATATCTGCAAGGATAAATTTACAAGATGTGGCTAACAATGTATTCTTTGTGTCATTAATTCCATGCTACGAGTGCACAACTGCTCGTCCATTGTTGACGGTTGCTATGGTGGTTGCTATGACGACATGCGTAAACATATACTGTCGTTAAAGGTCAATTTGTATATCAGTTATATCAGACCAAGAGGCATATGCAAATAACGACAAAGAAAATCGCAGTCCAGCATACCACATCAGCAGCCTTCATCCAAATAGTCGGTATCAATGTATATTAAAATCGTGATTATATAACTTGCTCCCTCACTAGCATAAACCATTATGAATAAAACAAAAAACAAAAAGAATTTGCAATAATGTCTATAAATAACATTAAGCCAAACTGTGGCAAACAGGATACTATTAGCTATCTCTGCTATTGTATGTATGTGATTATATAACAGTAATTCAAGAGATGGCGGACTGTTCATTAAAACAAATATATTTATTGAGATAAATTAAAAACATGGAAAAAGAGGCAGAGTAGGCTGACACCTAAACTGGCTTACGCGTTTCGGCTGTTGCCGTAGTCATAGCCATAGGTGCTAGGACTACTCCCCCTTGTATTTAAAACACTTAGTTAAATTTCATTGGTTAACAATTTTCATCAACTTAAAAACAAATAAGCTTGCCAACCCACCTCATTAACTCTTTAGATACTTGCTAATTCGCTATAGTCAAATATTCAGTTAGTATGGGTAAACACATGTTTGATTTGAACAATAGTAATTTCAGTTCATATGATTATATAAACAATTCTAAAATAATAATAATAATAATCCATGTGTATATCACCTAAATTAGCTAAGCTAATTTCTGTTAGGATCAATATGTGACCTATTTTTGGTGGTATATATTAAAGAGCTTGTAGTGAAATCAGGTCTAAGATCTTCATCTATTTAATTAAATACAAGCATACGTTGATACATAGATTAATACTCAGGTACCTGTTTCTGATCTTGAATCTATATATACATAGTTAAGGTATATCACAGCAAGCCTGTCCTCTGTTTGAATCCTTAGATACATTTCACATTGAGTCTATTTACCCTGAAAATAAATTGTACATTTATTTAGGATAAAGCCAAACTAGTCTGTCATGAATAAATCTTATACCCCAATAGTCAACCTATTATAGTCACTAATATGAAGATATATGCTAAACCCATTTGAGGAAACAGACCATTGGTTAATACATGACAACCAAAGCTGCTTGTGAATACACCACTACATTGCAATCAAGGCACAGGGTACTTAGGAAAAATTAGTACTTTTAGGGATAGAAAAATACATTGTTAACATAAAGCGAGAGATGTACTGTTATTCCCAATAATTTATAAGGTCATATTTTGAATTAAGACCTTTGGGAATTCTTGTACCTAATCTGAAGATCCAGTACATCTCTCGCTTAGCCAACAATTTTTCAATGTCTCCCCCTCTCTTAGGTGGTTTGATTTGCTCAATGACGCACCATTTCAGTGTGTCAATCTTCCTGTCATGTTTTCTGGCAAAATGTTGAACCAGTAGTGTGGCTGCCTTCCCCAGTGTAAGCGTAGATAGATGCTCCCTAATCCTTGTGTTTATGTCTCTCCCCGTAAGTCCCACAATGTGGCATTGGGTACATTCCAGCAAGTATATTACACGTTCAGAAGTGCAATTAACACAAGATTGTATTTCAAACACTTCACCTGTTACATAGGATGTGAAGTTAGAAGTTATATGGACAAATTCACATGGTCTACATTACCTGTGTCCGCACCTGAACATGCCTAGGTGTTTTAGCCAGGAGCTTGTGGTGTTGTTCACTGGCCTTAGCTGTGTGGGTGCTAACCTGGACCCTAGGATGCTACTCTTATGGTATGAGCATTTCAACCCATTTTTTACCACCTCCTGTAGGCCATCATCTGTTGACAAAATGGAAAAGTGTTTCCTGACTATTGCACAGACCTCTTTATATTGTGAGCTATATCCTGTCACAAAAAAGACTCCCTGTGTTTGTGTATGATCAGTTTTTGGGGGATGTTCAGCTATTAAAGCCTGTCTATCAATGGCATTTACCTCCTTCTTCGCTCTCTCAATGTCTCTCCTCAAATATTTTCTCTCATATAGTCTTTTCTCCAGGTCACCAGCAGCCACTTCATAGTCAGCAGGATTGCTACAATTACGTTTAAGTCTTGTGAACTGACCCTTAGCCACTGCATATCTTACATGATCAGGGTGGCTGCTGGTGGCATGGAGAAGGGTATTACCCGAAATTGGCTTTCTATAAACACTGGAGTCTATAACACCATTCTCATTACCTACTAGGGTTACATCCAAATAGTTAATGGAGACCTTGTTATACTCAAAAGTGAACCTCAGGCCGACCTTATTGCTGTTAAGAAAATCTACAAAATGGGGTATCAGTTCTTCTTGGCCACACCAAATAAATAATAAATCATCTATGAAACGTTTGTAAATCCCAATGCAATGTCTGTAGGGATTTCCCTCTCCAAAGATGTGTGCCATCTCCCACCATCCTAAATACAAGTTGGCATATGAAGGTGCAAACTTGGCACCCATGGCGGTGCCACATCTTTGGAGAAAGAAATCCCCCTCAAAACGGAAAAAAATATGTGTCAAAAGAAACCTTGCTATTCTAACCACAAATTTCTGAAATCCTTCGTCATAGTTGGTAAAATGGGATAACATGAATTCCAAAGCTTCTAGGCCACTCTCATGGGGTATGGATGAATACAGTGATACTGCGTCCACTGTCAACCATATACTTTTCTTATCCCATTTGATGTCTTGTACCATATTTAAAAGATGTTTGGTATCTCATATATGGGAATGGAGTAAAGGAACCAATGGCTGCAATATAGCATCCAACCATTCAGATGTGTGTTCCAGAAGAGAGTCAATACCGCTAATTATAGGTCTGCCCTGGACATTTGTCAAGGTCTTATGAACCTTTGGTAAATGATAGAACCAAGGGGTTTTTGGAAAATCAACTACTAAATATTCCACTGTTTGTGGATCCAAATATCCCTCCTGCATACCATCATCTAACAAATCAATTAGTTCATTTCTGAACAAATCTGTAGGGTCCCTTGAAAGTTTGACATAGTCATGTTCATTATTCAATTGTCTGTAGGCCTCAGAGATATACATTGGTCTATCCATCACTACAACGGATCCACCTTTTCCGCTGGACGAATTACCAGTGTAGGATTTTGTTCCAATGATACCAATGCCTCTCTCTGAGACCTAGTTAAATTAAATTTCTTTTTAGTATCCCTCTGTTTTATTGTTTGGTTGAGTGTTACTAAATCCCTCTCTATTCGTGTATGAAAAGTTTCTATAGTAGAGCCTCTTGATTGCAATGGATAAAAGTTGGACTTACTCCTAAATTTGGGCATGGGGTCAACTGCACCACATTTAGTGCCAGCTTCAGAATCCAGCATCTCTAAAGAGATAACATCACAGGATTCAGAAAAGTCCAGGTTAAGACCAGCCACTGGAGAGTGATGAGTCTTAGTAATAGAATGAATTGGTGCCAGATCAGAATCACTAAAATGCTTTTTCAGAGTGAGATTTCTAACTAATCTGTTGACATCTAATAGCGTTTGAAAGACATTAAAATCAGAAGAGGGAGCAAAACCTAAGCCCAAACCCAATACAAACTCTTGTTGTTCGGTCAGAGCAGTACTGGACAGATTAATTACATTATTCATTTGTATTTGCTCTGTGGGCGGCTTGCTCTTAGTTGATACCTTTCCTGATTTTGTGTTTTGGGCTGACCTGTTCCCTCTCCTGTTTTGGCCAGAGCTAAGGGAAAAACCTGTTCTATATCTTTTTGTCTAGCATCAAGAGATTTTGAAATAGTTGTGGACTGCTGTGGCATATGGGAATAATGAACTTGTGTCTGTATGTTGGTCTTTGGTTTAGGCTTAACCACCACTTTGGAATTGATACAGTTATTAGTATTATCCCCTGTTGACAGTACAGGTACTCCTCCTACAGCACCAGTAGAAGCTGTATTTCCCTGTATTGGCATATTATCCATGACTGGTGTACTTTGTGAATCAAAGTCATCAGAGGAATAATCTGTATCTGTATCAGAGAACGTTACCATTTTACTTCCCCTCCTATGTCTCCTACCTTTTTTTTTTGTTTTTATTTTTATTATTTTTAGACTGTGGTTGATTACGTCTAAATTCATATCTTTTTTTCTTATTCCAAATGTATACAGAATCTGAATCATAGTCATACTTATCTCTCATATATTTCAAATGTTTGTTCTCCATAATCTCAGATTTACCCTGTGCCACTGATTGCTGCAAAATAGAGTCATATTTAACAAAATTTGGTTCTAAACATCTCTTATTTAGCTCAATCTGTAAGTCTCCAATTTCTTTTCTGATTTTAGTTAGATCCTGTGATCTGTACTTAACCAACATAAGCATCAGACGAGAGGAACATTCTGATAAAATATCATTCCTTGTCATTGATGTCAATCTCAAAGGTTGGGAATTTATATACTCTCAGTCCCCTTGGTATCATTCCTGCCTTCATATAGCTCTCAAATGTCCATACATCCCATTGAGCCCTCAGTTCTTTTAGTAAGAGATTTTCCATTTGATCAAACAAAGTCCCCAGAGTTAAAGCACCCTTGTCTTCTCAAAAAATTAGGTCACAGTCCAAATTATTGCTATAGCGTGCAGCATCTGGTCTGAGTGAAAAAAATTGTGGTGATACGTGCTGTACTTCTTCCGTTATTGCACAACTATTGTTTGGACTAGCTCCTGGTACCGCCAGTAGTACCCAAATATTTAGAAAAAGTTTGAAGTGTGGAGCTACACCCAATGATTCTAATTACCTACTAGGGTTACATCCAAATAGTTAATGGAGACCTTGTTATACTCAAAAGTGAACCTCAGGCCGACCTTATTGCTGTTAAGAAAATCTACAAAATGGGGTATCAGTTCTTCTTGGCCACACCAAATAAATAATAAATCATCTATGAAACGTTTGTAAATCCCAATGCAATGTCTGTAGGGATTTCCCTCTCCAAAGATGTGTGCCATCTCCCACCATCCTAAATACAAGTTGGCATATGAAGGTGCAAACTTGGCACCCATGGCGGTGCCACATCTTTGGAGAAAGCAATCCCCCTCAAAACGAAAAAAATTATATGTCAAAAGAAACCTTGCTATTCTAACCACAAATTTCTGAAATCCTTCGTCATAGTTGGTAAAATGGGATAACATGAATTCCAAAGCTTCTAGGCCACTCTCATGGGGTATGGATGAATACAGTGATACTGCGTCCACTGTCAACCATATACTTTTCTTATCCCATTTGATGTCTTGTACCATATTTAAAAGATGTTTGGTATCTCGTATATGGGAATGGAGTAAAGGAACCAATGGCTGCAATATAGCATCCAACCATTCAGATGTGTGTTCCAGAAGAGAGTCAATACCGCTAATTATAGGTCTGCCCTGGACATTTGTCAAGGTCTTATGAACCTTTGGTAAATGATGGAACCAAGGGGTTTTTGGAAAATCAACTACTAAATATTCCACTGTTTGTGGATCCAAATATCCCTCCTGCATACCATCATCTAACAAATCAATTAGTTCATTTCTGAACACATCTGTAGGGTCCCTTGAAAGTTTGACATAGTCATGTTCATTATTCAATTGTCTGTAGGCCTCAGAGATATACATTGGTCTATCCATCACTACAACGGATCCACCTTTGTCCGCTGGACGAATTACCAGTGTAGGATTTTGTTCCAATGATACCAATGCCTCTCTCTGAGACCTAGTTAAATTAAATTTCTTTTTAGTATCCCTCTGTTTTATTGTTTGGTTGAGTGTTACTAAATCCCTCCCTATTCGTGCATGAAAAGTTTCTAGAGTAGAGCCTCTTGATTGCAATGGATAAAAGTTGGACTTACTCCTAAATTTGGGCATGGGGTCAACTGCATCGCATTTAGTGCCAGCTTCAGAATCCAGCATCTCTAAAGAGATAACATCACAGGATTCAGAAAAGTCCAGGTTAAGACCAGCCACTGGAGAGTGATGAGTCTTAGTAATAGAATGAATCGGTGCCACATCAGAATCACTAAAATGCTTTTTCAGAGTGAGATTTCTAACTAATCTGTTGACATCTAATAGCGTTTGAAAGACATTAAAATCAGAAGAGGGAGCAAAACCTAAGCCCAAACCCAATACAAACTCTTGTTGTTCGGTCATGGGCAGTACTGGACAGATTAATTACATTATTCATTTGTATTTGCTCTGTGGGGCGGCTTGCTCTTAGTTGATACCTTTCCGGATTTTGTGTTTTGGGCTGACCTGTTCCCTCTCCTGTTTTGGCTTGAGCTAAGGGAAAAACCTGTTCTATATCTTTTTGTCTAGCATCAAGAGGTGTTGAAATAGTTGTGGACTGCTGTGGCATATGGGAATAATGAACTTGTGTCTGTATGTTGCTCTGTGGTTTAGGCTTAACCACCACTTTGGAATTGATACAGTTATTAGTATTATCCCCTGTTGACAGTACAGGTACTCTTCCTACAGCACCAATAGAAGCTGTAGTTCCCTGTATTGGCATATTATCCATGACTGGTGTACTTTGTGAATCAAAGTAATCAGAGGAATAATCTGTATCTGTATCAGAGAACGTTACCGTTTTACTTCCCCTCCTATGTCTCCTACCATTTTTGTTTTTGTTTTTATTTTTATTATTTTTAGACTGTGGTTGATTACGTCTAAATTCATATCTTTTTTTCTTATTCCAAATGTATACAGAATCTGAATCATAGTCATACTTATCTCTCATATATTTCAAATGTTTGTTCTCCATAATCTCAGATTTACCCTGTGCCACTGATTGCTGCAAAATAGAGTCATATTTAACAAAATTTGGTTCTAAACATCTCTTATTTAGCTCAATCTGTAAGTCTCCAATTTCTTTTCTGATTGTAGTTAGATCCTGTGATCTGTACTTAACCAACATAAGCATCAGACGAGAGGAACATTCTGATAAAATAGCATTCCAAGTTTTTATAAAATCCTTGTCATTGATGTCAATCTCAAAGGTTGGGAATTTATATACTCTCAGTCCCCTTGGTATCATTCCTGCCTTAATATAGCTCTCAAATGTCCATACATCCCATTGAATCCTCAGTACTTTTAGTAAGAGATTTTCCATTTGATCAAACAAAGTCCCCAGAGTTAAAGAACCCTTGTCTTCTCAAAAAATTAGGTCACAGTCCAAATTATTGCTATAGCGTGCAGTATCTGGTCTGAGTGAAAAAAATTGTGGTGATACGTGCTGTACTTCTTCCATTATTGCACAACTATTGTTTGGACTAGCTCCTGGTACCGCCAGTAGTACCCAAATATTTAGAAAAAGTTTGAAGTCTGGAGCTACACCCAATGATCCTGTAAAATCAATTTAATTTCCAATGTCACAGGTAAATGATATCTTTAATATCCAAAAACTTTTATAGTGAACACACTGATTAATATCTTAGTGAGTACGGGGCAGGCTTTGAAAGCAGATAGAAATCACAAGGAATACAAAGGCTTTATCAAACTTGAGAAACAACTCCTTCCAAGATTATAATGTTCAGACGCAATTATAATCTTGGAAGGAGTTGTTTCTCAAGTTTGATAAAGCCTTTGTATTCCTTGTGATTTCTATCTGCTTTCAAAGCCTGCCCCGTACTCACTATGATATTAATCAGTGTGTTCACTATAAAAGTTTTTGGATATTAAAGATATCATTTACCTGTGACATTGGAAATTAAATTGATTTCGCAGGATCATTGGGTGTAGCTCCACACTTTAAACTTTTTCTGTGATTATATAACTACATAGTAATATAACCATGTAACCATGTAGGTTCCAACAACCCATTTATCAACCCATCAATTCAATTATGTATCAATCATGTGCATACAGTAATAAAAGTAGCGCAATACCATATAAGACTGCATACATCATATTCCCACATTACAAACTTGCAGCTGAGTACAAAGTGAACTTTTGTCAGATGAATCATGGTCCTTATACTCGGGATTCTTGCCCTATTTTGACCACATTTGAGGCCATTTCTATATCTTTACAAAGTCTTCAACTTATATTACTTTGAAGATATATATATCCTGATGGTTTATCAGGTGATGAGTCCTCCTGGTGAATCACTTGTGTGCATCTTACAGTATCCATCCAGTGTAGAGAGGGTACCCCAACCGGCCGGCCCATAAGATAGATATAGGAGAAGATTAGATGCTAACTAGTACGGTGGGTGTCTTATCCCCTGAATGGAGGGGAACACATTGTGTCCCAATACCACTCAGGACTTGGTTAAATGCTGGCAGGTCTACCCCCTGTGAGGCCTGACCTCCAACATACCCCAAGTACAGGTGCACCACACCCTTGACCGTACCCCTAGAATGTGTCTCCAATCTAAATGAGTGCTTTGAAATCCAGTGGTGAATTCAAACCCCCTGGATACACCGTACCCAACCGGTACATCCATTCCGCCTCCCGTCTGAGTAAGGCCTTGTCACAATCTCCCCCCCTGTCCAGGCAGGGGATATGATCAATAAGGATATATCTGATGGAGGACACCTGATGGGTCATCTGTGTACAGTGCCTGGCCTCAGGCTGATCTGATTCTCCAGAAGTAAGAGCAAGCCGAATGGCCCGTCTCAAGTTGGCCATCCTTTCCCGGAGTGTGCCAATGGTTTTACCCACATAGAACCGGGTACACGGGTAAAAGAGCAGATATATCACATGCGTAGTGCTGCATGTAATGGAATGCTTAATAGTGTAGACTTTATTTGTATGTGGATGATGAAATGTTTTGGTAGAAATGAGACCATTGCACGTAGTGCAACCCGAGCACCAATAGGATCCCTTGATATTAACATGGGTGGTGTTAGTATAACATTTCTTGGGGTCCGTCTTCACCAAAATATCATGGAGATTTGTGTCCCTCCTATATGCAATCATAGGAGTGAGTTCTTGTGTAAAAGCCAGCCTCGGATCCAATTGAACCATAGGCCAATATTTCCTTAATATCTTGCCCGCTTCTGTGGTATTTGGTGCAAAGGTGGTAGCCATGATTAATCTCTTTTGTTCAGTAGTCACTGCTTCTTTACAGATGAGGTTATCTTGTGTAGAGGTTAAAACTTCTTTTAAGATATCATCCACCACCTGTGTCTTATAGCCCCTTTGGAGGGATTTGTCCCTCATATAATAACCCTGAATCTGTGGCCTCCCTTCGTAGGGTATTTGGAGTCCCGGATCGCTCCTCCTCTGCTGCCGAACATCTCATGTCCATTCAGCAACTTACGAGAACTGTAGTCCAGTATGCCATTGAGTTCCATATACTTGCAGTGGAGGTAGGTTGAAACAATGAAGCTCTTGTTGCCACCTTCTCTCATTAGATTTCTGATGCGATTAAAGACGAGATTGCTGCCAGAGATTTATTAGAGTATTTCGAGGCCTTTGTGTCTTTTCTAATTCTAATTAACATCGGACTCAGAGAGAGACTCTCCTTCAAGGAGCGCTTTGTGTAAGCCTCCTGTCCAGTTGGTTCCTATGTTTTGTGCCAACCCATGCCTCTCTCACATTCCATGCTTCCTGGTTTTGAGACCTCAGGTACTGCTGGGTCTATGCAGTTGGGATTTACATGCCTCTCCATAGTGGAGAGGGCCTTTAGGAGGAAGGAGGGGCTCTGCCTCTATTGCAGGCTACAAGGTTATCTTTTAAAGTCTTGTCTTACACATCCAGGAAATGCTCACCTCTAAGGTCCTGTAGGAGACAGACCTTAGGTGGCTTATCCTTATCCCCGAACCTCAGATAGAGAGACCTTTCATTGTCCTTTTCTGGGTGGACTCCTGCTGTGGGCTATTTCTTGACAGTGCTTTTACATCACATCACTCTATTCCAGTACAACCTTGGTCCTCTCCACTCGCTATTGAGGCCATTGATGGCAGGCCCCTTCAGCATGCACTCGTTACTCATGAAACTGCTCTGTTATCTATGGATTTTGGGGCTCTCCATGATGAAACTCTCCAGTTCCAGGTGATAAACTCTCTGCATTTTCCAGTTGTTCAGGGTTATCCCTGGCTCCAACAGCACAATCAAATTCTCGTCTGGCGTAAGTCTGAAATATTGTCATGGTCCCTGCAATGTACTTCCACTTGTCTCTGGGAATCACTGAAAGTTTTGTGCACGTCTTTGGTATCTCGACTGCCAGAGGAGTACTGATAGTTCCAAAATATATTTTGACAAAATGCGGGCCAGTACGTTTTGTCCTCAATGGTCTTATAATTGCAACATTTACCTGCAACCCGTGTGCATTCCTCTTTGGGGCCTGGTTTACCCTTTGTCTGTTGTGGAGAAAAAAGCCATGGAGTAGTATGTTGTGATGCCCTATTGTGGGAGTTCATCTGTAAATCCTCCTCTCCAGCTTGAGCTGGCTTCTTTGTGAAGAAGAAGGGTGGCGAGTTAAGATCATGTATCGATTATAAGGGTCTTAATTGTCTTACTATTAAAAATGCTTACCCTAGTCTGTTCATCAGAGAGGAACTTACAATCTAGTTGGGATCAAAGAAAACAGCATTTAACACCAGGAGCATTATGGATAATCTTGTAATGCCCTTTAGCCTATGCAATGCTCTTGCTGTTTTCCATGAGTTTATAAATGATGTCCTACGAGATTTGTTGCAACAGTGTGTCATGGTGTACTTAGACAACATCTTCATACACCCACAATCACTTGAGGCTCACCTTTCTGATGTCACACTTCAGAAACAATTTGAGAATGACCTGTTTTGCAAACTTGAGAAATGTGAGTTCCCTCAAACTCAAGTCACCTTCCTAAGTTGTGTAATTTCTGCTGAAGGGTTCTCCATGGATCCTGACTAGTCATCTGCAGTACTTCAGTGGCCTCACCCATTTGATATTCAGTACATTCAAAATGTTTTGGGCTTCCCCAATTACTATAGGAAGTTTATTAAAAATGTTTCTTCCTTGGTCAAAGGAACATGACCCATAAAGGAGAATGATCTACTTCATTGGTAACCTACTGCAATTAAGGCCTTTGAGAGTCTTAAAACTGCCTTTGCTGCTGTCCTGGTTCTGGCTCATCTTAACCCTGCTCTGCTTTTAATTCTCGAGGTTGATGCATCTGAAACCCGTAGTAGGCACCCTATTGGCTCTAAGTCCTATGCCTGAGGGTCCCATGCATCCATTCGGTTTCTTCTCTATGAAATTGTCCCCAGCAGAATGCAAATATGAAATTGGTGACAGGGAATTACTGTTTATATACAAAAAGAAAGTTATTAGGAGCACCGTGGTTAGGGTAAAACCTTAACTTTTTTCTGAAATGTCCAGGGTATTGACAAAACAGATACAATATCAGACAAGAATTGATAGCTGTCTGGTTTTGGCTACTGCCTTATTCCAAGCCCGCTTAAAAACTGCATTGCTTTGCAAATTTAAAAACCCTAAGCCTGACCGCCTATTGGATAATGTGGTACACACACCTCCCTTTCCTTATCCAATCAGGCTACTTACTGATCCTAACAGTCCTAAGATATGGACAGCTAATATGGACTACTCCCAGTTTTTATAGTATTCTCCTAATTGTTACTGATGTTTTAAATGAGTGAACTTAGATACTTGTTATGAGAGCTTTTGTATAAAGTGATGCACTCAACTATAGCGATGATCCTTAGTTAGCCTTATACACTTATCCAGTGTGCACTTTTGTTTACATGACACTCTCCCTTGCTTTGTCCAATCATGCTCTTAGTTTATCAGAGCCGTCCTGAGCTTCAGTCAACTGCCTAGAACTATACTCAGCCAGTGTTTCAAGCACCTATGTGTTACTTATCTCCTTTGTAAGTTCATTATCCTTCCAACTTGTGAAGAGGGCATATTACAGCAATCTAACAATAATATGTATTAAATACCATTGCAAATCTTACTAACATTAACTAATATTTGCAAATACTGTAATGAATGCAAATGCCTCAACGTAAAGCATTTGATCACAATGTTGTACTCCATTGAATATGGCCAGTGAGCCTAATTGGGTAAAACAAGGGAGCATGTTTTAGAATCACAAGCGTGCACTGGTCATATTCATTGGGGTACAACATTGTGACCAAATGCTTTCCTTTGTATACAAAAGTGCACACTGGATAAGTTTTTTGCGATATGTAGAAAGGGATCTCTTAAAAGATTTTAGGCTTGGGGAAGGTGTGAAAGTGTGTGGGAGGTCATTCCATAATTGTAGTGCTATGTAGGAAAAGGAGGATCAAGCTGCTTTCTTTTTTGTATTGAGGCAAACTAAATAATGTGCTGGTACTGGATCGGAGGTTATAGGAGGTGGGAACAGCCGGGGAAAGCATTCTGCTCAGGTAGGGTGGGAGCTTCACAGAAAAGTTCTTAAACACAAGGCTGGAAAGATGGCCAGTTTAGTTCTTTTAGCATGTCACAATGGTGGGTCCTGTAGTTACATTGTAGCACAATGCGGCAGAATGAGCTATACAATGTATTAAGTTTATTAAGGTGAGTTTGCGATGCAGGTGCATATATTACATCCCCATAATCCATGATTGGCATCAACATTTGCTGTACAATCTTTTCCTTTACTGTAAGGCTGAGGCAGGGTTTGTTTCTGTACAGGGCATCTAGTTTTGGATAGAGTTTAGATGCAAGTTTTTCTATGTGAAGGCCGAAAGATGGAATGGGGTCTAACAACATACCCAAGTATTTGAAAGAGTGGACTGCCATTGGTGTGCCATTTCTACGTTTTGATACGTAGATGGGAATTTTGTAGTTTGTGTAATTTAGGTACCATTCCAAAGATCATTGTGACAGTTTTTTCATTGTTTAGGAAGAGTTTGTTTTTTGAGATCCATTTTTCTACCTCTGTGAACTGGTCTTGGAGCACTGCCTCAAGCTGCGGCAGATCGGATTCACTTGCATAGATTACCGTGTCGTCAACGTACATGTGTACAGTTGAGGATTTGCAGAAATTAGGCAGGTCATTTATTAATAATGTGAATAGTAGGGGGCCAAGAATGGAACCTTGGGGAACACCACACGTGACTGGGAGAGGGAGGGAGTTGCTGTCAGAAATGGAGACATATTGTGATCGATCCGATACATATGATTGAAACCAGGATAGCAGACAATCACCAATACCTGAGTTCTTAAGTTTAAGCAGTAGTATGTTGTGGTCCACTGTGTCAAAGGCCTTTGCAAAATCAAAGAAAATTGCTCCAGTTAGATCTCCTTGTTCCATGCCAGTTTGGATGTCATTGCAAACTTTTAGGAGGGCAGTTGTAGTGGAGTGATTCATGCAAAAACCTAATTGATCAGGGGTCAGATAGTGAGATTGTTGGTAATACTCACATAGTTGCATATGGATGCATTTTTCTGAGATTTTTGACAATACTGGGAGCAATGATATTGGGTGATAGTTAGTAACCAAGGTTAACTCACTACTTTTATGGATAGGCACTACTCTTGCAGTCTTCCAAATTTGGGTATGTATCCAGACACCAAAGATTCGTTAATTAGGGTTGTGACAGGTTTAACAATTGCCGGCGCACTAAGATTATTAATATAGATTATTAAGGTGTTTCTTAATGACATTGATGGGTACAGGTCTAAAATTGAGCTTCTCTATATTGGGTCTTTGAAGATTTAGTGGAGTCTGATCCACATTTGTAGTTTTGGGATGCGTGTCATTTATTAGTTTGTCAATCAGGGTGGTGGAGCATCTGACAAAATAATTGCTAAAGGCATTTGCTACTTCTAAGGGAAGTTGCAGGGTTTGGTTGTCCACTTTGACAGTGGAGGGTTGGGAGTGGATTGGGGGGAGTGTGTAAGTTATTTATGACTTTCCAAAACTTTCTCGGGTTTGATATGTTATTGTTCAGATTTTCACAGAAATATTGGGCCTTGGACAATTTTGTTTGTTTAGTGCATACATTTTGCCATTGTCTATATACACAGTAATCGTTCATAGAGCCAGTATGCTTGAACTTGACCACAATGAGTCCCGAAACTGGTACATTTGAATGAACTCTATAGTGCACACACCCTACATATTACCCATTTATTTCCCATACATATTACCTTTCCAAAGCTAAACATTTGTTGCCCCTCAAGAGAAACCTAGTGGTAAGTGCTTTGTACCAGAGAATCTTCACACCCAACTATTGCACACTTACCACTACCTTAAAGCAGCAGGTAAAACAGGCAAGAACCAAATGATTTGGTCCGTCTCCCGGCAATTCTGGTGGCCAAGTCTTTGTTCTGATGTTGCTGCGTATGTTGCATCCTGTGCGCAGAATAAGACTCCTCAACACCTTCCAGTAGGCCTTCTCCAAACTGAAGCTATTGGTGAGCATCCTTTGACACATTTATCCATTGACTTCATTGTCGACCTTCCGGTATTGAATAACAATACTGTTATCCTGATGGTTGCAGACCATTTTTTAAAAATGTCACATTGCATTCCCTTGAAGAAGCTGCTTACCGCTCAGGAGCTTGCTTAAATTTTTCCCTGGAGGTCTTCAGTTTACATGGGTCACCCAAGGAGATAATCTAAGACCGGGGTAGCCAGTTTGTCTCCAGATTTTGGTGGTCCTTTTGTTGCTAGATGGGGATCCAGCTTTCCTTCTCCTCTGCCTATCACCCTCAATCCATTAGGACTGCTGAGCAGTCTAACCAAGCTCTGGAACAGTTCCTCCATTGAAATATTTCTGATCACCACAATAACTGGTCTGACCTGTTACCTTCGCTTGTAATAGTGCTATCAATGCTTCCTCACAGATATGAGAACTATGGGTTTCAGCCATCCATTTTTCCAGCTATGTTTTTGCCACAGGGTATTCTGGCTTTAGAGGAGACTCTCTGGCAACTCTGTTCAACTTGTGTGCAGGTTCAGGATTGCCTTCATCAGTTGATGCAGTGCCAAAAGTTCCAGGCATGCCCTAGGCTTCAACCTACACCTACCAAGTCGGAGAGAGGGTTATGCTGTTCTCTCACAACATGAAGCTTCATGTGCCTTCTAATAAACTGGCTCCCCATTATGTTGGGCTTTTTTGAATATTCCAATGGGTCAATACGGTTGTCTAGTCCTTACTCCCACCATGCATATATCAAATGTATTTCAGGTTTAGTACTGTGTTGCCTCATCCCTGTCCTATTTCTATTGACAACTATGAAGAATAGATAAGCCTTTTGTCCTTCCACGGTGGAGGGGTCATTGACGGGAGGGTACTGTCAGGGTTTCACTAGTTGTTTGCTGCTCCCTACACCCAGGCTCCCTCTTATGCCAAACTGGAGAACACCATCCTATTTAACTGCCTCAGTCCAATTTTCCATTGCCCTTGCATGGTCTCAGACTTCACTGTGAGTTCCTGTGTTCTTGACTCTGTGTATGACCTGGCTTTTTTTTACATCCCTTCTGGTTCCTGGTCTCTGGCTTGTTCCTGACATCGCTGATCTCCATGTTTCTGACCACAGCTCATCTGACTACCTGCTTTGGCTTTGACTCATGACTTGTCATTTAGCTTTTGAACTTCTTATTATTTGTATTATTTTTTATTTTTTTAATAAAGGTGTGATTTATTTAGCATTTTATGTCTCTATGTGATTTCTTGAACCTTGTCAGGTGTTCCTGGCCTGCAGTGGTTAGTCAAATGTGGTGCAAGGAAGACTCATAGGTGCCCAAGGTTCATTAATATGAATGTTGGCCATGATAGAAAGAGAACACACAGTGCATTGCAGTTAGCAGTGTATGGGGCTGCATAGCCACAGACTGCTCAGAGTGCCCATGATGACCCCTTTCAACATTTAAAAAAAAACATTCAAAGGATATGTGAGTGTCAGAACTGGACTATGGAGCAATGAAAGAAGGATGCCTGGTCTGATAAATCATGGTGCGTGTGAATCATTTACCGGGGAAAAGATGGCAGCAGGATGCACTATGGGAAGAAGGCAGGCCGGCCGGGAGAGGCAATGTTCTGGTGGGAAACCTTGGGTACTGACATTCATGTGGCTGTTAATTAGACACGTACCACATACCTAGAGATTCTTGCAGATCACATACACCCCTTCATGGCAATGGTGTTCCCTGATGGCAGTAGCCTCTTTCAGCAGGATAATGCACCCTGCTACACTGCAAACATTGTTCAGGAATGATTTGAGGAACATGGCTAAGTGCTAACCCTTCTGTAATATCAAGTTGTGTGTTATGTTAGTAAGATGTAGGGATATTGCTTATTGCGCTATAATTTGAATGTCACTTCTAATCTGGCCCACTTTTCTACATGAAAAAAATAGTACAAGGTTCATATAAAGGAATACATTAAAAAAATACTATAATGACTGAGACAGAACATGTACTTTTAAACAACTTACCAATTTACTTCTATTATCTAATTTGCTTTGTTCATTTGGTATCCATTATTGAAAAGCAAACCTTGGTAAAATTAGGAGCAGAAATGCTGCTGATTGGTGGCTTCACATATAAGTCTCTTGTCATTGGCTCACCTGATATGTTCAGTAAGGACCTGCTAATGCATTATTTGCTCTTATAAAAAAGGATACCAAGAGAATGAAGCAAATTTGATAACTGAATTAAATTTGGAATTTGTTGAAAATTGTATGCTCTATCTGAAACATGAAATAACAAAACGTCTTCAATATCCCTTTAAATAACAACAACAAACTTTAGAATAATCTCACCCAGGATTTTAGTTTTTATAATTGTAAGTACCTGTGGGTATTGGTACAGCCCTGTGAGTAGAGACATTACATAGGTGTTTTCATATCCCAGACTTCCAATAAAACCAGCCAGGAATCCTCTCTGTGCACAAGAGTAGTTTGGGATAGATTTAGATCCACCAGATAATATAGCCATGGTGCTGTCTAATGCTGCAAAACCACTGTTTAGTGGGTTATAAATCTCATATCCCAAAGTGATGTTGGCTAAAATGTCATTTCTTTTATTAATCTCTCCTATTGCAAAAATAACAGCCAAGTAGTGTCGGTAAAGTTGTTCATCTGGCCTGAAAAGTAAAAGGAACAATATTATTAACAAAAAGTTTTTTTGCTATTTAATCAGGACCGGACTGATCCACTGATCCCCCCTGCCAAAAAATATAAATAAAATGACAGCCGTTAATGTGGACGAGGTGTTGTGTCACTTGCTTTTTTATTTTCTTTATTTTTTTTTTCTATTTATTTCCTTTTTTAATTATTGTAGGCTTCTTTCTTTCTTTTTCACATATTTTTTTAAGAATCAGGACTGGAGTGACCCACTGAGATACAAACAATTCCATTTTTGGGATTCAGCCGGTTCGCACCTGTTCATGAAAACCAAATCTGTTTTTAAAATTTCCCAGGTTTGGACCAACCAATGGGAAGATGACGTGTACATATTAGTGGAAAGGGTAAATTATTTCTTCACAGATGCCAGTGGGTTGTTTGGTGCAAATGAGTATTGAGAGAAGTTGAGGTAACAGGAAGTGCCCCTATCTTCCTTTCTTTCCCTCATTCCCTTGGTTACCCTGCAATAGGATTCAGTGTAGCTTTAGGTCCAACAAAACGGGTCAGAGAAACTTAGGATGCACATTCAAAGTGAGTGCATATACATGATTGATACAGAGATCATTTGTTCATGACAGTTCCTAACCCTAAGTACTCATATATATGTGTATGTGTTTGGGTGTGTGTGTGCATATATATATATATATATATATTTATACACATATTGCCCATGTTGTAAATGGTCCTTAGAAGGGCATTTGGTAGGGGAGTGCCCACAGATCTTTTGCTGTTATTTTACATTGAACAAATACAAAGTGCAATATAATTTGTAAAACATACACATAAATATACAAAGTATATTCCTAATTTGTTAAAGTTACACAGAAACTGCTAAAGCATAATCAGAATACATCGCTGTATACAAAAAAGTACAAAGTTTAAATAAAACTTAAACTGAAGTGTAAAGTAATATAAAATACAAAGCACAAAGTGATGGATGATCTAAACCCCACAAGTTCAGACGTGTTTTTTTACACGACCTTCACAGGGGCTGCCATGGTGTCCCTGCGAGTGGATAGATGTTTCCTATTGAAATTAATGGAGCTTTAAAAATGAATTCCTGTAGCCAATATAAATTACATTACACTGTTTTCTGCGTATAGCATCTTACAATCGCCTATATTTTCATATGCATGTGTTTTTCTATAAGGGTTATAAGTATTTTGAGTGTTTTCACAAACTTTCACCCCTTTTAGTTTGCGAGAAAAAACTGTTAGAATGGTAGATCATCAGGCTCATAGAGATGATGGTGTAAGGCTGTTTGAAGATTTTCCACTTGCACAGACAAAGAGAGGCTTAATGTCAGGGCAGGGAATTGCTAGAGAAGCAGGCTAAAATAATGTGTGCTGATTACAAATAACACCAACAGCTGTCAAGTGGTTGGAGAGAGAGAATCAGCAAATGGAGGAAGCAGGTCTCCAAATGTCACATTGAGCCAGAACCCTCCTGTGTTTTATAGGGAAAGCCACAAGACCGCAAAACAGGAGATCTGGAATTAATCCTATACATGACATTTTATTACTGAACATTTTATTAAAAACTTGGTACCTTTAAATATTTCAATTTCAATTATACATAGATATTCAGGTTTTTAGACTCAATGGGCCAGATTACAAGTGGAGCTCTAATTAACGCTCCCACTCGAGCGTTTGCTCTAGAAGCATTTGCTTTAGAAGTGTTTGCACTAGAAGTAAGCTTTTTGCGTTTGTCAGGTTGTGCTCGTATTATGAGTAAAAGTAAACTGTTTTCGCCTGGAAGCTAACTCAACGAGCACAAAAAGATGGTTAGAATATCACATAGGTGTTCATGTATTCCCCGTATAAGTCAATGGTGAAAAAACACCCCACTCTTGTGCAAACCCAATCGCATATTCTCATGTGCACTAACCCAAAATAAAAATATCAATGTTTCAAATTCTAATATTCTTCACAAGAATATGTTCTATATAATTATATATATATATATATATATATATATTATAAATAAGTATTTCTACAGAAATATGGTATTTTGGTACAATATATATCTATACATATATATATATATATATATATATATATATATATATATATATATATATATACATGATTATATAAAGGTATAGATATTGTTTGCAAACTTCCAAACTTCTACACGTTTCGTCCCGATCGACGGGACTTTGTGACAAAGTCCCGTCGATCGGGATGAAACGCGTAGAAGTTGGGAGTTTGGAAGTTTGCAAACAATTTTTTGGCCCTACGAGGAAGCCGTAGTTCTCCAGCACATGCAAAGACCCACTGGCAACATCTAAGGACATCATCACCCCGTGACTGCAGAGCGGGATGGTTTGGTTCACCGCCGGAGGAATCCTTGCAGCGTGAGTGCCCCGGATAAAGATACACTGGTTAAACCTGAGGTTGTACACATCCGAAACCATGGATCTGATGAATTGTTACATTTGGCAGACGGCTTTGATGGACATAAACTTTGTGATCATCTTGTGAGTTTTTAGCATCATTTGTTATTATTAATAAACTTAATTCCTGCACTTGAGTCCACGCTTCTCTCCTCTTATATTTTGTAGTTATCGTTTTGGGAACCCTGGAGTTAACCTGTTTTTGAGGAGCAGCGTGACTAAATCTATAGGCCTTGATTTCTATAGGCCTTGATTTGCCTAGATATATTGTACCATTTGGACTCCCTATTAGTGAGTACACCATCTTTTTATTTCATTGGACTATGGTCTATTAACGTGTATGGACATTACAACTCTGATCCATATTTGTTCAGGATATTGTTCTTGTTTGTTTTTCTCATCCTGTCAATTTATGTTAATTGATATATATATTTAGTATTTTTAGAAATTATTAGCACCCAGTTGTGTATATTTATATACACATTTTTTGCCAAAGGTATATATATATATATATACATGCTAGAGGTAATAACACAATGGTCTAAATGAACTTCATTTCTACAATAATGAAGGGTCAATGGGTGTTAAACATATTATCCAGAAACATTGGTTCATTCTACAGAAAGATTTGATTCTAAATGGGGTGATAGGTAAAAAGCCTGGCTTCATTTTTAGGAATCTAAAAAATATCCTTTCACCCAGCCAATTAAAGAAAGCACCAATAAAGAAAACATGGCTTGGTGGTAGTGGGGCTAAAGGAGTCTACAAATCTAATAGACTACATTTTTGTGCCTGTGAACATGCTTATAGTGGTAATAAACCCACAAGACAAGTCTTCTATACATCCAATTGAAAACATTGTGATATCCAATCGTTATGTAATTACAGAATGGACTATGTGTACTATTTGATACAGTGTAGTTGTAACCTATAGTATATAGGTCGCACTACCCGCCCCTTTAAGAAAAGAATGTATGAACATATCACCAACATCAAGGGGGGACTCAAATCTCATAGTCTGTCTGAACATTATAAGAATATTCACAATCAGAATCCTAAATGTTTAAGGGGCACTATTTTGGAACACGTTAAGGTTGCAGAAAGGGGAGGGGATAGTGAACGATCTCGCAGGCAAAGGGAGACATACTGGATCCATCTGTTTAACAGTATGGTTATGTATGGTCTTAATAAGGATATTGATATAGTTGCCTTTCTATAAATGCCCACCTTTTTTTTCTCTCTTGACATAGCTACCTTCCTGTGAAATAGCTAGCAGCAATTTCTTTATAGACTTCTTTAAGATGGGATGTAACTCTATGGGGTTATGCTATAAAAGAGCAATGTATTGTTGAACTCAATTATAAATATATATCCTTTATTCACACTGAAATTAGTTTACTATGTATATGCTTTTTACTCTTTGTATATCTTTTTATATGTATTATCATACTAATAACTAAAAACTAAGTTACTAGGGTATTTTACTTTTTATGAATTTGTATATGTTTATCTGTATTTATGATGTATTTCATTCTTATGTTTATAACACTTTTCTTTAATTTAGTGAGGAGGACTCATATGATCCCATATATACGGTTGCCCGTTCTTTTAATGCCAATATAGTAGTGGCGTTGTTCCTATATGAACCATAACATTTTTAATGATACCGTTTTTAATGATACCTTTTTTATGTACATTGTTTTTTTTTTTTATTATATGTATTTATATTCTTTCGTTTTTTATATGGATCAATTCCTAATGTTTATACTTACCAATGTTCATTTAAACTGTGCATTCATTATTATGTGTATTTTCTAACAATGTAAAGGGAAGTCCACCCCCTATGATGTAATCACGCCAGGTGTCACTAAAAGGCACAGAAGATCCATAGCAGATCCAAACCTCTGATGAAGAAGGCAGACACAAGTCATACAAACCTTTGAAACATGTTAGGACTGTTTTTATTGAACTTTTATTGAACTGCCTATATCCTCCTAGACTTCTAGAGACTTGTGTGGAGATCTGTATTGGAACGTCATATGCTGCTCCCTGCACCATTGCTTTTACCTGGGTACTAGCAGTTTTTTATTTGCTGTATTGATACCTCATAGTTATTGAGGTTGGCTCATGTGAGTAGGTTTCTACTGATTGTGTGTTGTAACATTTATCAGCGAAGCAGAACGACAACTATACAATGTTACTTGCTATCAAAACTTGGTGGTGATCCCACCTCCAAATATAAGCGAGAACTGACCAACATATTAGACGATGGGAGAAAGTTTGGATTTATTGATGGGCCTACTTTTGACTTCCTCCTCGTAGAAAATCCAGTAATTCCTGTTTTTAATCATTTGCCAAAAGTGCATAAATCCCTGGAGGGAGTCACAGGTAGACCCATCGTGAGTGGCACTGAATCTCTTCTGGAAATACTTTCACAGTGGTTGGATGCCATTTTACAGCCTTTTGTATGTAGCCTAACAAGTTATCTACAGGACACTAAACATGTGTTAAAATTATTGCAGAATTTAGCTTGGGAAGAAAATGAAGTCTATACTACATGACAAGGGTTTGGAAGCCCTGGCTATCAGAGAGAAATAATTTGTTGACTGTGTTGAAAATTGGCAGGCAAGTTTCTCTTAAAACATAATTATTTTTCTTTTGAGGGGGTTTTCTTCCTCCAGAGGTGCGGAACAGCTATGGGCAAAAAAATTGCGCCCTCTTTTGCCAACTTCTTCATGGGGTGGTGGGAGCTGTCCTGCATCTATGGAGTTGAAAACCCCTTTAAGCAAAATATTAAGATGTACAGGTGGTACATTGATGACTTGCTCCTGGTATGGAGAGGGACAAAGGAAAAAGCCATACAGTTTGTGAATTATCTAAATGATAATTATGTAGGTTTGGAGTTCACTTTTGAACTCAACAATTCCATAATAAATTTCTTGGATCTAACCCTCATGGGGTTACCAGGAATTGGAGCAGAAACTGAGGTTTTCAGAAAACTAATTACGGGGAACACCCTACTCCATGCCAGGAGCAGTCATCCGAGACAGGTTTTCAAATCATTTGCAAAAGGAAAGTTTGTCAGGCTAAGGAGAAATTGTAGTTCTGATAAACTGCATTCAGGAGAGGAGTCTCCCTAGGAAACATTTTGGCACTAATGCAATT
Source organism: Bombina bombina (assembly GCF_027579735.1). NCBI lineage: Eukaryota > Metazoa > Chordata > Amphibia > Anura > Bombinatoridae > Bombina > Bombina bombina. The sequence continues at coordinate 1,265,730,805 of NC_069501.1, read as the reverse complement.
AAAGGTCACTGCAGGAGATGATCCCAGGTCATGGCTTAGATTTAAGGGGGTCTACAGATTTAGCAATTTTAGCTGTAAAGCCTGTGAATACCAAGCCACAAGGGAAGGTTTTAAGAGTGAAACTGCCTATATCCTCCTAGACTTCCAGAGACTTGTGTGGAGATCTTGTATTGGAACGTCATATGCTGCTCCCTGCACCATTGCTTTTACCTGGGTACTAGCAGTTTTTTATTTGCTGTATTGATACCTCATAGTTATTGAGGTTGGCTAATGTGAGTAGGTTTCTACTGATTGTGTGTTGTAACATTTATCAGCGAAGCAGAACGACAACTATACAATGTTACTTGCTATCAAAACTTGGTGGTGATCCCACCTCCAAATATAAGCGAGAACTGACCAACATATTAGACGATGGGAGAGAGTTTGGATTTATTGATGGGCCTACTTTTGACTTCCTCCTCGTAGAAAATCCAGTAATTCCTGTTTTTAATCATTTGCCAAAAGTGCATAAATCCCTGGAGGGAGTCACAGGTAGACCCATCGTGAGTGGCATTGAATCTCTTCTGGAAATACTTTCACAGTGGTTAGATGCCATTTTACAGCCTTTTGTATGTAGCCTAACAAGTTATCTACAGGACACTAAACATGTGTTAAAATTATTGCAGAATTTAGCTTGGGAAGAAAATGAAGTCTATACTACATGACAAGGGTTTGGAAGCCCTGGAGTTTTTTCTTTCAAGAAATACTGGCTATCAGAGAGAAAGAATTTGTTGACTGTGTTGAAAATTGCCAAGTTTCTCTTAAAACATAATTATTTTTCTTTTGAGGGGGTTTTCTTCCTCCAGAGGTGCGGAACAGCTATGGGCAAAAAAATTGCGCCCTCTTTTGCCAACTTCTTCATGGGGTGGTGGGAGCTGTCCTGCATCTATGGAATTGAAAACCCCTTTAAGCAAAATATTAAGATGTACAGGTGGTACATTGATGACTTGCTCCTGGTATGGAGAGGGACAAAGGAAAGAGCCATACAGTTTGTGAATTATCTAAATGATAATTATGTAGGTTTGGAGTTCACTTTTGAACTCAACAATTCCATAATAAATTTCTTGGATCTAACCCTCATGGGGTTACCAGGAATTGGAGCAGAAACTGAGGTTTTCAGAAAACTAATTACTGGGAACACCCTACTCCATGCCAGGAGCAGTCATCCGAGACAGGTTTTCAAATCATTTGCAAAAGGAAAGTTTGTCAGGCTAAGGAGAAATTGTAGTTCTGATAAACTGCATTCAGGAGAGGAGTCTCCCTAGGAAACATTTTGGCACTAATGCAATTAAAGGTCACTGCAGGAGATGATCCCAGGTCATGGCTTAGATTTAAGGGGGTCTACAGATTTAGCAATTTTAGCTGTAAAGCCTGTGAATACCAAGCCACAAGGGAAGGTTTTAAGAGTGAAATCACACAGAAGGTGTTTAAACACAGTAGGTGTTTGAACTGTAGGAATACCTATGCTGTGTACCTACTGGGTTGCAATCTCTGTCATCTGCAATAAGTAGGTATGACAACCAGGGAGGTAAGTTTGCGTATTAGAGAACACCTCTCAAACATCAAGGCTGGCATCCTGACTACCCCTCTTGTCCAGCATTTCAAAATGTTCCACGATAAGGGGAACTCAAGTTTTGAATGGAGGGGATAGGAATTTAGCACTAGTCAAAAGAGAGGTGTTTTGGATTTTTCATTAACAGATGAGATTCCCAAAAAGACTTAATTCTTCATATGATTTAATTAATCATTGGAATTAATAATAAAAAATAAAAAATAAAAGTTAAATAATACTGACTGTTTGGGTGAACAGCAGATAGGGCATTGTTCTCTCACTGGTAATTGTAGTAGTACCATTCAATATGTCTTTGGTTATTTAGTATCAGGTAATCTAACCACAGTTCAAAGATTTTATGCACACATAGGGTGCATGTGTATTTGTTTAAGTACTTGGTGCACATATACACGATTACATAGGTTTAAAGTAATGACTTCCCATGTAATATTAAGGTCCCTTTAAGCAATTAAATATTGCTAAACATATTATTATTTTGATATAGTCATATAAACAAACATTATAACACTACGAAAAAAACAAAAACCTAACATTACAAAAACAAACACTAAATTACGAAAATTAAAATTAATCTAGCATTACAAAAAAACAAAAAACACTAAAATTACATAATAACATAGTAAATGAGGCTGAAAAAAGACTGAAGTCCATTGAGTTCAACCTATACAAATCTAATATACTTACAAAAAGCTCCAGTTGAGCTTAAATTAATCCCAATAAAAGGTGACCCATTTAATATAAGAAATCATATCCATGAATTTTGTTTCTAGCCAGAAATGTATCTAAACCATTTTTAAATGTATCTAGGGTATTGGCGTTCACTACTTCCTTTGGTAATGAGTTCCACAATTGTATTGCTCTTAAAGTGAAAAAACGTTTCCTCTGCAGGAGATATAGGAACCGATTTATCATCGGTCTGTCCGACATGATCCGCTCAGCAGATCGTGTCCGACAGATATCGATGAATGCCGACAGTGTTTATCATTGCACAAGTAGTTCTTGTGAACTGCTTGTGCAATGCCGTCCCCTGCAGATTTGTGGCCAATCGGCCGCTAGCAGGGGTGTCAATCAGCCTGATCATATATGATTGGGCAGATTGATGTCCACAGCCTCGGACCAGTTAAGGAGCAGCGGTCTTAAGACCACTGCTTCTTAACTGCTGTTTCCGGCAAGCCTGAAGGCTCGTGCAGAAACAGTGGCATCAGGGGCCATTCGGCCCTTGATAAATTGGCCCCCAAATCTCCTTTCCCCCAACCTTAAATTGTGACCTCTTGTCAGAAACAATCTTTTTGGAATAAACAGATCTTCTGCCATCTCTGTATATGGGCCTTGAATATATTTAAATAAAGTAATCATGTCACCTCTCAAGCGCCTTTTTTCTAGAGAAAACAGACCCAGTTTGGCTAGCCTATCCTCATAGCTTAAATTATCCATACTACTTATTAGTGTTGTGGCCCTTCTCTGAACTTTCTCTAGTTCTGCAATATCTTTTTTTTTGTTGCGATCAGTCCCCAGAACTGCACTCCATATTCAAGGTGAGGCCTTACCAGGAATTTATATAGTAACAGAATTAGGTTTTCCTCCCTTGACTCAATGCCTCTTTTAATACATGCTAGTATCTTATTAACCTTTGAAGCCTCTGCCCTGCATTGTGCACCCATCTTTAGCTTGTTATCTATAACTACTCCCAAATCCCTTTCCTCCTCTGCTTGGCTAAGTCTTGTCCTATTTAAATAATGCATTGCCTGCTTATTTTTACTTCCAAAATGTAGAACCTTGTATTTTCCCGTATTAAGGGGCCGATTTATCAACCCCGTGTTTCTGGCGAGCCTTAAGACTCGCCAGAAACACAAGTTATGAAGAAGCGGTCTAAAGACCGCTGCTCCATAACCTGTCCACCTGCTCTGAGGTGGCGGACAGACATCACCGGAAATCAACCCGATCCAATACGATCGGGTTGATTGACACCCCTTTCTAGCGGACGATTGGCCGCAAATCTGCAGGGGGTGGTATTGCACCAGCAGTTCACAAGAACTGCTGGTGTAATGATAAATGCAGAGAGTGTATGCTGTTGGCATTTATAGATATGCAGCAGACATGATCGGTAATATCGGATCATGTCTGCTCTCACTATCTTAAATAGGCCCCTAAATCTAATTTTCCATGTACATGCCCATACTTCTAATATTTGCAGATCCCTTTGTAATGAAAGTTCATCCTGCTCTGATCTAATGACCTTACTTAATTTATTATCATATGCAAAAATAGAGATGTTGCTATTTAATTCTTGCTCTAAATCATTAATAAAAATATTAAAAATAACAGGGCCCAATACTGATCCCTGGGGGACTCCACTGATTACCTTTGTCCAATCTGAGTATGACCCATTCACTACTACTCGTTGCTCCCTATCTTTAATCCAGTTATTTATCCATGAGCTAACCTTTTCAGCTATCCCCAGTCCCTTAATTTTGTGCATTAATCTCTCATGTGGCACTGTATCAAAAGCCTTTGCAAAATTTAAGTATATCACCTCAACTGATTCCCCTTTATCTATATTTGTACTTACTTCCTCATAGAATCTAATTAGATTTCATAAAACCATGCTGATTTGAACTCATAATCTTGTTTACACGAATATGCTCATCAATACAATGCCTTATAATCCCTTCAAATATCTTACCCACTATTGATTTAAGACTAACTGATCTATAGCTTCATGGGTCATCCCTGCTTCCCTTTTTGAATAGTGGCACCTCATCAGCTTTACGCCAATCCTGGGGTATTATGCCTGAGGATAATGAGTCTTGAATAATTAAGAGTAGTGGTTTGTCTATAACAGTGCTAATTTCCTGTAACACCCTTGGGTGTATTCCATCTGGGCCTGGAGTTTTATTTACCTTAATATTATCCAGTTTTTTCCTAATATCCGCTATACATAACCCAGTTAATGGTATGGTCTGGCATGTTCTAGTTTGTTCTAAAATATTGTCCATTGGTTCCTCTCTTGTGTAGACTGAAAAAAATAACTGGTTTAGTACCTCAGCCTTCTCCTTCTCGTCACTGTTAATTATGCTACCCTTTACACTTTTCAATGTACCTATATTGTCCTTCTTAGATTTTTTATTATTTATGTACTTAAAGAACCTTTTAGGGTTAGACTTAGAATCCTTTGCAATTAATCTTTCATTTTCAATTTTGGCTAATTTGATTGCTTTTTTGTATGCTTTGTTATATTCCTTATAAATATGGTATGTTGAATCTGAACTATTTTCTTTGAATAATTTAAATGCCCTATGTTTTTTCCTAATTTCTCTTAACACATTTTTATTTAGCCACATTGGCTTGGATATTTTACTTTTATTTTTATAATCATATGGTATTTGTTTAATATGTATATTTATTTAACAAAGTTTTAAATGTTATCCATTTATCCTCTGTATTTTTATTAGAGAATACTTTGTCCCAATTTATGTTATTTAATGATTTAAGGAAATCATTAAATAACATAAATTGGGACAAAGTGTTCTATAATAAAAATACAGAGGATAAATAGATAACATTTAAAACTTTGTTTACATTAAATTTTGCTTTCTTAAAATTAAAATTCTTAGTTAAACCTTTAATACACTGCTTATTAAAAGAGATTCAAATGTGACCAAGTTATGATCACTGTTACCCAAATTTTCCAAAAAATAAAAAAACACTAACGCCTAGATTTAGAGTTCTGCGGCCAAAGGGGTGCGTTAGCTACGCATGCTTTTTTCCCCCCGCACCTTTTAAATACCGCTGGTATTTAGAGTTCACAGAATGGCTGGGTTTTCAGTGCGTTAGGCTCCAAAAAGGGAGCGTAGAGCATAATTTAACGCCACTGCAACTCTAGATACCAACGGTGCTTACGGAAGCGGCCAGCTTCAAAAACGTGCTCGTGCACGATTCCCCCATAGGAAACAATGGGCTGAAAAAAAACCTAACACCTGCAAAAAAGCCGCGTTCAGCTCCTAACGCAGCCCCATTGTTTTCTATGGGGAAACACTTCCTACGTCTGCACCTAACACTCTAACATGTACCCGAGTCTAAACACCCCTAACCTTACACTTATTAACCCCTATTCTGCCGCCCCCGCTATCGCTGACACCTGCATATTTTTTTAACCCCTAATCTGCCGCTCCGTAAACCGTCGCTATTTACATTATCCCTATGTACCCCTAATCTGCTGCCCCTAACACCGCCGACCCCTATATTATATTTATTAACCCCTAATCTGCCCCCCATAACATCGCCTCCACCTGCCTACACTTATTAACCCCTAATCTGTCGACCAGACCGCGACGCTATTATAATAAAGTTATTAACCCCTTATCCGCCTCACTTCCGCCTCAATAACCCTATAATAAATAGTATTAACCCCTAATCTGCCCTCCCTAAGATCACTGACACCTAACTTCAAACATTAACCCCTAATCTGCCGACTGGAGCTCACCGCTATTCTAATAAATGTATTAACCCCTAAAGCTTATTCTAACCCTAACACCCCACTAAGTTAAATATAATTTTTATCTAACAAAATAAATTAACTCTTATTAAATAACTTATTCCTATTTAAAGCTAAATACATACCTGTAAAATAAACCCTAATATAGCTACAATATAAATCATAATTATATTGTAGCTATTTTAGGATTAATATTTATTTTACAGGCAACTTTGTAATTATTTTAACCAGGTACAATAGCTATTAAATAGTTAATAACTATTTAATAGTTACCTAGTTAAAATAATTACAAAATTGCCTGTAAAATAAATCCTAACCTAAGTTACAATTAAACCTAACACTACACTATCAATAAATTAATTAAATACAATACCTACAATTATCTACAATTAAACCTAACACTACTGTTACAGAAGCATTAGTTATTTTGTTGTGAAGAGCTTATTTCCCAGCAGCAATGCTTGAACCAGCCAAGCCAGCGCCTAAGAAGGGCTCCAAGAAAACCTTAACAAGTATAATTTCATAAAGAGCTTTTTTTCAGCTTTTAGAAACTATGGGCAGAAGGGTATCCTAGCTGTACTACAGCTAAGGGGGATTATTCTACATTTGCGAGACTCATATAGAATACTATGGAAAGCAGCTTCTCCCCTCTTCAGCAATAGGGATCCAGGCTACTAAGCGGTCCATCTCTCAGTGAGACTAAGGGTAACCGTAACATTTGGCGGCAGCGGTGGGATTTTCCTGGATTTCCTAGGAGAGGTACAGAACGGATGGAGAGCGCTTACGAAAAATTGAAGCGTACAACCCTAAAGGATTTACTTGAAAGCAGAGGGGGATACGCCAGCAACCGGCCGAGGAGAGAGCTGATCGCAGAATTGACCGAACTGGATCAGAGCTTCACAATGGCGGAAACACCGACCACGATTAGTGACGAAAAAACCAGGATTGTTCGGGAGAGGCTCTCACCGTACGGGCCGAACCCCACTATGGAATTGGTACAGCAGTTGATGGCGGAAGCGGACGAGGATATACGAGAGACTCAAGCCCACGAACTCAACCTAGCAAACGCACACCGCAATGCTGAAGCCCCGCAGGTAATCATCCCTGTCGAAAATGCTGGGAGGCCCAAGATACCCTATGCGGCATTTCGACCCTTCCTAGAGAGCGAGACAGGGATTGATGAATATTTGGCGGACTTCGAAAGGCAATGTGCCCTGCACCAGATTCCCAACAGAGAGTGGCCCATGATATTGTCTGGGAAACTATCCGGGCGAGCCCTGGAAGCCTTTCGTACTCTGGGTGCTGAGGAAGTGACACAGTATGAGCTAGTTAAGGAGATACTGTTGCGACGGTACGCGGTAACTCCGGACACGTATCGCCGACAGTTTCGGGGCACGAAAAAGAAGCCTAACGATACCCATATGGAATGGGCGCACCGAATGCGGAGAGCGGCAAATCACTGGATGAGCAGAAGTAAAGCGGTGACTGGTGAGGAAATTTTACAATTGTTTCTCTTAGAACATTTTTATAATGGCATGGAACAGCAAGGGAAGGAATGGCTGCGAGACAGGTGGCTTTCTACCTTAGAAGAAGCAGCCAAATTGGCCGATGAACATTATGACTCCCGTCTTCACGAACCCACGAATTACCGAGCTCCAGCACGGGTCGAACCCAGAGAGGTTTACCGTGCACCCCCTCATGCTGAATTCTGAGCCCCGGTGCCCGCAGGGCCCGCCCGACACTCCAGACCTCCCAATAACAGCTCTGAGCATCCCAGACCGACTTGCCACCGATGCAAGCAACCAGGGCATTTCATGGCTAGCTGCCCCCTTAATACGCACCAGACACCCAGGAAATACAATTACCCCTCTGGGTCATATCGTCCGGCCCGGGCCCTCTGTTTTAACCAAGAGGCCCCTATGGAGGAATATTTGGGGCCGCTTCACGAGGCGGACCCTGTATATGCTGCCTCAGATAACCGCCAGCACCATCGGCAGAAGGTATGGCTCGAGGGGTGATCTACCGAGGGATTGAGAGACACAGGGGCTACTATCACGCTGGTACAGAGTCATTTGGTGCCGGAGCACAAGCGATCCGGACAGACTGTGGCCGTTAGAGTGGCGGGGGGGATGTGTACAAAATTCCAACAGCTAAAGTGCATCTTGATTGGGGAGCGGGAAAGGGGGCTGTGAACATGGGCATAATGGATAATTTACCTGTCGAAGTACTACTGGGCAATGATTTGGGCCCCATGACTTCTGCCTATGCTCCAGTATGCAACAACGAGGCGGACCCAGTGACTACACGGGCCCAAGCTCTCACCAGTGCGGGAGACACAGGTAAGACCTACCCCGACCTTGCCTGACATGTTAGGCCCCATACCCTGGGACACCCCAGATGCTTTCGAGACAGAGTCTAAGACTGACCCGACCTTACAAAAGTACCGGGAAAGGGCAGAGACCGGAGGGGGCGGGGCAGATAACGAAACATTCTTATGGGAAAAAGGGAAACTATACCGCTGGACAGAGAAAAGGGGACAGCTTAGGCGACAGCTGGTAGTGCCCCACAAATACCATCAAGAAATCCTCAAGATAGGCCACGACATCCCCTTAGCAGGCCACCTAGCCGTAACCCGTACCCTACACCGCATTACTCACACGTTCTTTTGGCCAGGGGTACACGCTGACGTTAGAACTTACTGTAACACCTGCGATGTGTGTCAACGAGTAGGAAGGCGAGGCGATCACCCTAAAGCCCATCTAGTAAATATGCCCATTGTAGAGGAACCCTTCAGCGGGGTTGCTATTGACCTAGTGGGACCACTGGCTACCCCTAGTCCCTCCGGTAAGCGCTACATTCTTACCGTAGTGGACTACGCTACCAGGTACCCAGAGGCTGTCGCCCTATCCAACATACAAGCGGATACGGTAGCGAATGCACTAGTACAGGTGTTCTCCCGGGTAGGATTTCCAAAAGAAATCCTATCCGACCGAGGCACCCAATTTACGGCTGAATTGACCCAACAACTGTGGCAGGTTTGCAAAATTAAGTCCCTCTTGAGCTCCCCATACCACCCCCAGACGAACGGGCTGTGTGAGAGGTTCAATAGGACCCTCAAGCAAATGCTCAAGACGTTCACTCAGGAATACAGAGACTGGGAACGCTTCCTGCCGCACCTCCTATTTGCTTATTGGGAGGTGCCCCAGGAAACGACAGGGTTCTCTCCCTTCGAGTTGCTCTACGGAAGAAAGGTACGGGGACCCCTATACCTGATCCGGGAGCACTGGGAGGGAGAGATGGACACTGACGGTGTCCCCATTGTGCCATACGTGCTGGAACTCAGGGATCGAATGAAGCAATTAGCCAAATCCGTGCGGGCTAATCTCCAGTCGGCCCAGAGAAGACAGAAAGTATGGTATGATCGGGGGGCCCAAAAGAGAATCTTCACCATAGGACAAAAGGTGTTAGTACTTAAGCCGGTGAAGACAGACAAATTGCAGGCGTCCTGGCAGGGTCCCTACCAGATCATAGAGAAAAGGGGAGACACCACTTATGTGATAGCTAGCTGCCACGACAACAATCTTAGAAAGACATTCCATGTAAACATGCTCAAGGAATATTTTGAGCGACCAGAGAACATGACGGCCGTATGTTGTTCCCCTCAGGAAGACCCCGACAGTCTACCTATTTCAGACCTATTAGAAAAGAGTCTCCCCACAGGTATAGTGGCTCAGGTTCAGATAGGAGACCGACTTAGCCCCACTGAAAGGGAGCAGCTCGACCAATTTCTACAGTCCAAACACCTCACCTTCTCCCGAAGCCAGGGTACACTACTTTAACCACCCACCAGGTAGATACTCCGGGACAAGCTCCCTTGCGCCAGGCTCCGTACCGAATCCCTGAAGCAGTTAGGACAGGAATGAAGAAAGAGATCGATGAGATGCTCCAACCTCCGATAGTCCCTGGGCCTCCCCAGTTGTCTTGGTGCACAAGAAAGATGGGACCACCCGGTTCTTTCGTAGACTATCGGAGGCTCAATGAAAAAACCGTGACGGACGCTTACCCTATGCCCAGGGTAGACAAGCTACTCGATCGTATAGCCAGGGGAAATTACCTGACCACTATTGACCTCTGCAAAGGTTACTGGCAGATTCCCCTGGCCCCGGAGGCTGTCCCCAAGTCGGCATTCGTCACCCCATTCAGCTTATATCAGTTTAGGGTAATGCCGTTTGGGATGAAGAATGCCCCAGCTACATTCCAGCGCTTGGTGGATAGGCTCCTGGATGGCTTCCAGAGCTTTGCTTGCGCCTACCTGGACGACATAGCGATCCACAGTGAGTCCTGGGAGGACCACTTAGCTCACGTAGGAATGGTTCTGGATCAGATCCGGGCTGCTGGCCTGACTCTGAAGCCAGAAAAATGCCACTTTGGGATGGCCGAGGTACAGTACCTGGGTCACCGGGTGGGGTGTGGAAAGCAGCGACCAGAGCCGGCCAAGATAGAAGCTGTCGCCAATTGGCCCACCCCCATCACTAAGACTCAGGTCCTAGCCTTCCTGGGCATGGCAGGGTACTATAGATGGTTCGTACCAGACTACAGCACACTTGCCAAACCCCTGACTGACTTGACCAAGAAGAACTTACCTCGACAGGTCCTGTGGTCTCCCCACTGCGAAACGGCTTTCCAGGCTCTCAAAAATGCTCTAATTAACACTCCTGTCTTGGCGGCCCCAGCCCTTAACAAACGTTTTATCGTCCATACAGATGCTTCCATGTTCGGGCTGGGAGCCGTCCTCAGCCAAGTAGGCGAAGATGGAGGGGAGCATCCAGTTGCCTACATCAGCCGGAAGCTCCTGCAACGCGAAGTCAGATATGCAGCGGTCGAAAAGGAGTGTTTGGCTTTGGTGTGGGCATTAAAGAAATTGACTCCCTATTTATATGGGCAGGAGTTCACTCTGGTCACTGACCATAACCCGTTGGTGTGGCTGAACCGGGTCTCTGGAGATAATGGCAGGCTATTACGTTGGAGTTTATCGTTGCAACCCTTCAATTTCACCATTACTTATAGACCTGGGAAACAGAATGGCAACGCCGACAGGTTGTCCAGACAAACCGACCTCAGCCCCGCATAACCAGCGGTCTGGACAGCCTTAGTCTGCCCCGAAAAGGGGTCAGACCGTGTCTGCCAGAGTGTTCCACAGAAAGGGAGCACTGTTACAGAAGCATTAGTTATTTTGTTGTGAAGAGCTTATTTCCCAGCAGCAATGCCTGAACCAGCCAAGCCAGCGCCTAAGAAGGGCTCCAAGAAAACCGTAACAAGTATCATTTCATAAAGAGTTAACTTTTTTTCAGCTTTTAGAAACTATTTTCTAAATACAAGTTTGCTGGCCTCAGCTCTAATTAAGTTTAGTGATAAAACATTCCCATTGTCTAATCACCTCCGGAGTCAGACTGCTAATTGATAAGATGGACTGCATTGTTTTTTTATGTGTAACTTGTTATCTGAAGTACTGTAATCCTATTGTGGCCTGTCAAAGGACATTGTCTCTCTAGCTAAATGTGTGATGGGGGATCTTATGCTTACCCCCCTGGGAGTGCCCTGTGTGCATGTAACCTCAATAAAAAGCAGGCTGGGCATCCCAGTCCTGAGTTCTTGGTTGACCCTCAATCGCAGCGTTGACTCGTTTTTGCAGGCAGAAGGGTATCCTAGCTGTACTACAGCTAAGGGGGATTATTCTACATTTGCGAGACTCATATAGAATACTATGGAAAGCAGCTTCTCCCCTCTTCAGCAATAGGGATCCAGGCTACTAAGCGGTCCATCTCTCAGCGAGACTAAGGGTACACTATCAATAAATTATTTAAATACAATACCTACAAATAACTACAATGAAATAAACTAACTAAAGTACAAAAAATATAAAAGAACTAAGTTACAAAAAATAAAAAAATATTTACAAACATTAGAAAAATATTACAACAATTTTAATCTAATTACACCTACTCTAAGCCCCCTAATAAAATAACAAAGCCCCCCAAAATAAAAAATGCGCTACCCTATTCTAAATTAAACAAGTTCAAAGCTCTTTTACCTTACCAGCCCTGAACAGGGCCCTTTGCGAGGCATGCCCCAAAGAATTCAGCTCTTTTGCCTGTAAAAAAAACACATACAATACCCCTTCAACATTACAACCCACCACCCACATACCCCTAATCTAACCCAAACCCCCCTTAAATAAACCTAACACTAAGCCCCTGAAGATCTCCCTACCTTATCTTCACCTCACCGGGTCCCGATCTGTCCAGAAGAGCCTCCGATGTCTTGATCCAAGCCCAAGTGGGGGGCTGAAGAGTGACGTCCATCCTCGGGCTGAAGTCTGGATCCAAGCGGCGGCTGAAGAAATCCATCATCGGCTGAAGTCGGAAGTCCATCATCGGGATGAAGTCTTCTATCAAGCTGCATCTTCAATCTTCTTTCTTCTGGAGCGGAGCGGAGCCATCTTCTTTCCAAACGACGCGGATCCAACCTCTTCAACCGACGCCTACTCGCGGAATGACGGTTCCTTTAAATGACGTCATCCAAGATGGCGTCCCTCGAATTCTGATTGGCTGATAGGATTCTATCAGCCAATCGGAATTAAAGTAGGAATATTCTGATTGGCTGATGGAATCAGCCAATCAGAATCAAGTTCAATCTGATTGGCTGATTGGTTTAATTGTAACTTAGGTTAGGATTTATTTTACAGGTAATTTTGTAATTATTTTAACTATTTTAGCTATTAAATAGTTCTTAACTATTTAATAGCTATTGTACCTGGTTAAAATAAATACAAAGTTGCCTGTAAAATAAATATTAATCCTAAAATAGCTATAATATAATTATAATTTATATTGTAGCTATATTAGGGTTTATTTTTCAGGTTAGTATTTAGCTTTAAATAGGAATAATTTATTTAATAAGAGTTCATTTATTTTGTTAGATAAAAATTATATTTAATTTAGGGGGTGTTAGGGTTAGACTTAGCTTTAGGGGTTAATCCATTTATTACAGTAGCGGCGAGATTCGGTCGGCAGATTAGGGGTTAATAATTGAAGTTAGGTGTCGGCGATGTTAGGGAGGGCAGATTAGGGGTTAATACTATTTATTATAGGGTTATTGAGGTGGGAGTGAGGCGGATTAGGGGTTAATAACTTTATTATAATAGCGGTGCAGTCCGCTCGGCAGATTAGGGGTTAATAAGTGTAGGCAGGTGGAGGCAACATTCTGAGGGGCAGATTAGGGGTTAATAAATATAATATAGGGGTCGGCGGTGTTAGGGGCAGCAGATTAGGGGTACATAGGGATAACGTAGTTGGCGGCAGTGTACGGAGCGGAAGATTAGGGGTTAAACATTTTTTATAGAGTGGCGGCGATGTGGGGGGGCCTCGGTTTAGGGGTACATAGGTAGTTTATGGGTGTCAGTGTACTTTAGAGCACAGTAGTTAAGAGCTTTATGAACCGACGTTAGCCCAGAAAGCTCTTAACTTCTGACTTTTTTCTGCGGCTGGATTTTTGTCGTTAGAATTCTAACGCTCACTTCAGCCAAGACTCTAAATACCGGTGTTAAAAAGATCCTATTGAAAAGATAGGATACGCAATTGATGTAAGGGGATCTGCGGTATGGAAAAGTCGCGGCTGCAAAGTTAGCGTTAGACCCTTTCCTGACTGACTCCAAATACCAGCGGTAGCCTAAAACCAGCGTTAGGAGCCTCTAACGCTGGTTTTGACGGCTACCGCCCAACTCTAAAGCTAGGCCTAAGATTACAAAAAATAATATATGAAATTATCCAAAATATTAAACATTAAACCTAATCTAATAGCCCGATAAAAACAAAAAAGCCACCCCCTAATCTATCAATAAACTACCAATAGCCCTTAAAAGGGCCATTTGTATGGCATTGCCCTAAGTTAAACAGCTCTTTTACATAATAAAATTACAAAGCCCCCCTAAAAGTAAACCCCCACCCAACCAAGTCTAAAAAAACCTAAGCTACCCATTGCCCCTAAAGGGGCATTTGTATGGGCATTGTCCTTAAAAGGACAATCAGCTCTTTTGTGCCCATTAAAATAAAAGAAAGCCCTAATCTAAAAAAAAAACACACCCAAAAAACACACCCAAAAAAAAACAAAAAAAACTAACACTAATCCCAGAAAATCTACTCACTGTTCCTGAATTCAGGACATCCATCTTCATCCAGGCGGTGAAAAGTCTTTACCAATGTCTTTATCAAGGCGATATCTTACCCATCCCAGGGGCATCCAGCATGGAGCCTCCTCTTTATGCAATCACAGCTGCACACTGAAGCTTGAATGCAAAGTACCCCTTTTATATTGGGGTACCGTTGCATTCCTATTAGTTGAAAAATTCAAACCAGCCTATAGGATAAGAGCTGCTTAAGTTCTATTTGCTGATTTAAACAGCCAATAGAATTTAAGCAGCTCTCATCCCATTTGCTGATTTTAATTTTTCAGCCAATAGGAATTAAACGGTACCCCAATGCCCTACAAAAGGCCCTTTTAAGGGCTATTGATATTTATTTATTCTGGGGTGTTTTTATTCTGGGTTGGCTTTTTTGTTTTAATAGATTAGCTTTAAGTTTTATTATTTTGGATAATTTTGTTTATTATATTTTTTGTAATGTTAGTATTATTTTATTTTTCATAATTTTAGTGTTTTTATTTTTTGTAATGTTAGATTATTTTAAATGTTCATAATTTAATGTTTTTTTGTAATGTTAGGTTTTTGGGTTTTTTCGTAGTGTTAGGATTTTTTAATATTGTAATTTAGTTATTATTATTTTTAGTTTAGTTTTTTTTTAATGGTAATGTTACGTTAATTTATAGTTTAATCTTAGTGTTTTTTTTAAATTTCACACGTAAGTTTTTATTTATTTTAGGGTAGTTATATTGTAATTTTCATTTATAGTTTGGGGTTTTATTAGGTTTAGGGGTTAATAGTTTAATTTAGTGTTTTGCGATGTGGGGGGCTTGCAGTTTGTTTAGGGGTTAATAGTTTTAATTTAGTATTATCGATGTCAGGGGCCAGTGGTTTAGGAGTTAATAGATTTATTTTAGTAGTAACGATGTGTTTTTTTTTTAGGGGTTAACACTTAATTTTAGTGTAGCATCGTTGGGGGTCAGCAGTTTAGGGGTTAAAAGAGGATTTTTATCAAATTGTCAACTAAGTTGCATTCGCGGGTGTTAATACTATCGCCTAACATCGACAAATATTGTGGCCGCGGATCTGAAAACGGTCTCCATATTTATGAGAAAAGCCGTCAAAAACATGCACACCAAGTACGGGGCGATGAGCATCGGACTGGTGTTAACTAACAGTCATCGATGATGCTGTTATTCAGGTTTTTCCCAACTTTATTTATATCAACTAAACTGCTACAAAGTACACTAACACCCATAAACTACCTATTAACCCTTAAACCGCCGCCGTCCCACATCACAAATACTATAATAAACCTAGTAAACCCTAATCTGCTGCTCCCAACATCACCAGCACTAATATAAATATAAACCCCTATTCCTTCCCGACACCGCCGCTACTAAATAAACTTATTAAGCGCTAAACCTCTGGCCTCCCACATCACCACCACTAACTAAACCTATTAACCCCCAAACTGTCAGCCCCCACATCGCCAAAAACGAAATTAAGCTATTAACCCCTAAACCTAACAACCCCTTTACTTTAAATTAAAATTAAAAGATCCCTAGCTTAATATAGATTAAAACGTATCTGTAAAATTAAAATAAACTAATTTTAACCCCTTAGTGACCGAGGACGTGCAGGGTACGTCTGAAAAAAAAGGCAGTTAACGCCTGACGACGTACCCTGCACGTCCTCGGCTAAAATGAGTGCTGGAAGCGATCAAGATCGCTTCCAGACACTATTACAGTACCGCAGAGATGCCTCGATGTCTAGGCATCCCTGCAGTGCTGTTCCGGAGTGCCGGGACCGGATTGATCACTCCCCCTTGAGTGATCACTTCCGGTTTTGCTCCATGTGGAGCCCGGCAGTGCAACAGAGCATCGGAAGCGATCAGACACGCTTCTGATGCTCTGCTAGTGGGCTAAGTGCCTCGGTGGGTCGAGGCACTTAGTTAGTGTATAAATAAAAAAAAAATTGGGAAAAAAAACGCTAATAAAATAAAAAAGCCCCCACATATAGCCCCCCCCCTCCCCCATGAGGCTTCCAAAATGGCGATGCCCAGTGCATCATGGGGCCTCTGGGGGTGTCCCTAGCCTGCCTCATCATAGGGGCAAGCTAGGGTCACCCAATCTGAGCCTTCCCACAAAAAAAAAAAAATAATAATAAAATCTCCCATTTGTCTGATCAGGTCAATATTTGTAAATATTGACTCTGATCAGTGTGGATCTCCCTCCCTCTCCTCACTTGCTATTTTGTTGGAGAGAGAGAGAGACCTGTATTTTAGCAGAGAGAGATTTATTTCTTTTATTTGTTAAAAAATTTAAAATCCAAAGGCTCTTTTCAGAGCCATTAACCCCTAGCTTGCCAGTGATCACTATAAATCACTGGCAGTAGCACAGCTGCACTTTTTTTTGCTGTCTGTGCATTTTTTTAGGGGTTAATTTTTGTTGTTGTATTTTTTTTTAAAAACCCAAAGGCTCCTTTCAGAGCCATTTAGCTAATTTAATTTAATTTAAAGACTATTTAACCCCTAGCTTGCCAGTGATCGCTATACATCACTGGCATTAGCATAGCTGTACTTTTTTTGTCTGTGCATTTTTTAGGGGTTAATTTTTGTTGTTGTAATTTTTTAAAAACCCAAATGCTCCTTTCAGAGCCATTTAGCTAATTTAATTTAATTTAAATAGTATTTAACCCCTAGCTTGCCAGTGATCGCTATAAATCACTGGCATTAGCATAGCTGTACTTTTTTGCTGTCTGTGCATTTTTTTAGGGGTTAATTTTGTTGTAATTTTTTTAAAAACCCAAAGGCTCCTTTCAGAGCCATTTAGCTAATTTAATTTAAAGAGTATTTAACCCCTAGCTTGCCAGTGATCGCTATAAATCACTGGCATTAGCATAGCTGTACTTTTTTGCTGTCTGTGCATTTTTTTAGGGGTTAATTTTTGTTGTTGTAATTTTTTAAAAACCCAAAGGCTCCTTTCAGAGCCATTTAGCTAATTTAATTTAATTTAAAGAGTATTTAACCCCTAGCTTGCCAGTGATCGCTATAAATCACTGGCATTAGCATAGCTGTACTTTTTTGCTGTCTGTGCATTTTTTAGGGGTTAATTTTTGTTGTTGTAATTTTTTAAAAACCCAAACGCTCCTTTCAGAGCCATTTAGTTAATTTAATTTAATTTAAAGAGTATTTAACCCCTAGCTTGCCAGTGATCGCTATAAATCACTGGCATTAGCATAGCTGTACTTTTTTTAAAAAAAACCAAAGGCCATTTAGTTAATTAATTAATTTTGGTTTTCTGTGACAGATACAATAATGTCAAAGAAAACATATAGTGCTGAGGAGGCATATGCCATCCTTGCGTCAGAGTCAGATGCCTCTATGTCTGACTCAGACCCCAATTTTGACCCTGCCATATGCTCAGATACATCATTAGATGCAGTCTCAACTGATAGTGATGTATCTGTGGCTGCTATGCCCCCCTGCCAGCCCCCCTGCTAGCCCCCCTGCCAGCCCCCCTGCTAGAAGGAGGCGTGTTGCTGCCATTGCCGCTGAAGAGTGGGTAACGCCTCATCTCCAGAGGCCAGATATCCCACCCTTCACAGCAAATGCTGGCATAAATATAGATGTGGCAGGTTTTAGCCCCTAACAGTTTCTGGAGGTGTTTCTGGGTGATGATGTATTGGGGAACATTGTCGCCCAAACTAATTTATATGCCCATCAGTACCGTGCTGCAAAGCCTGAAACATATTTGGCAAAGCAGCAATGGGCCCCCATCAATGTGCCAGAATTTAAAAAATTCTGGGCATTGACTATGCTGATGGGCATCATAAAGAAACCCTCCGTTCGTTCCTACTGGAGCAGTAGCCCCATCTGCTCTACCCCCATTTTCTCCCAGAGTATGTCGAGGCAGAGGTATGAAATGATTCTTCATTTCATGCACTTCAGCGACAACAGCCTGTGCCCCCCAAGGGAGCATCCCCAATTTGACAGGCTGTATAAAATCCACCCCCTGATTACCCACTTTTCTGCCAGGTTTGCAGAGGCTTATACACCTGGAAGGAATATATGCGTTGATGAATCCCTGATGAAGTATAAGGGAAGGCTGGGATTCAAGCAGTATATTCCTTCCAAGCGCTCCAGGTATGGGGTAAAGGTGTATAAGCTCTGTGAGAGCGAGACTGGGTATACTCAGGCCTTCTGGGTGTATGAGGGAAAGGATAGCCACCTTGACCCTCCAGGTTGCCCAGAACATATGGGAACCACTGGGAAGATTGTCTGGGACCTGATATTACCCCTAATGAACAAAGGGTATCACTTGTACTTAGACAATTTTTATACAAGTGTCCTTTTGTTCAAGCTACTGTATTGCTTTGATACAGTAGCTTGTGGTACTATTAAAAAGAACCGCACAGGTTTCCCAGGACAACTTGTACGCACCCGGCTACAAAGGGGGGAGACCTCAGCTCTGCGCCAAGAGGAGCTGTTGGCACTTAAGTACAGAGACAAGAAGGATGTATACCTTCTTACCACCATCCACACAGAGAGGACGGTGGCGGTCTCTGTACGTGGCAGAGCTGAGATCATAAGGAAGCCAGTGTGCATCAAGTCTTATAACCGGCATATGGGTGGGGTTGATCTGGCAGATCAGCTGCTGCAGCCCTACCTAATTATGCGGAAGACAAGGGCCTGGTACAAAAAGGTTGCAATTTACCTAATGCAGATTGCAACCCACAACGCTTTTTTGTTGTTCAAAAAAGCAAACCCCGGAATGAAACAGACTTTTTTACAATTTCAGCTCCAGATCATTTCGGGGATTTTGTACCATGATGCACCTGCTCCCCGGGCTGTGATGGGAGAGAGCAGAGTTGGGGCTACTCATTTTATTTTTAAAATCCCCCCTACTGCCGCAAAGCAGAGACCACAAAAAAAATGCAGAGTCTGTACCAAGAGGGGGCAGAGAAGGGACACTGTATATCACTGTCCTGATTGCCCTGGACAGCCTGGACTCTGCATTGGGGACTGCTTCAAGCGGTACCATACAATGGTCAATTTTTAAAAAATAAATACATTTGCTGTTATTTTTTTTGTTATGTTTACTGTTAAATTTTTTGTTGTTATTTTTTTACTTTTAATGTGCCAGATTTTTACATTTCACTAATATATTTTTTTTTTCTAAAATGGGGCTGTTCTTTTTTTTTTTTTTTACAAAAACCCCTGTCAAACCTATGCATGGGGGACATAGGTGTTCTCAAGGGGCCTTGCAGAAAACAACCTGTAGTATTTTTTTTTTGCACTAACTTACAACAGTCTCTCCTAAATCATAGTCAAAAAGCAATGTGTGTGTAAAAATGAAAATTGAAAAATTGCCACCATACACTTTCTCCAATTTTTTTGGCTAAAACGGTTGCTTCAAAGGCATCAAAGCACACCATATACAATACCTTGGGGTGTCAACCTTTCAAAAATATGCACATTCATGGCAATAAATAAAAGTGGGGTTTACAATAGGCCCCAAACTAAAGATAGGCCTATCAGAAGAAATACTCTCACTTAATAACTAAAATCACAAGTCATAAAATTGTAACATAACCTTCCCAAAATCCTGGCAAACCTATGCATGGGGGGCATAGGTGTACTCAGGGTGCCTAGCAGAAAACAACCTGAAGTATTTTTTTGCACTAACTTACAACAGTCTCTCCTAAATCATAGTCAAAAAGCAATGTGTGTGTAAAAATGAAAATTGAAAAATTGCCAAAATACACTTTCTCCAATTTTTTTGGCTAAAACGGTTGATTCAAAGGCATCAAAGCACACCATATACAATAGCTTGGGGTGTCAACATTTCAAAAATATGCACATTCATGGCAATAAATAAAAGTGGGGTTTACAATAGGCCCCAAACTAAAGATAGACCTATCAGAAGAAATACTCTCACTTAATAACTAAAATCACAAGTCATAAAATTGTAACATAACCTTCCCAAAATCCTGGCAAACCTATGCATGGGGGGCATAGGTGTACTCAGGGTGCCTTGCAGAAAACAACCTGAAGTATTTTTTTGCACTAACTTACAACAGTCTCTCCTAAATCATAGTCAAAAAGCAATGTGTGTGTAAAAATGAAAATTGAAAAAATGCCACCATACACTTTCTCCAATTTTTTTGGCTAAAACAGTTACTTCAAATGCATCAAATCACACCATATACAATACCTTGGGGTGTCAACATTTCAAAAATATGCACATTCATGGAAACAAATAAATTGGGGTATGTTAAAATACCCCCAAAAAGACAATAGGCAAAGAAAATATGTTAAATGTGAAAAAAAAATCACAAATGCATGTTGGACATTTGGCATTACACCCCCCGAACAAGCCAAGAAACTTATGCATAGGTGGTATCACTGTACTCAGGAGATGTTGGTGAACACATATTAGGGTCTTCTTTGGCAGTAACACATAACAGGAGCTGAGAATTCATGTCTAAAATACAATGTGTGTGAAAAATAACACACAAAAAAATGACTGCCCAATAGTTTGACAAAGACGGGTGGTTGAATTAGTGCATGGAAAGTGTTAAAATACCAGCATTTGAAATACCCTAGGGTGTCTACTTTTCAAAAATATATGGTTTGATGAGGTAAATTACATTGGCCGGCTTCAGAAATGTCCTACATAGGACATGGGTGCATGGGATGTGAAAATTCCAAGTTGAAAAACTGGAATGCGCCCCCTAAAATTAAGGCCTTTTAGCCCCCAGAGAACCCAACACACCTATACATGGGTGGTATCACTGTACTCAGGAGATGTTGTTGAATACATATTGAGGTTTTTTTTTGGCAGTAACACATAACAGGGACTGAGAATATATGCCTAAAGTACAATGTGTGTGAAAAATAATGCAAAAAAATTACTGCCTAAAAGTTTGACAAAGACTAGTGGTTGAATTAGTGCATGGAAAGTGTTAAAATACCAGCATTTGAAATACCCTAGGGTGTCTACTTTTCAAAAATATATGGTTTGATGGGGGTAATTTACATTGCCCGGCCTCAGAAATGTCCCAAATAGGACATGGGTGCATGATGACAGATATGAAAATTCCAAGTTGAAAAACTGGAATGCGCCCCCTAAAAATAAGGCCTTTTAGCCCCCAGAAAACCCAACACACCTATACATGGGTGGTATCACTGTACTCAGGAGATGTTTTTGAATACATATTGAGGTTTTTTTTGGCAGTAACACATAACAGGGACTGAGAATATATGCCTAAAGTACAATGTGTGTGAAAAATAATGCAAAAAAATGACTACCTAAAAGTTTGACAAAGACTAGTGGTTGAATTAGTGCATGGAAAGTGTTAAAATACCAGCATTTGAAATACCATAGGGTGTCTACTTTTCAAAAATATATGGTTTGATGGGGGTAATTTACATTGCCCGGCCTCAGAAATGTCCCAAATAGGACATGGGTGCATGATGACAGATATGAAAATTCCAAGTTGAAAAACTGGATGCGCCCCCTAAAATTAAGGCCTTTTAGCCCCCAGAGAACCCAACACACCTATACATGGGTGGTATCACTGTGCTCAGGAGATGTTGTTGAATACATATTGAGGTGTTTTCTGGCAGTAACACATAACAGGGACTGAGAATATATGCCTAAAGTACAATGTGTGTGAAAAATAACACAAAAAAAATGACTACCCAAAAGTTTGACAAAGACTAGTGGTTGAAATAGTGCATGGAAAGTGTTAAAATAACAGCATTTTAAATACCCTAGGGCAGGGGTGTCCAAACTTTGCTCTCCAGAGGTTTTGGAACTACATTTCCGATGATGCTCAGCCAGCATTTTATCTAGCTGAGCATCATGGGAAATGTAGTTCCAAAACCTCTGGAGAGCAAAGTTTGGACACCCCTGCCCTAGGGTGTCTACTTTTCAAAAATATATGGTTTGATGAGGGTAATTTACATTGCCCGGCTTCAGAAATGTCCCAAATAGGACATGGGTGCATGATGACAGATATGAAAATTCCAAGTTGAAAAACTGGAATGCGCCCCCTAAAAATAAGGCCTTTTAGCCCCCAGAGAACCCGACACACCTATACATGGGGGGTATCACTGTACTCAGGAGATGTTGTTGAATACATATTGAGGTTTTTTTTGGCAGTAACACATAACAGGGACTGAGAATATATGCCTAAAGTACAATGTGTGTGAAAAATAATGCAAAAAAATGACTACCTAAAAGTTTGACAAAGACTACTGGTTGAATTAGTGCATGGAAAGTGTTAAAATACCAGCATTTGAAATACCCTAGGGTGTCTACTTTTCAAAAATATATGGTTTGATGGGGGTAATTTACATTGGCTGGCTTGAGAAATGTCCCAAATAGGACATGGGTGCATGATGACAGATGTGAAAATTCCAAGTTGAAAAACTGGAATGCGCCCCCTAAAATTAAGGCCTTTTAGCCCCCAGAGAACCCGACACACCTATACATGGGTGGTATCACTGTACTGAGAAGTTGTTGTTGAACACATATTGAGGTGTTTTTGGTCAGTAACATATAACAGGAACTGAGAATCCATGCCTAAAGTACAATGCGTGTGAAAAATAACACACCAAAATGACTACCCAAAAGTTTGACAAAGACTAGTGGTTGAATTAGTGCATGCAAAGTGTTAAAATACCAGCATTTGAAATACCCTAGGGTGTCTACTTTTTAAAAATATATGGTTTGATGGGGGTAATTTGCATTGTCCGGCTTCAGAAATGTCCCAAATAGGACATGGGTGCATGATGACAGATGTGAAAATTCCAAGTTAAAAAACTGGAATGCACCCCCTAAAAATAAGGCCTTTTAGCCCCCAGAGAACCCAACAGACCTATACATGGGTGGTATCACTGTACTCAGGAGATGCTTCTGAAGACATATTGGGGTGTTATTTGGCAGTAACCCTTAACGTTCTCAGTAAATGTATTCTTGAATTGCTATTTTGTCAAAAAATCACCACTTTTTTTTTTTTCAAACTTTTGGCATAGATTGGTGGTAAAATAGTTGCATGGAAAGAGTCAAAATACCCCATGTTTAATACCTTAGGTTGTGTTCTTTTAAAAAATATATATATATGTGAAGGGTTAATCAGGGATTCCTGACAGATATCAGTGTTCCAATGTAACTATCGCTAATTTTTTTTAAAAAAATTTGGAAATAGCAAAGTGCTACTTGTACTTATTGCCCTATAACTTGCAAAAAAAGCAAAGAACATGTAAACATTGAGTATTTCTAAACTCAGGACAAAATTTAGAAACTATTTAGCATGGGAGTTTTTTGGTAGTTGTTGAAGTGTAGGAGATTTTGAGGGTCAAAGTTAGAAAAAGTGTGTTTTTTTCAATTTTTTCCTCATATTTTATAATTTGTGTGGGTACAGTAAATGAATAAGAGGAAAATTACAGCTAAACACAAACACCGCAGAAATGTAAAAATAGCCTTGGTCCCAAACGGACAGAAAATGGAAAAGTGCTGCGGTCATTAGGGGGTTAAACTATAAATTAACCTACCCTAACTATTATACTAAAATTTAATTAAACTAACAATTAAATAAACTAAATTACATATTAAAAAAACTAACACTACTAAAATTATTTAAATATACAATTAAACATTATTACAAAGTACTAAATTACCAACAAAAAAACCCCCACTAAGTTACAAAAAATAACAAACACTAAATTACGAAAAAAAAAAATCATTTTTACACTTAATATAATAGCCCTATCAAAATAAAAAAGCCCCCCAAAATAAAAAAACCCTAGCCTACAATAAACTACCAATGGCCCTCAAAAGAGCCTTTTGTGGGGCATTACCCCTAAGATATCAGCTTTTTTTTTTACCTGTAAAAAAAAATACAAGCACCCCCAACAGTAAACCCCCCCCCCCCAATACAAACCTTAACTCTAAAAAAAACCTAAGCTACCCATTGCCCTGAAAAGGGCAATTGGATGGGCATTGCCCTTAAAAGGGCATTTAGCTCTTTAACAAGCCCAAACCCCAATCTAAAATAAAAACTCACCCCAAAAATTTTTACAAGTCCTGACATCGAGGTGGAGAAGTCTTCATCCAGGTGGCGATGTCTTCATCCATCCAGGTGGAAGACGTTTTCATCCAAGCGGCATCTTCTATATTCATCCCTACGATGCTGAGCGGGTCCATCCTGAAGGTATCCGACACGGAGATCCTCTTCTTACGGTTGCCACTGTAAACTGAAGCTTCAATGCAAGGGACGCGATTCAAGATGGCGTCCCTTGCATTCCTATTGGCTGATTTGAGTGTTAAATTCTAATTAGCCCATAGAAGGCGAGCTTCTAAAATCCTATTGTCTGCATCCTATTGGCTGATTTGAACAGCCAATGGAATTTCAGAAGCTCGCCTTCTATTGGGTGATTTAAATTTAACACTCAAATCAGTCAATAGGAATGCAAGGGACGCCATATTGAATCGCGCCCTTGAAATGAAGCTTCAGTTTACGGCGGTGACCGTAAGAAGAGGAGCTCCACGTCGGATGGCCTCAGGATGAACGCGCTCAACGCCACAGGGATGAAGATAGAAGATGCCGTTTGGATGAAGACATCGCTGCCAGGATGAAGACTTCTGGCGCCTGGATGGATGAAGACATTGCCACCTGGATGAAGACTTCTCTTCCTGGATGTTGGGACTTCAGAACTTTAAGTGGATCTTTGGGGGTTAGTGTTAGGATTTTTTAAGGTTTTTTTGGGTGGGATTTTATTTTATCTTAGGGTTTGGGCAATTCCTAAAAGAGCTGAATGCCCTTTTAAGATCAAGGCAAAAGAGCTAAATGCCCATACAAATGCCCTTTTCAGGGCAATGGTTAGCTTAGGTTGTTTTAGACAGTTTTTTTTATTTGGGGGGGTTGGTTGTGTGGTGGGTTTTACTGTTGGGGGGTGTTTGAATTTTTTTTACATGTAAAAGAGCTGATATCTTTGGGGCAATGCCTTACAAAAGGTACTTTTAAGGGCCATTGGTAATTTATTGTAGGCTAGTTTTTATTTTATTTTGGGTGGGCTTTTTATTTTGATAGGTCTATTAGATTAGGTATAATTTTTTTTTTATTTTGGATAATTTTGTTTGTTAATTTTCGTAATTTAGTGTTTGCTATTTTTTTTAACTTACGCCTAGATTTAGAGTTCTGCGTTAGCCGTCAAAACCAGCGTTAGGGGGACTTAACGCTAGTTTTGGCCTACCGCTGGTATTTAGAGTCTTGTAGGCAAGGGTCTAACGCTCACTTTCCAGCCGCGACTTTTCCATACCGCAGAACCCCTTACGTCAATTGCGTATCCTATCTTTTCAATGGGATCTTTCTAACGCTGGTATTTAGAGTACTCCAGCCGCATAAAAAAGCCAGTTAAGAGGCTAATGCCGGTTCATAATGCTCTTAACTACTGTGCTCTAAAGTACACTAACACCCATAAACTACCTATGTACCCCTAAACCGAGGCCCCCCCACATCGCCGCCACTCTATTAAATTGTTTTAACCGGGGGGCGGAGCCAACTGCCAAACAGGAGAGACATCTTGAGAAAGAGCTCTCCCTCAGCTAGCTAATTTAGGCATATATTAGATGACTTTAGAGCCTAAAAACCAAAATAATATATATACTTTTGCACCTTCAGTTATCCTGGATAGTTTACAGACAGGATTTTTGTGCTACACTGACTGGGAGATAATCGCAGCGGGAGTCCGCTCTGCAGCAGACACGCCATCTTCGACAAGCTGAACCTGCATAAGAGGCGCATAGGAAGTCGGCGATATACCTATTCTGTCTGCCCAGCTTGCTTGCAATTACTGCCCGAAGGGTCGGGGCTCCGCTCCGGAGCAGAAGATCAACGCATCAGACTAATCTACAACACGGAGAAGCCGGATCATCACCTAACTGCTGGATTTCTTTTCTGCAACGGCCACTGTGACTACGTCTGTAAAATACCTGATTCTGGAGCTAGATTGGCTCACATCCGGACCACTGCAGAGATCCAAGGGACTCTAAAACAACTCCTGTAGGCCGCATCTTCCTCACACTACTTTGGCGCGAACAGCCGCCATTACAATCCGGGAGAACCATAAGCGCTTTATAAAGTAGCGCAATCTGCACCAATACAACGGAAGAGGAGAAAGGTAAGGGCACTCATATCTAGTTAGCCCTATTATTCAATTATATATGTCTGGCAAATCTCCCCTTAATTGAGACATATTTAGCTCTACTTGTAAGGCACCATACGTTATCAGCAATCAGCGTACAGGACTCATAAACTTTCTAACTGCCTAATAGAGAAACAGAGATGCAGCCATAGGTGCTGACCCTGCTTACTAATTTGCACTCCTTTCTATTATTAAACTTGCCTAACCAATACAAACTACAATACTGCTGCAGCAAAAGACAGGAGTCTTATATGGATTGTAAGAACTTACTAGCTAGCAAGTAGGATTAACTATTTGTTTGCTGTTCTTGGTCACTTATACCTAAAGGTACCAATCTACACCACTTTAAGGGAATATAT
This sequence comes from Bombina bombina, assembly GCF_027579735.1. Classification (NCBI taxonomy): domain Eukaryota; kingdom Metazoa; phylum Chordata; class Amphibia; order Anura; family Bombinatoridae; genus Bombina; species Bombina bombina. The sequence continues at coordinate 1,265,703,925 of NC_069501.1, read as the reverse complement.
TTATATGTGCCAATATCTACCATTGCAAATGTTTATAAAGTGTTAATGATTGAAGGGACTACAAACTGCTACAAATTTTTGCTTGTTTTTTTTTTTTTTTTTTCTTATCAAACTGAGCATAACCCCTGACAACTCACTACTGGGAACCTTGCACCCTTTTGCTGTTTCTATTGTTTTTTTTTTTGTTTTTTTTCACTGCTCTGTATAATAAGCATAATATAGTTCAGACTCTTACAACTACACTGCAAAGAGTGAGCTTAGGTGCTACCCCAACACCAGTTAAAGAGAGGAGAGGGAAAAGAGAAAAAAGGGGCTCCCAGATAGTTCTTGAGTATATTTTCATAGCACTGTTTTGCCTTAGCACTTGCTTGCTGTTTCATATATAATTGTGACACCTATCACTGAAAGAGTACAGGAACCTAATAAAGAAAGGGAAGGGAAGAGAAATAAGGGAAAAATAGGAGAAAAGAAAGAGAAAATCCCACTGAGGAGTACCTTTTACAAAGCTTCTTGACTTACTGTCGCCTATGGTATGCTCTCCTCCTCCCTTTCCTGCTGTCTGTTGTGGCAGTAGGTCATACCCCTAGTATCCTTTCCCGTGATGGCCCTGTGAGGGCAACTACCCTGAGGAGTAGCGTATCTAGGAAGAGAGAGGGAGAAGAAATAAGGAAAGGAGGATAAGAGGAAGAGGTGAGAGAAGAGAAGGGAGAGTAAATTGCCAACACCTTCTACGTCCAGAGAATTGTTGAGGCAGATTGCTGGTTATACCTGAGACATAAAGTACTAAAAATGTCTCATTCCAACAGAAAGAAAAACATTGGTAAACATAATATAGGTCCAAAAAGAACTGTAGCAGACCACTTTCATAGTAAATTTCTATTAGAAGGGGACCTATCAGATGAAGATTCCAGAGATTCTCCGTCTGGCCCAGGAGATGAAGAAATACCCCTTACTGGAAAAAAATCTATCTATAATTCTGAAGATACTTCTCTCAAAGAACTCATGAACTCACTTTCTGCTAAAATGGACTCCCACCATTCCTCATTGAAGCAAGAAATAAGAACCTCGGTTGCAGACCTCAAAAGAGAAATCTCATCACTGGGGGATAGAACCGACACCCTGGAACACAAACATGAGGACTTGGCAACAGATCACTCTAATCTCCTTGCTTATTCTCAATCCTTAGCTGAAATGATATCTGACCTTGAAGTAAAGCTAGCAGACCTTGAAGACAGGTCTAGACGCAATAATATACGTCTTAGAGGTATCCCTGAAAGTATCTTAACCGTAGACTTGAATAAATACCTGGAAGAGCTGTTTGCAGCATTAATCAACTCTCCACTAGACCAAGACGCAAAAATTGACAGAGCCCATAGAGCAGTCAGGCCAAGGAACTCTAACCAGGCACAACCGAGGGATATAATTGTCAGATTTCATCACTATACCTTTAAGGAAAAAATTCTTAGAGCAGCCTTCATGAATAAAGACCTACCAGATCCCTATGAACAAATACAGTTTTTTCCTGATTTATCTACTCATACTCTGTCAAAAAGAAGATCATTTCAGCCGTTCACACAATGCCTTCGCAAACACTCCATTAAATATAGATGGGGTTTCCCAGTCCGGATTATATTCCAACACGATGGACTTACTTATAATGTATCTAATCTGACTCAGGGGATGGAAATACTCAGCAAACTAAACCTCTTACAAAGTTTCCAAGCTTCAGGGCCTGCATGCCAGGACCCCAAAACTCTTCAAAAAGACCCTCCTACTAACAGCCCCAAAACCCTGGAACCTACTTCCCTACGGATTGATGCCTCGGAGTGGAGCCCTAAACCAAGAAGATCTTCTCCTGCCTCAAAGAGGCAAAACACCACTCAGCAGGTCACTAACTTACACTGTCCAGCGGAATAATAATCTGATGGTGCTAGACATAAACAAGTACTATACTTCTACTTCTTTTTTTTAAATACCATAGCAAGAGCTAAAAAAAGAAGAGGAAGAGGAGAGAAGGAGAGTAAGGAAAGAGAAACAATATAACTTTAAACACCAAAGGTCGCATGTTTTGATCCTAACATTAATACTATCTTACTCATGCTGGCTTACTTTTAGGCACCATATTGCCTATGTATATTCAGTAATAGCTAATGACATATTGTTTTTGCAGCTCTGGAACTTGAGTCACCAGTGTTCAAAATTCATGTACTTTCATAATGAGGGATAACCCTTAATTCATATGAACTCGTACTGTATCCAGACATTCTAATTGCAATACTACAAAGTGCTACTATTTGCTAATGTCTTTCTTTCCTTTCAGGTTTATCAATGAGTTTAAACTGATACTATATATTATATTCATTGACAATGAAAGTTTGTTTATATAGCACAAATGTATGCACTTGGTTTATCTAATATAGAGTTAACTTTAAGTTTAAGTAGGAGTTATACATTTGCCCTTGCAACTTCCAGTCCTGAACTACCATTACCTTTAAGACATCCCTTGCAATAATGGTGGCCAACACTTACTAAGAGCGAACTCAAGACATTTTCAGACCTATAACATATAAAATTGTAAAGTTGTATTGTGTCCTACTGTTCCTCTTCCCTTTCAGGTCCACTTTTAAACTATAGTAGGGACTATGTAATTTATGTTTTAATACTGATAGTTAGTATTCCTCTAGCTCATGTATTTACCATATCTAATTTTTGTAAAAGCCTCATCTCCATAGCTATTACACACGAGGTTAAAAGCTACTCAGTCTCTAGGAATGCAAAGTCTTAGTGTCTTCTAATATCCTCTTTTTCAGTAAGACTAACCTAAAACTAAAAAGAGAGAGTATATCATATATTGAATAAATGAAAATTTGAACTTATTACATTACTATGGGCACTAATAATATTTAACATGGAAATAAGATTTATCTCTAACATTACCCCCTTACTGCAGGGCCATACTTAACTAGGAATATGAATCTTATCTCACTGACCAATCTCTCTGACTCTCTCTGATTTCATGTAGGTAGTGGGGGGAAAGGGAAAAAGAGAAAAAAGACCTGTAAGGACTGTCTGACGCCAACAAAACGTTTCACCCTATATCAGGCACAAACTTTTGACCTGTATGCAATTCTGTCCTGTAATTAGGTAGTAGTGCACTATATTTTTACACTCTGGGCTGGCGTATAGTTGTTAATAATATCCTATCCTCCTCACAACCGACTAAGTGTTAATTCAATGTATTCCAGCATGTTTTTTTTTCTTTTCTCTTGCCTTTTCAAAATATATACTCGTAACATATTTTTTATTATATTTTAGATCTTCATGTGACAAGGTATGAACTACTGTTATTAAGGTTATACTTTATTTGGTTAAGTTTGATCCGAACTTAATTCGGTCCCAAGTTTATTGTTGTTCAATTGAAATGTACAGTCTATATGCCTAATATTCATATAAGTTGGTTATCCCGCCCCCCCCTTATTTTAGGTGGTAACCATCGTTTCTATTTCAGCATTCTATCATATAGTACGTAAACATATCTTTACCTAAATCCCTAATTTATAGCGGTGCTTACCCGCTGAATATCCCCCTATTCCCCCCAAACTATTATTTGCTATCTTCAGATCTCCAGCGCGCCCTGAACCTAAAAGAATCCATTCCCAGTCCCTGTTTGGCCTTATTCAGCCTGCTCACTAAAACTTCAACTACCCCCTCTCACATAATATAAATTTTGTAACAGGCCTACACGCACAAATAGTATATAGCTTTATCAACCTCCCCCTATATCCCTACTTTCCTCTCTCCTGCCACTTCCTCCCCCCCTCCTTTCCTTTTTTTTTTTTTTTTTTTTTTTTTTTCTCTTTTTCCTCTTCCTCTCGCAATATGGATATTAAAGTTCTCACTCACAATGTCCAAGGCCTCAATTCCCCGACCAAGAGAAGCCTATTACTAACCAACATTAGGAGACTCAAAGCTAATATCATTATGCTCCAGGAGACCCATTGGATCAGAACTCCAAGTATCCCCTTCTCCTTTAAAAACTTTTCTACTAAATTAGAGGCCTCTCACTCCACTAAATCTAGAGGAGTGGCTATCCTTCTCAAAGATAACCTTCAGATTGAGAAAATATATACGGAGGTAGATCCTGAAGCTAGATACATTATTTTTATATGTAAAATAAATGAAAGAAAATACACTCTAGCTAATCTTTACGCCCCGAACTCTAAACAAATTCCTTTTTTAAAACATGTCCTTAAACTTATTGCCACACTTAAACAGGGAACATTAATTATTGGAGGAGATTTCAATCTTGTTATGGATCCCCTTAAAGACAAAAAAGGGACCTCCAGAATAGTTCCAGCCCGCTCCACCAGTTCTCTATCTGCTGCATTTAGAAATCTTATGGCCCAATATAGCCTATATGATGTATGGAGAGCTATGCATACCTCAGACAATGATTTCACTTTCTACTCGAGTGCCCATAAGATGTTTTCAAGAATTGATTTTATCTTTGTTGAGCCGCTCACTCTGAATGAAATTAATTCCTCCAGAATAGAAGTCATTTCATGGTCAGATCACGACCCCGTGATAGCTACTTTCTCCACTCCTCAGGTTCCAATTTTTAAAAAGTGGAGATACGAGGAATGGTTGATATCGCATCCCCTCACTTTACAGGAAGTTAGAAATAATCTGCAGGAGTTTATTCAACTCAATGATAATGCACAGACAGATGTGCAGTACATCTGGGCCTCTCTTAAGGCTTATCTTAGAGGGGCTCTAATTAACAGAGCTGCTATTATAAAGAAAAAACAGGGTAGATCACTTGCTGAATTAACGTGTGAATTCAGACACCAAACATCTATATTAAAGGCAAACCCATCAGTACAAGGCGCAAAGTCACTTGAGCTCCTGAAAGAAGAACTCAATAGATGTGAACTCGCTAAGGTACAAAAATCTCTCTTCAGGCTTAAACAAACCTACTATTATCATAATAACAAAGCTAACACTTTGTTAGCCTCCAAACTTAGACTAAGGCAAGCGCAGAGAACTATAGCTTCCATAGCGTGGGAAGATAAACTGGTAACATCTCCTGTAGATGTTGGAGAGGCATTCCGAGCTTTTTACACTAATCTATATAGCCTGGCAGATGAGACCTCTGGCAAAGTCTACTCCACAGATGAAATTAGAGCTCTTCTGAATTCTTTGCACTTACCTTGTATAGACCAGGAGGCGTCTGACATTTTAAGCTCACAGATCTCCCTGGCAGAATTAAAATCTGCGATTGCTCAGCTTAAGAGAAACAAGGCCCCGGGTCCGGATGGATTCACAGGTCACTTGTACAAAACTTTTAGTGAAACCATTGAACCAATTCTATTACGAACTTATAACTCTTTTATTAACACTGGAGTCTGCCTAAATGAATTTTTGGAAGCAGACATCATCACTATATTGAAACCGGGAAAGGACCCTAGTCTATGCCAGAGTTACAGACCAATCTCTCTGATAAACTCTGATACAAAATTATATTCCAAAATTCTTGCTAATAGATTAGCTAGAGTCTTGTGTAAATTAGTCCACCCGGACCAAGTGGGCTTTGTCCCAGGCCGAGAAGACCCAGATAATACCCGAAGATTAATTGATATCCTATACGATGCTGAGAAAAGAGGGATCCCCCTCCTGGCCCTGTCGCTTGATGCTGAAAAAGCGTTTGACAGGGTCAGGTGGGATTATCTTTGGTGCACCTTGGAGGCTTTTGGAATTCCCCCACAATTTATTAAAGCGGTTAAAGTCTTATACTCAGCCCCCACAGCGAGGATTAGTGGTGTCGGTTTTCAGTCTGCCCAGTTTGATATCCTCAATGGAACCAGGCAGGGCTGCCCTCTTTCCCCGATGCTATTTGCGTTGGCTATTGAACCCCTGGCCCAGTTGATCAGAGCAAACCCCGATATAGTAGGTATAGACTTCGGGAGGTCAGCACACAAGATTGCGTTGTTTGCTGACGACGTCACTCTATTACTCACATCTCCATCTACCTCCTTACCAGCTGTCTTCCGCTGCTTGGATACATTTTCTAAATGTAGCTTTTATAAATTAAACTATTCTAAAACCGAAGTATTACACATTAATGTCCCCGAATCTGAGTTGAAACTCTTGAAAAGAAAATACGATTTCCAATGGTCGGCTGCTTCTGTTAAACATTTGGGCATTCACCTGAGCCCAGATCCGGAAACTATGATCCAGAAAAATTTCACAGACCGTATTCCGGAATTTAAGAAACTTCTTGAAAGCTGGGAATTCAGAGAATTCTCATGGACAGGGCGCATAGCGGCGGTCAAAATGTCGCTCATCCCTAAAATTTCCTACCTTTTTAGGTGCATAACCCTTTCGGTCCCGAGACCTATACTGAATAAGCTCCAAAGCCTAATCTCAAACTATGTTTGGAAGGGAGGAAGACCCAGAATCGCTACTACGACGATTCAGCAACCTTTAGACAGAGGGGGATTAGCCTACCCTAGCGTTCTAATATACCACGATGCTGCACGACTGGCCCATATGGTTGGGTGGAGCCTCAAAGGTGACAAGCCCAGGTGGTATGAGGTGGAGCAGTCACTACTCCCTGGGGCTCTTATACTTCAAGATCTCCCTTGGATACCGATACACGTGCGTAGATCTTTACAAATTGTACACCCTCTCATTTTGAATACTCTTCTGCACTGGGACTCCAGAAAAAATATGGAATCAGTTGCACCGCATCCCTCCCCACTTTATAGAATAAGGCACATTTTGGTTTCTATGCCTGAAACACATATAGGCCAATGGAAGGAGGCAGCTAATGAACCAGTTACATCTCTCTATAATGAAGATCTCCTCTTGTCATTTGAAGAGGCCAAGGCTAAGCTCTCCATACCTTCATCCCTGCACTTTGAATTTATCAGACTGGCGAGTATTCTCAAGGCGTGGAGACTATCAGGTCAAACAGTTAGACCTCCTACTAGATGGGAACAAAGATGGAATTTAGGCAAATTACTCAAAGGATCTCTCTCCTTTCACTATAATTTACTGATAACTCCTTCAGATAAAACTAAGCACAGTCAATACAAAGCCTGGGAGAAGGAGCTTAACATTAACACTGAGATCACAGTATGGCTTAGAGAGCTAATTAACGCGAGGAAAATTCTACATAGTGCAACACTGTGGGAACTTTACTATAAGATTACCACTAGGTGGCACTTTGTGCCGGTTACACTGAATAAATACTACCAGCAGGCCTCTCCCTTATGTTGGCGTAATTGTGGTCACTTGGGAACACAGGTCCATATTTGGTGGGACTGCCCTATAATTCGGAAAACTTGGGGATTTGCATTTGATGTTCTCAAATCACTAGACATAATTCTTTGTCCAACCCCTACAGTAGGTCTCCTACATCACGAATTCCCGAAGATGTCGGAACCAGACAAACATATTGCCCTGTACGTTCTTATGGCTACTAAGCTGGCTATAGCCAGAGATTGGAAGCAAACCTCCTCTCCATCACCCAAAAAAATAATAGCTATAATAGACCATATTAGACAAATGGAGGAATTTGCATTCAGATATCTAAACAAGCTAGAGCTCTTTCACGAAATTTGGTGCAAATGGAATGCGCTACAGCACTCATAGATGTCAGGGAACTATTTAGTACATTACACTTTAAGGGACCTCTAAAAGCAATGAGGAAGAGGAATGAGAATTTTTTTTTTTTTTTTTTTTCTTCCCCCATGGTCTCTTCTTTCTTTCCCTTCCCCCCTCCACTTTTGTTTCCTTGCTCCTTTCCCCTCTGTTGTAAAGCTACAGTAAACGCACATATCCTAGAATACCTACTGCGTCTACATATCAATACCAACTAAGTAATTTTGTCCTCTCATTTAAGATTATTAAAGCCACATTAAGTCCAATTTGATACAAGCCCAAACTGAGGGGACGATTATTATTATTATTTTGATAAGGGAGCGCTGGATGTCTAGAAACTAAGATACAAGTCTACTAGTTGATCCTATTCCTCCTTTAGTTATGGAGCTAGATTGTATCTTTCCAAAAGCATAAAATGAAAAAATGAGGAAAGAACACGTATAGATATATATCTTCACTACTTGATAAAGATATCTTGGCTTTTTTTTCTTTCTTTCTTTGTATTTTACAATGTATCAAGTATATTAATATAATAGATCAAAGATGTTGTATTATTCATATACTAGTACTTGCTTCTGTTAGATGACAGCACAAAATATGTAACTTCTACATCTATGTTTCGCTATGTCATCTTATTTTTGTTAAACATATTGTTCCTCAATAAAAAAATTATTAAAAAAAAAAAAAAAAAAAAAAATTGTTTTAACCGCTAAACTGCCGACCGCACACTGCCACAACCTACATTATCCCTATGTAACCCTAATCTGCTGCCCCTAACATCGCCGACCCCTACATAATATTTATTACCCCCTAATCTGCCCTCCCCAATGTCGCCGCTACCTACCTACAATTATTAACTCCCAATCTGATGACCGGACCTCACCGCTACTATAATAAATGTATTAACCCCTAATCCACCTCAGTCCCACCTCAAAAACCCTATAATAAATAGTATTAACCCCTAATCTGCCTTCCCTAACATCGCCGACACCTAACTTCAAGTATTAACCCCTAATCTGCTGACCGGACCTCGCCGCTACTCTAATAAATGTATTAACCCCTAAAGCTAAGTCTAACCCTAACACTAACACCCCCCTAAGTTAAATATAATTTTAATCTAACGAAATAAAATTAATCTTATTAAATAAATTATTCCTATATAAAGCTAAATACTTACCTGTAAAATAAACCCTAATATAGCTACAATATAACAAATAATTATATTGTAGCTATTATAGGATTAATATTTATTTTACAGGCAACTTTGTATTTATTTTAACCAGGTACAATAGCTATTAAATAGTTAATAACTATTTAATAGTTACCTAGTTAAAATAATTACAAAATTACCTGTAAAATAAATCCTAACCTAAGTTACAATTAAACCTAATACTATACTAAACTAAATTACAAAAAAAACCCCACTAAATTACAAAAAATAAAAAAAGATTACAAGAATTTTAAACTAATTACACCTGCTCTAAGCACCCTAAAAAAATAACAAAGCCCCCCAAAATAAAAAAATGCCCTACCCTATTCTAAAATAAATATTTTACAGCTCTTTTGCAAGGCATGCCCCAAAGAATTCTGCTCTTTTGCCTGTAAAAAAAACATACAATACCCCCCCAACATTACAACCCACCACCCACATACCCCTAATCTAACCCAAACCCCCCTTAAAAAACCTAACACTAAGCCCCTGAAGATCTTCCTACCGTATCTTCACCACACAGGGTATCACCGATCCATCCAGAAGAGGGTCCGAAGTCTTCATCCTATCCGGCAAGAAGAGGGCATCTGGACCGGTAGACATCTTCATCCAGGCGGCATCTTCTATCTTCTTCTATCCGGCATGGAACAGGACCATCTTGAAGCAGCCGACGCAGATCGGATCCGCGTCGGCTGCTTCAAGATGGTCCAGCTCCGTGCCGGATGGAAGAAGATAGAAGATATCGCCTGGATGAAGATGTCTACCGGTCCGGATGCCCTCTTCTTGCCGGATAGGATGAAGACTTCGGACTCTCTTCTGGACCTCTTCTTGCCGGATAGGATGAAGACTTCGGACCCTCTTCTGGACGGATCGGTGATACCTGGCGTGGTGAAGATAAGGTAGGAAGATCTTCACGGGCTTAGTGTTAGGTTTTTTAAGGGGGGTTTGGGTTAGATTAGGGGTATGTGGGTGGTGGGTTGTAATGTTGGGGAGGGTATTGTATGTTTGTTTACAGACAAAGGAGCAGAATTATTTGGGGCATGCCCTGTAAAAGGCCCTTTTAAGGGCTGGTAAGGTAAAAGAGCTGTAAAATATTTATTTTAGAATAGGGTAGGGCATTTTTTTATTTTGGGGGGCTTTGTTATTTTATTAGGGGGCTTAGAGTAGGTGTAATTAGTTTAAAATTGTTGTAATCTTTTTTTATTTTTTGTAATTTAGTGTTTGTTTTTTGTAATTTAGTGTTTGTTTTTCTTGTAATTTAGTGTTTGTTTTTTTTGTAATTTAGTTTAGTTGATTTATTTGTAGGTAATTGTAGGTAGTTTATTTAATTAATTTATTGATAGTGTAGTGTTAGGTTTAATTGTCACTTAGGTTAGGATTTATTTTACAGTTAATTTTGTAATTATTTTAACTAGGTAACTATTAAATAGTTATTAACTACTTAATAGCTATTGTACCTGGTTAAAATAAATACAAAGTTGCCTGTAAAATAAAATAAATCCTAAAATAGCTACGATATAATTATTATTTATATTGTAGCTATATTAGGGTTTATTTTACAGGTAAGTATTTAGCTTTAAATAGGATTAATTTATTTAATAAGAATTATTTTATTTCGTTAGAATAAAATTATATTTAACTTAGGGGGGTGTTAGTGTTAGGGTTAGACGTAGCTTTAGGGGTTAATACATTTATTAGAGTATCGGTGAGGTCCGGTCCGGCAGATTAGAGGTTAATAATTGTAGGTAGGTGGCGGCAACATTGGGGGCGGCAGATTAGGGGTTAATAAATATAATATAGGGGTCAGCGGTGTTAGGGGCAGCAGATTAGGGGTACATAGGGATAACGTAGGTTGCGGTGGTGTACGGAGCAGCAGATTAGGGTTTTAAAATAATATGCAGGGGTCAGCGATAGCGGGGTCAGCAGATTAGGGTTTAATAAATGTAAGGTTAGGGGTGTTTAGACTCAGGGTACATATTAGAGTGTTAGGTGCAGACTTAGGAAGTGTTTCCCCATAGGAAACAATGGGGCTGCGTTAGGAGCTGAACGCTGCTTTTTTGCAGGTGTTAGGTTTTTTTCAGCTCAAACTGCCCCATTGTTTCCTATGGGGGAATCGTGCACGAGCACGTTTTTTAAGCTGGCCGTGTCCGTAAGCAACGCTGGTATTGAGAGTTGCAGTGGCGGTAAATATGCCTGTACTCTCCCGTTTTGGAGCCTAACGCAGTCCTTCTGAGAACTCTAAATACCAGCGTTGTTTAAAAGGTGCGGGGGAAAAAAGACACGCGTAGCTAACGCACACCTTCTAACGCAAAACTCTAAATCTAGGCGTTAGTGTTTGTTTTTTTTGGTAATTTAGTACTTTGCAATAATGTTTTATTGTATATTTAAATAATTTTAGCACTGTTAGGTTTTTTAATATGTAATTTTGTTTATTTAATTGGTAGTTTAATATAATTTTAGTATAATAGTAAGGGTAGGTTAATTTATTGTTTAAAATTAGTTTATTTTAATTCCACAGGTAAGTTTTAATTTATATTAAGTTAGGGATCTTGTAATTTTAATTGAAAGCAAAGGGGTTGTTAAGTTTAGGGGTTAATAGCTTAATTTAGTTTTTTGCGATGTGGGGGGCTGACGGTTTAGGGGTTGATAGGTTTAGTTAGTGGTGGTGATGTAGGAGGCCAGAGGTTTAGGGGTTAATAAGTTTATTTAGTGGCTGCTGTTTGTCGGGGAGCAGCGAGATAGGGGTTAATATATTTTATTTAGGTGGTAGCGATGTTGGGGGTGGCAGATTAGGGGTGTTTAGATTCAGAGTTTATGTTAGGGTGCAGCATCGAACATAAGCTTTCGGTGCTTTCAGACTCCCATTTATTTCTATGGTATCTGCGGCCTCAAGGGTGGCGGATTGAAAACCAGGTACGCTGCATCCGAACCTGTTAAATGTTTGATAAATTGGGAAAAGTGTCAAATAGAGTAGAATGTGTATTCGGAACATCTGTAATGACGTAAGTATCGATCTGCGTCGGATTGAGTATGCAGGATCGTATGTTATGTCACAAATTTCAACATTTGCAGATTTTGACGCTTTGATAACTAGGTCGGATCAATCTCGCAACAATTACGATGCGGAATTCCAGTGTATTTTTGGTTGAAGCTTTGATAAATAGGACCCAATATGTTTATTTAGTGTCTGCGATGTCAGAGGGTGGGGATTTAGGGGTTAATACATTTAATTAGTGTTGGCAAAGTCGGGGGGCAGCGGATTAGGGGTATTTAGACTAGGGGTTTATGTTAGGATGTTGGGTTTTTATATAACTTTTTTTTCCCCATAGACAATCGCAGGTGTTAGTTAGTTTTTTTAATAACACTTTCTCTCTATTGATGTCTATGGGGGAAAATGTGCACGAGCACGTCAAGTCAGGCCTTAGGTTTTGTGCGGTATCGAGCTTATCGCACCATATCGCACAACAAAAGATGTTTTTTCAGTAACTTGTAATGGCAGCGCTTTGGAGATTACGAGATTACGATCACGCTATTTTTTTTGAGTAATTTACGCACCTGGTTTAGCGCATAACTTGTAATCTTGGTGTTTATTTAAAAAGCAGGAATTTAAATCTTAGGAGCTGGCCCATTTTAGGTTCAGCACCCTGGATAGCACTTGTTTATGGGTTGCTAAATTTAGGAGAAAAAAAGGGGGGAACATCTCACTCTTACGCAAACACTATAGCATTTTCACAATTGCGCTAACCCCTCCTAGGGGGTGCTCGGCCGTATGGCTAATACTCCAATATTTACCCAAACAGTTAAAGGCAATAATATGCCTGTATGTGGGGGACAGCAGGATACATCCAGCAAGTGTATCCATTTAAACTCTTTTCTCAGAAGCTCTTTATTTCTATTGCCACCTTGTGTCAATTAGTATTTTTCTCAGCATTGCTGCAGCATGGACACAGAGTGATTATGTTCCAGGAAGTGTCTTGCCACTGGCTGGTCTGACCAACCCTCAGATAGGGCTGCCCTGATAGCACTCTTGTGGTAAGCCAAAAAGCTAGCTTTAAAAAGAAAGTAAGCAGCTGCACTGTTAAGGAGTAAGAGAAGGGCTGACGAAAAAAGGGTTAAAAATAATTAAACCTTTATTGTAACATTTAAAATAAGGCAGTCCAGGGCACACAAACTCCCTGACTAGTTTCGTGCTCCATTGAGCACTTAATCATAGGGTGAGTTTGTTCAGTGTTCATAGCCTATTTAAAGGCACAGGACACCTGAAGACAATTATACATTAAAATACTACAACAGTGTTAAAAATACATTTTGAATTCTACCTTATTGCAAACTCTATGGATGATTATAGAAGATGGAACAAAGAACAAATGATCAAAATATTATCCCACGCAGAATTATGATGTTAGTCAAAAATTTCTCTCAAATGTAATGTAATAAACTATAAACTTTCAAACTACTACATACTGCACTGATGGATTCATCTCAGTCACCAATAGGATTAATGTTATACTATTCCCAATACACTGTTAGATGATAGAAATGATGATTGTAAATTCTATTGAATGACAATCATATATATTGGTTTGAAAAAAAATACAAATATGAATCCAAAAACCCATATAGGAGATAGTATAGATTACTTAAATACATTAACATAATGCTAGACATGATAGATAAAATAAATCAAATAAATTTAAATTAAACTATTCTACAAAATAACTCATGTCCCATTCACGGTTTAAACCCAGGGGGGTGATAGATCTCAGTTTATATTTCCAATATAATGCTTGTTTTAATAACAGCCGGTTCCTATCACCACCCCTAGGTGGAAACATAATGCAATCTATTACCTGAACCTTCATGTCAAAGATATTGGTCATATGTGTAAAATTAAAATGTCTGGCTATCGCTGATTCTTTTACATATTCCTTAGTGTCCCTGACATGTTCCCTAACTCTGGACCTCAGCTCCCTGCTCGTTTGACCTGTGTATTGCAAATTACAGTGCTTGCATTCAAGGAGATAAACTACAAAAGTAGTTCTTCAATTTGCATAAAATTTATGCTTGAACTCTTCTCCAGTCTGGCTACTCCTGAAGCCATTACCTACTTGCACAAAACCACAAGTTATACAAGAACCGTGGCCACATTTATAGGTTCCCTTCCTCCTAATCCAATCACTTCTATCAGAGTTATTGGAGTAAATTAAGCTAGGGGACAACCTGGATGACAGTGTGGGTGCCCTCCTCGGCACAAATTTGCATGAGCCAATAAGTGGTCTTAAAGCATCATCATTTTAGAGCAGATGAAGATTCCTCCTCAGAATGGAACATACCTGATAAAATTGTTTAGAGTATTCTGTGGGAAACACTACAGTATCAAGTTTTATAACATTCTGTTTCCTGGTCCCTCTAATCAGTTCCTGCTGGGATTTATATCTCACCTCATTGTAAACCTGATCTAAGAAATTCTCGTCATAGCCCCTTAATTTGAGACGTTCAATCAGGGTCATAGCCTGTGCTTCAAACAGAATGTCTAAATTGGTATTTCTACGCAGTCTCATAAGTTGACCCCTGGGAATAGATTGTATCAAATGTGGTGGGTGACAAAACCCAGCATGTAGAATGGTATTCCCTGCTGTCAACTTACGAAAAGTATCACTAATCACTTCACCAGTCTCCACATCCCCCTTCAGGGTAAGATCCAAGAAATTAACCACCGTCTCATACACATCTCCCACAAACTTTAGATTAAATTCATTTTGACATAAATATGTGAGAAAATCCTTATATACAAAAGGTTCCCTGACTATGAAAATCTGATCTTCTATGAAACGCATATAGAAAACAATATGTTCTTTGAAGGGATTGTTTTCTGTGTACAAATAAAGATCCTCCCACCATCCCACATACAGGTTTGCGAATGAGGGGGCAAATTTCGCCCCCATGGCAGTTCCGCAAACCTGTATGTGGAATTCCCTATCAAACATAAAGAAATTATGCTTTAATAGAAAATCAATGACTTCACATAGCACTAAGTTAGTCTCATCAGTGAATCTTGTATGTTTGTCAAAAAATACCTAATGGCCTGTATACCCATATGATATGGTATACTGGAGAACAGTGCAGTGGCGTCCACCACAATCCATTTATACTCCTTCTTCCATTGAAGGTTCTTTTACAATTGTAGGAGGTGTGTGGAATCCCTCAGATAACTCTTTAGACCCACTCACCAGGGGCTGCAAGATAGAATCCATCCACTCTGAGGTGGGTTCAAACAATGACCCAATCCAAATAGGTCGTCTCGGGGGTTGGGTCAAACTTTTTTGTGTTTTGGGTAAATAATGAAAAATTGGAATCTGTGGATTCTCAGGAATCAAAAATTCCAGCTGTTCCCTGGTGAGGAGTCCAATAGTGACAGTCTGTTCAAGTACTCTGGTTAATTTGGCCTTAAATAGATGCATAGGATTAGAATCTATCCTCCTATAGGTTGAAGGGTCATTGAGTTGTCTATTGCTTTCTTGAACATAGTCCTTCTTGTTAAGAACGACTACATTGCCACCTTTATCCAAATTCTGGATAACCAGATTAGTATTATTCTCAAGTGATGCCAAGGCAGCTTTTTCCTCTATGCTTTTTCATCTATGCTGTTTAGATCTTGTGATGTAACAACCTTAGACTCTGTGCTAGTATTCTGTATCAAACTAGGCTGGGTATTGGCATCTCGCACCGAAAAAAAGCTTCTGTAAAAACTATGGAGGAAGAGGGAACAAGTTTCAATAAATCAATCTTTAACATGGAGCACAGGAGGAGCTTCTTTGAGAAAATTTTCATGAAAAATGAAGCCACAGGAGGGACTGGTAGCTCTCTCAAGGGTCTGTTTTTTAAACTGGAAAAATTGTTGTTGAATGATTTGAGACTTATGTGGGATGTGGTATCTTTTGAGCACTATATTGATGCAAAGAGAATTCCTCGTGGGTTACGTATCAAGAAATACCCATCATATGATCTGGCGGTTCCAGAACTATTGGAGGAATGGAATGGAGCTCTCACCACTTGTTCCTTAAAACTTATGGACATTGCTAATAGAAGTAAGAACCACAAAAGGATCAAACTAAATGAACAGTTTGACCCAACCCCCGGGACGACCTATTGTCTCGGGGATTTGGTCATTGTTTGAACCCACCTCAGAGTAGATGCATTCTATCTTGCAGCCCCTGGTGAGGGGTCTAAAGAGTTATCTGAGGGATTCCACACACCTCCTACAATTGTTAAAGAACCTTAAATGGAAGAAGAAGTATAAATGGATTGTAGTGGACGCCACTGCACTGTACTCCAGTATACCACATCATATGGGTATACAGACCATTAGGTATTTTTTTGACAAACATACAAGATTCACTGATGAGACTAAATTAGTTCTATGTGAAGTCATTGAGTTTCTATTAAAGCATAATTTCTTTATATTTGATAGGGAATTCCACATACAGGTTTGCGGAACTGCCATGGGGGCGAAATTTGCCCCCTCATTCGCAAACCTGTATGTGGGATGGTGGGAGGATCTTTATTTGTACACAGAAAACAATCCCTTCAAAGAACATATTGTTTTCTATATGCGTTTTATAGACGATCTGATTTTCATAGTCAGGGAACCTTTTTTATATAAGGATTTTCTCACATATTTATGTCAAAATGAATTTAATCTAAAGTTTGTGGGAGATGTGTATGAGATGGTGGTTAATTTCTTGGATCTTACCCTGAAGGGGGATTTGGAGACTGGTGAAGTGATTAGTGATACTTTTTGTAAGTTGACAGCAGTGAATACCATTCTACATGCTGGGTCTTGTCACCCAGGGTCAACTTATGAGACTGCGTAGAAATACCAATTCAGACAGTCTGTTTGAAGCACAGGCTAAGAACCTCATTGAACGTCTCAAATTAAGGGGCTATGACGAGAATTTCTTAGATCAGGTTTACAATGAGGTGAGATATAAATCCCAGCAGGAACTAATTAGAGGGACCAGGAAACAGAATGTTATAAAACATGATACTGTAGTGTTTTCCACCGAATACTCAATTTTATCAGGTATGTTCCATTCTGAGGAGGAATCTTCATCTGCTCGAAAATGATGATGCTTTAAGACCACTTATTGGCTCATGCAAATTTGTGCCGAGGAGGGCACCCAAACTGTCATCCAGGTTGTCCCCTAGCTGAATTTGCTCCAATAACTCTGATAGAAGTGATTGGATTAGGAGGAAGGGAACATATAAATGTGGCCATGGTTCTTGTATAACTTGTGGTTTTGTGCAAGTAGATAATGGCTTCAGGAGTAGCCAGACTGGAGAAGAGTTCAAGCATAAATTTTATGCAAATTGCAGAACTACTTTTGTAGTTTATCTCCTTGAATGCAAGCACTGTAATTTGCAATACACAGGTCAAACGAGCAGGGAGCTGAGGTCCAGAGTTAGGGAACATGTCAGGGACACTAAGGAATATGTAAAAGAATCGGCGATAGCCAGACATTTTAATTTGACACATATGACCAATATCTTTGACATGAAGGTTCAGGTAATAGATCGCATTATGTTTCCACCTAGGGGTGGTGATATGAACCGGCTGTTATTAAAACAAGAATTATATTGGATATATAAATTGAGAACTATCACCAGCCCCCTGGGTTTAAACTGTGAATGGGACATGAGTTATTTTGTAGAATAGTTTAATTTAAATTTATTTGATTTATTTTATCTATCATGTCTAGCATTATGTTAGTGTATTTAAGTAATCTATACTATCTCCTATATGGGTTTTTGGATTCATATTTGTATTTTTTCATACCAATATATATGATTGTCATTCAATAGAATTTACAATCATCATTTCTATCATCTAACAGTGTATTGGGAATAGTATAACATTAATCCTATTGGTGACTGAGATGAATCCATCAGTGCAGTATGTAGTAGTTTGAAAGTTTATAGTTTATTACATTACATTTGAGAGAAATTTTTGACTAACATCATAATTCTGCGTGGGATAATATTTTGATCATTTGTTCTTTGTTCCATCTTCTATAAATCACCCATAGAGTTTGCAATAAGGTAGAATTCAAAATGTATTTTTAACACTGTTGTAGTATTTTAATGTATAATTGTCTTCAGGAGTCCTGTGCCTTTAAATAGGCTATGAACAATGAACAAACTCACCCTATGATTAAGTGCTCAATGGAGCACGAGACTAGTCAGGGAGTTTGTGTGCCCTGTACTGCCTTATTTTAAATGTTACAATAAAGGTTTAATTATTTTTAACCTTTTTTTTCGTCAGCCCTTCTCTTACTCCTTAACAGTGCAGCTGCTTACTTTCTTTTTGTTGCATTCACTTACGGCTGCACCAGCCGTTTTCTTGCAGCTTGCACCCCTGCCGCCTGTGCTTGTTTGGAATGCTCTGTTTTCCCCGGATCAAGTCATCAATTCCGTGTCTGTAGCGGCTGGATCCTTGGGAAGAGCTAGCTTTGTCAACATAATACATGCCACATGATCCCCTTTTTTCAGAAATAGCAGACATAATTGGCTTTGCCACTGGTTTTTGGCAATTTTAAAATCCTCCTCAAACTGCTCTTCCCCCACACACACCCACACTCCTTACCACCATCTTAGCTACCGGCCGACAGTCTGCCAGTATGCAGTTTAGGGCATTTTTGTTTCAGCAGTGTAGGGAAAAATATCCCTCCCCATATTATTATTGACATCCATGTAAGACAATTTAGTCTGTGCTTGTGCGGTTGCTTTTACTTTCAACTTGTAAAATGTGCACTAACATTAGCATGTTGCTTGTAATCTAGTCCAGAGAAAATAATTTTGCTTGTGGTTAGTGACTGCAGATGAGCTGTTTTCAAAGTTCAACATTTTGACTGTTTATCGCTAGCACTTTTGACATATAAGTCACAAATTGAATTAGCAATAATTATCAACACTTTTTCAGGGTTATTTTCCACTTATCAAACTCCACAGCTTAAGAAGGATTCGATAATCCCCAGAAAAGTTTTTAGATGTAAAAATTGTTTTGAGCATGAGAAAAACATACTGACATTACCCTGACTATTGTTGTTGATATTCACCTTGGACTGAAATAACTCTTCAGATCATAACAGGCTAGAGATAGTTTGTTTATTGACAGACACACTGCAGTATGGAGAGAAACATTGGTGGGGGGGGGGGTCAGTACCAAACCCAGATATTTATATGCAGTAGACAGGACATTCCTGATCTCCATATCTAGGCTAATTCAGTTTATGATTGGGTAGGCTAAGAAAAGCAAGGGGTTTTCCAATATAGTTACAATATAAGTAAATATAAAATTCTATTCAGTAGGTGTTACTTTGTCTGACCATAAATCAAAAGGACAAGGTCAACACTAGAGACAGGGATTAACTAATGTTTATGAAACATTCCTAGTGCCATCATAGTTATACCATTCTGTGAGCTTACTTAATTTATTTATTGGTATACATACATACATTTGATGGGTATATTATAAATATTATTATGTTTGTGGGGAGTTTGAAATAGACACATAATGGGGATTTTGCAACTTGTATGAAATGTTTATAATGCAGCAAGTAGCATTCCACAGCAGCATTCCATAAGTTTCCTTAACATATGTTTTCACATATGGTTCTAATATAATTGTCTCCATATACGCTTATATGGACATATTCTGTTATTTGCTATAACTGCATTCTTGCATCCCTCTTATTTCCTGTGGCCTCATACAGATGTGGCCTCTTGTGTGACGTGTAAGTTACTATAAAGCTTCTGTGAATGGTTTCAATAAAGAGAATTAGTGAGAAACACATTTTGTGCCTGTGTCATTCTTGCTGATCCCCAGGGCTCTGGAGAATCGTGTGGATTCCTTATCAGCCAGAGCTAAGGAAGAAAAAGCTGTACCCAGCAAGCTGGTGTCAGAAGGTAAGTTGAACAGAGTCTTTTTATTCTGACATTTTCTCTTACCCCAGGATCCCTGAAGTTCCATCCACATAGGAATAATTGGGAAAAATATATATATGTGAATCTTTGGTAGATTGTAATTATTAAGTCTTTGGTAGACTAAAAAGGGAATAATAGATTTATTTGGAAGAAATCAGGTTACATAAGTTACAGCCTGGCTGAGGGGTAAAACCCACACAATCTCATGCTGCTTGCTTTTTAAATATGCTGTATGGCAAAATGTTGCTTATTGTATAAAGTGTTAAGAAAGTAAACTGCTGCTAATATGTATTGCTGTTAGGTTTCTGAACATTGTAATATACACCATCTCTATGGTGAGGGGTAACCATTTGACCCAGAAATTATGAAAGCAAATGACAACTGAAAGAAACAGATTAGTGATATTTTATCTTGTTGTGAACTTAAGCATTTGAGCACAATAACTGGTAGCGGATTTGTCAAAGCCCTTGGGATCAGTACAGTCGTTCCAGTTAGTTTGTTTTTTGCAAAAAGATACAATAATTAATTGCTCTTAAAGGTAAAGTAAGTACAGCATTTTTTTTGTGTGTAAATTTTTAAAGGATAAGTTAGGAGTTGAGAATGGGCAAATCCCTGTCTAAAGAATTTCCACCACCTAGACTGGGAGAGACATTTAAAGATTATGTGGAAAGGGTGTAAGCCGAGGGATACATATATTTGTCCCCTGGGTTGATAATATAGCAGGATGGACCGAAGCTATGAGAAGCTCTGATCCATTCCCCAGAGAGGGGATAATGATAAATTCCATATGAATATGGTAAAAGGCTTGTGTCTAGGTGATGAAGAAGCATTTCCATGGTATAAGGGTGACCCAGGGTAGGATATGAATTATATGAAAACGGGTGGCGAAAATTGGCTGATAGTTGCTCCACACTGGCAATATATTGAAGTGGACAGAAATAAAAAGAAGGCTAAAAGTAGGAAACAAATTCAGACAACATATTCACCCCCCCACCCCACTTAATGCCCCCCACCTTCCTTTGCCATCATACAACAAACTATATCCTAGCCTTCCATCCCCTAGTGACATAGATCTAGAGACTATTGTTATTGCCTCTACTTAGGTACCCCAGGAATGGACCATGTTGGGACCTTCTGTAACTCCCCAATACCAGGTAACTAAACCCCCAATTATGCCCAAACCCCTGATTAAGCTTGAACCAGTAACACTTTCCTACCCCCCTACATTAACCCCACAATATAGAAGAGTGAATGAAAAAGTAGAAGGGGAGGAGGTGGCTGAACCAGAAGCTAGTATGCCATTTCTCACTGTGGGAGATCAATTAATTATAAAACCTCTGTCCCTGGGTGAATTAAGGGAAATTACTAACGTTTGTATGTATGTATTGGGTACTTGTACAGCGCAGCTAATCACCCGTAAGGGTCTCAAGGTGCTGTTCATTTTATCTACCTCAGAATGATGAAAGGCTGAGTGGACCTCACTGGGGATCAAACCTGCAACCCTTGGGTTGCTACAGAGAATTAGGGAGGCTAAGGGAGCCCCAAACCCTGTCAACATCCATCAGCTTGTATTATGTATTTAAAAAGAATGTTACAGGGACAAAACATGAATCAGACAGACATAAGAATTATCATTGATGCACTTCTAGACTATGACCCTAAATCAGGTTGGGAGTGGGACAATGTAGATATAGGGAGAGAAGAAATAGCGCAAAAGGCAGGACTCAAGTGAAGCGTTTAATAACAGAATAATGCACACTGATATATATGCACTTACTAGAACAACAAATAAAAGCTGCAATTGGGAGGAGCGTGGGTTGTAAAGTTCTTGTAGTTCTCACAGCCGGCTTGTTGTAATTGCCGTGCGATGCTGCACCAGACTTGGCTGACAGGTGAATCCGGATACCGTGTCAGTTCGATCCGTGGCTGGTGTGAGTACAGGATACCAGGACCTTTCATGCTTGCGACCCGCTTGTCAGTCTATTCCCTGATGCATTTCCCCCGGTCAGTGGCCGGGCTTCTTCAAGAAGGGTTAGAACGAATGTGGTGATACAAGCGCTCTTTCTATTTGAATCAATTTTGTCCAATCAGAGCTCAGGGGTGTGTGTGAGAGCTCCAGCAATGTTCATTCAGGTTAAAACATACTAGTTGATAATAATAAAAACAGATTAATACATTCAAATATAAAAAGTGAAATGTAAATACAAAAATAAAATAAACTAAAAGTACCTTTCATACAAGTTAATAGTTATTGATAAAAAAATTCAGTCATTAATTATGTTATAAAAAAATAAATAATTTGCCGATATTTGGACAGTTTTAAATACATTAAAAATATGCAATCATTGCACATTTTGTCCAGCAATAGCAATTCAAGTGAGCCATTTAATTTCTTTCAACCTATTATGATACTTGTTGAGAAAGTGTATACAAATATATGTTTGTACTAACCATATAACTGAACGTAATGTGTCTAAATACCTAATGAGCAGTCAGTTGGTTAAAGACAACGTATACCTGCTCTGATACGAGATATATTATGTTATATATAAAAAGCCAGTTTACATATTTTTCTTGTATAAGGCTTGATACATTGTATATATGAATACTGGTAACAACAAGATCCCTGGAATGGTGTATTAAATAGTTTATTATCTATATTGAGAAAAACTTCTACTATTATGATTGATTGTATTTTTAAAAATTTATGTTTCACATTTAATTATTTAACCCTAATAAATTAACATCAGCATAATTTTATAATAATATGAAAAAAATAATTGAAGTTAAAAACTAAATTTAGAATTTTGTTTTATAAAAAATACCTTTATAAAAAGTTTTCATGTAAAAATAGTTATAAAATTCATTTCAATAATATTAAGTTGAATTGAAACTAATATATAGAGTGCACTGGATGGACATATTATTTAAAAAACATATTTCACATGAAAGCTGCCACGTCTATGTCTATATTCATAGCTAATGGTTGGAGTGTTTTTAATTTATAAATTCATTTTGTTTCAAGCCTCTTTAGTTCAAGTAGCCTATTAGGGTTGGAAGGGGGTACCCAATCAATGACTTGTATTTTTAATGAACTTGGATTACTTCCATGGCACTCTGCAAAGTGCCTTGGTACACTATGTTTGAGTAATTTTTCTTTTATATTGTAAATGTGTTAGTTGGTTCTCCTTCTTATTTTCCGTTTTGTGCGGCCTACATAGAATAGGCCGCACCCACATTCCAACAAATAGACAACATACGTGGAGTCACAATTGCTTCTAAAAGCTATATTATATGTGTTAGTTAATTCACTATTTGAAAAAGTGGGTGCTTTATTTATGTGTTTACACATGTTACACCTTGTTTTATTGCATTTCATGGTTCCCTTCCATTCTTTCAGCCAGTTACCTTCCACTGGTTTTAATTCTACTTTATTTGAATTTTTATTTTTTATAGGTTTAAGTTTGCTAGGGGCCAATATATTTTTTAAACTTTTTCCCTTTTTATAGGTAAAAGTAGGTTTATTTTCCAAATGTGGTCCAAGGATTGGATCTGACTTGAGTAGAGGCCAGTGTTTCTTAAAAATATGTTCAATTTTCTTACTACCTTCATTATAGGTGGTGATTAATCTAGGCTGGTTTATTTTGCACTCTTGTGATTTCAATAATGTATTGTGTATTTTTGTCCCCAATTATTTCAGTATTTACATCAGTGTTGGTGTTTTTAGAGATGATAGACATTCTGTCTTTATCTAGTGCCCTCTCCTTTGCTTGCTGTATAATTTCTCGACTATATCCCTTTTCTAAAAACTTATATTCTAAAACTTGTGCTTCTAATTCAAAGTCTGTTGGGTATGTACAATTTCTCCTAAGACGTAAAAATTGACTATATGGGACATTATTGATCCAGCATTTCTTATGCGTGTTTTTTGCTTGTATAAAGCTATTACGGTCAGTTGTCTTAAGGTGGTTTTTCACTGCAATTTTACCTGTAGTGTCTTTAAACAGAACTAGGTCTAAAAATTCGATTTGAGTTTTAGAATATGATTTGGTAAATATTAGATTAAAATTATTTTGATTGATATAATTCATAAACTCCTCAACTTGATCTACCTCTCCCTTCCAAAGGATGATAATATCATCTATATACCTGCTGTAGTGTAGTATACTATTGATGAAGTGGTTATTTTCCCAAATAAATTTATTCTCAAATGCATTAACATATAAGTTAGCATACGATGGGGCAAACGTAGTCCCCATCGCTGTACTCCTAGTTTGAAGGTAAAATTTATTTTGAAATAGGAAATAATTGTGATGCAGGATAAAATTTATACTTATTTTTAATGTATTTAAAACTGTCCAAATATCGGCAAATTATTTATTTTTTTATAATATAATTAATGACTGAAATTTTTTATCAATAACTATTAACTTGTATGAAAGGTACTTTTAGTTTATTTTATTTTTGTATTTACATTGCACTTTTATATTTGAATGTATTAATCTGTATTTATTATTATCAACTAGTATGTTTTAACCTGAATGAACATTACTGAAGCTCTCACACACACCCCTGAGCTCTGATTGGACAAAATTGATTTAAATAGAAAGAGCGCTTGTATCACCAAATTCGTTCTAACCCCTCTTGAAGGAGCCCGGCCGCTGACCGGGGGAAACGCGTCAGGGAATAGACTGACAAGCGGGTCGCAAGCATGAACGGTCCGGGTATCCTGTACTCACACCAGCCACGGATCGAACTGACACGGTATCTGGATTCACCTGTCAGCCAAGTCTGGTGCAGCATCGCACGGCAATTACAACAAGCTGGCTGTGAGAACTACAAGAACTTTACCACCCACGCTCCTCCCAATTGCAGCTTTTATTTGTTGTTCTAGTAAGTGCATATATATCAGTGTGCATTATTCTGTTATTAAACGCTTCACTTGAGTCCTGCCTTTTGCGCCATTTCTTCTCTCCCTATATCTGCATGTTTCTTCATACGAAGCCCTGGTTAGGAAAGACCGGGCTGGATTAAAGGCAGCAATTTTTGGGCATTGAGACTCCTCCTGGATTCGAAGGGATTGCACATTTCAAGTACTTCAAAACATACAGAGGATTTATATTGGACTCATATATACTCTCTATGTTTGGACTATCTTACAAGGTATTGTGTGTTCTTTATTGCTAATAAGGCTGGCAACACAACTAATCTGTAAATCAGAGTGTCAGTTTATATTAAGACCATATGAATAAGGTTTAAATACACTGTTTTCTTATATACTCAGTATATTTATCCTATAAATACTGTTGACAATAATTTTTTACATATATTCCACATTTCTCAGTGTATAGCGCATTTTATCTTTATTGATTAGTGGGACAATGTACAGACTATTAGTAAATTCAGTCGTGAACCAACAATTAACTATGCCCTAAACACACGGGAGGGACTTGATGCAATGTGGACAGAATTAAGAATAGAAATGCATGGAAGATAGAAGAGTATGGAAGATAAACAAAGTATGTCACTTGCACTAGCGTGCAAGCAGAATACAAAGGAAAAAGTAGTTGAATTTGTTAAACGTTTATCTAAATGTTGGAAGGAAGAGGCTGGAATGGAATCAGGAGATGCAATTGGCTCTCTGTAGGTCCAGGCTTGCATTCATAATATGCAACCTCAGCTTTCTTTGTTGGTGAAACAACTTGTCTCTGAATGGCCGGAGTTGACTCCAGCGGAATTCTTGAAAATAATTCATGAAAATGAAGGGGCAGGTTGTTTTGACATCATTAATTTAGAGGGGAAAAATGCTGCTTTTTATCAAAAGCAGAGTTTACAACATTGTGACCCATTCCAGTCCAGACAAGGGATAATACAGGGAGTAATAGAATGTATGTGAGAGGTAGAGGGAGAGGTAGAGGGAGAGCTAGGGGAAATTATACTTCAAACAGAACACATTGTTTTAACTGCGGGGAACAGGGACATTGGAAAGATTAATGCCCAAAACCCCCTAATAATTCTGGTCCGCCTTACAATCCTCAACAGTATAATAGCCTTACATAGCCCCTGCACCCGTGGAGGCACCCAAACACAACATACAATGGCCATAGGGGTGCCCAGAAGGTAGCACTCCAACTTTTCCAGTGGTGTCAACAAGTTATCATGAGCAACCATACTTGGTCCTAGAGCTGGAGGGAGAACCCCTACTATTTCTAGTACACACCGGAGCTAAAGGCTCCGCCTTATGCTCAGATATGTATAATGGCACTACTGGAAAATCTGAACCTTCTGTAGGGATTAATGGAGTGCTGACTCAGACTCGCATCACACCACCACTTGAAGTTAGGGTACCCTGTATTGGCCAACACCTTTTGCACCCATTTCATATTATAACTGGGTGTTCCCTTAACCTTTTGGATCATGATCTTATGGGTCCCCTTGGAATGAAAGTAGCTGTCACTAGACGGGGTGGGTTAGACGTGAGTCTAGGGTTCACTAACCTGTGTTTTTATAATAACATATTGACAGATGTCCCATCCTCTGTATGGGCATCTTCAAAACTTGACATTGGTTTAGTTCAGTGTATTCCATACAAGGCCAGATTAAAACCTAATACCACTCTAGTGTTTATTAAACAATGTCCATTGTCTGGAGAAAAGAAAGAAGGGATAAGGCCCATGATAGAGGAATTCCTTAAACAAGGAATCCTCCGTCCAGTAGTTTCTCCCTATAATACTCCCATAAATCCGATCCCAAAGAAAGACAATGAATATAGGGTAGTACAAGACTTGAGGGCGATTAATGAAATAGTAATCCCAATTGCACCAATTGTACCAGATGTTACAACCTTACTTACAGCCATTCCATATGATGCCCATATATTTACAGTCATTGATTTAGCTAATGCATTCTTTTCGTTCCTATTGGACCATGAGACACAGCTATATATGGCTTTTTGTTATGATGGGCGTCAGCTTACCTGGACCTGCCTCCCTCAAGGCTATGTGCACTCACCTGCGGTCTATTCGCTGGTGCTCCAACGTAACTTGTGGTCATGGACACCCAGCCAAAGTTCCGTCCTCCTTCAGTATGTTGATGACCTACTGTTGTGTAGTCCTAACCAGGAGGCAAAAAAAGCAGATATGATTAGTCTGTTAAAACACCTTGCTGTTGAAGGTCACAAAATAGCAACACATAAGCTACAAGTAGGAGTGACAAAAGTGGATTACCTTGGTTTTGTGCTTCCCCAAGGTCACCGGTCCATCAGTCCCAAATGAATCCAAGTGATTCAACAGATCCCAAAGTCAGCCACTAGAAAGGACATGCTCACCTTTCTAGGTATGATTAACTATTGCAGACAATGGATTCCTGAGTGCTCCCATCACAATTCCATTTTAAGGCAAGCCACAAAAGGGGATAGCTCAGAACATATACAATGGACCACAGACATGACTAAATCCTACATAGCTCTAAAGACTAGCATTATTTATGCCTCTGCTTTATGACTACCTGATTATTTTAAACCATTTCACATATATATGAGGGACAATTGTAAAACCATGGCTGCTGTCTGTGCCCAAGAGCATGGTGGAGGCAATATGCGTCCCGTAGCTTTCTTTTCCAAAGTAGTTTCAATACCGGTACAAGGGATGCCGGCATTTCTCTGAGTATTGGTGGCTTGCACCATGGCTGTAGAGATGTTTGAAACAATCACACTAGGCCACCCGATAGTAGTACACACTAGTTACCAAGTCTTACATTTTGTAAAAAATGTCACTACCCAACATATGACTTCTCAAAGACTTTCTGGTTATGTTTGTTGATGGCCCTTGTTCCCGACCCAGTAACGGAATTTATAAGACAGGCTATGCCATTGTGCAATTACCAGACATTGTGCTATATGCAGGCCCCATTCCTTATCCTTCTGCACAAGCTGCAGAATTAATAGCACTCATAAAAGCATGTAAATTGTTTAAGGATAAATCTGTTAATATTTACACTGACTCTCGCTATGCCTTTGGGGTTGTGCATGATTTTGGTATGATATGGAAACAATGTGGTTTTGTTTCAGCAGATGGCAAGACCATCTCTCATACAGACCTGATTATTGACCTTTTAGAGGCCATAGAACTCCCAAAAGATATAGCAATCATACATTGCCATGCACATACACACAAGTCTGACCCCATTTCCTCGGGTAATGCACTTGCAGATAAAATTGCTAAAAAAGCTGCTTATGCTTCTCCTACACCTGGACCACCCATCCATATGTATGCTGTTTTAGCCCCACCTTCATGTCCTACAGACCATATGCTTCTTGAACTCCAGGGACATGCCACTCCTAGTGACATATATTTCTTGACAACTAATGGTTTAAATTTAGATGAGAATGCTTTGTTTTCCAAAGAAGGGAAGGTGGGCATACCGGAAAGCAGTGCACCACTCTTTATAGCACAAGCCCATGGTGTAGGACAACTAGGTATAAAACCAACAACTAATTTGCTGAAACAATCCTACATTAGAGACATAGGTGATCATTGCAAGGCATATATTAATAGATGTGTATATTGCTTACAAACCAATGCAACCATCCCCAATAAAGCCCAGCATGACCACATACCCCCACCTACAGCCCCATTCACACATATATAAATTAAATTGACACATATTCCAAAAACTGACACTAAACAATTATATCTGCTTGTAATAGTTGACCAGTTTTCTAAGTGGCCAAAAGCCTTTATTAACCAGATCGAAGATGCAAAAACAGATGCTAAAATTTTAGCCACTGAAATAATTCACAGATTTGGTTGTCTGCTTCAGATTAATTCTAATAACGGTCCAGCGTTCAGTAGTAAAATCACACATGAGTTAGTACAATGGTTACCGATTAATTGGAACTTTCATATTCCATATCACCCTGAAAGCTCAGGGATTGTAGAAAGAATGAATCACAATATCAAGGAAAAACGTTTAAAGGCAACAGCAGGCAACCAGGTTGTCTCCATTTGAGGTCCTAATGGGTAGACCATTCCCGACTAAATGGGTAAAAATCCCACTTATCATTAAAAATGGTGATTTAGATTGTATTATAAGGAACAATATGTAAAGGAATTGATTGATAAGTTGAATGGCATCTATGGTGATGTGTCGTCCCGTTTACTTCTTCCCTCACAGGAACCAACCCATCCTTTCAAGCCTAGAGATCGTGTCTGCATCCGCCAGCTGAATAAAGCAAAGAAAGGAGGTTTCCCGTTCACCAAGCCAGTCACTGTGATCGCTGTAACCAGGACTGCCGTACTGACTGATGACAAGGACATCTGGATACACGCTTCACGAGTGAAACTCTGTCCAAAGAGAGGAGAAGCGGGTGACAAGCTATCGGTCACCCCTCACAAAGGAGAAGTGGGTGATAAGGTATCGATCACTCCTCACAAAGACCAGGATGATGATCTCAATCATGGATCCAAGACATTTCTGCAAGATCTTCCTTTTCCTAATGGGGATATTGATCTTTGTGTATATCCCAAAAGTATTAATAACGGCATGTTATTACTCACCTGAAGATGTTGGACACTTTACACCTATTTGTTTACTATTATTAACATTGTTTAACTGTTACATGTCTTGTACTTTACGAAAGAAAATATCAGGTATGATACAAGATGCAGAAAAAGTTCAACTGCAAAATATAATTAGAGGTAGACCCAGATAGTTTATATTGTAGGAACATTACAGAATATGTGATCACGATGTGATCAAAGAGGGGAATGATGGGTATATATGTGTGTGTGTATGTATATATGTATATATATATATATATATATATATATATATATATATATATATATGTATATATGTGTATGTATATATATATATATATAAAAAAAAAAAAATATATATATATATATATATATATATGTGTGTATATATATATTATATATATTATGTTATATGGGTAATTTGAATCTCACATATTAAGCATATTGAGGGTAGCCTTAAATCTAGTATCAAATGTTTATAATGCAGCATTCCACAAGTTTCTTTGTATACGTTGTAACATATGGTTCTAATATATGATCCTCTCTACAAATGGTTATATGGGCATATTCTGTTATGTGCTATAACAACATTCTTATTTCCTGTGGGCCCCTTATGTAGATGTGAAGTTAACTACGTTTTTTATATATTTCCTGTGACCTCATGTATGACGTATACATCTCTATAATTTCTTTGTGTGTTCTTCAATAAAGGGGACTCTTGTGAAAACACTCAGTTGCATGTGTGTGTGATTTCAGTGGTCACCCCAGGGCCCTGAAGAAAATGTGTGCCGCACCCTTATCAGCCAGAGCAGAGCTAAGGAACAAAAGAAGTAACCCTACACAAACCTCCTTCCATCAGCAAGGGCATTGAAGATGAAACGTGGCTGGGTCTTTCAGCATGACAATGGTCCCAAACACAAAGCCCGGGCTATGAAGGAGTGGCTTCATAAGAAGCAATTCAAGATCCTGGAGTGGCCTAGCCAGTCTCCAGATCTCAACCCCATAGAAAACCTTTGGAGGGAGTTGAAAGTCTGTGTTGCCCAGCGACAGCCCCAAAACATCACTGCTCTATAGGAGATATGCATGCAGGAATGGGCCAACATACCAGCAACAGTGTGTGACAACCTTGTGAAGACTTACAAAAAACGTTTGACCTCTGTCATTGCCAACAAAGGATATATAACAAAGTATTGAGATGAACTTTTGATATTGACTAAATGCTTATTTTCCACCATAATTTGCAAATAAATTCTTTCAAAATCAGACAATGTGATTGTCTGGATTTGTTTCCACATTTTGTCTCTCAAAGTTGAGGTATACCTATGATGAAAATTACAGGCCTCTCTCATCTTCTTAAATGGGAAAACTTGCACAATTGGTGGCTGACTAAATACTTTTTTTCCCCACTGTATGTATATTTCTGTATGTATGTATCTTTGGGTATGTATATATGTATGTACATTTGTGTATATATGTATGTATCCTTGGGTATTTATGTATGTATGAGCAATATTTTTTTACACTTACATTTCACTGAAATAGTATAGTATAGATCTAAATGAAGTATTCCACTACATGAGCTGATTTTTTGCACATTATCAATTAAGCACTCAAGCATTATCCAGCATTAGTTATACTGAGCACCCATATAATATTAATATTATTATTGTTTATTTATAAAGCGCTAACATATTATGAAGCACTGTAACATTAATTATACATTTTTGTAGTACACTATTCACAAGACATTTACATAAATTATAAGTATACAGATATGTACTACAGTAATCACAAGACATTTACATAAATTATAAGAACACAGTTATGTAGTACAATATTCATTAGATATAACATAAAACATATGTATACAGTTATGTAGTACAGTAATCACAAGACATTTACACAAAACATAGGTATACAGTTATGTAGTACAGTAATCACTATACATTTACATAAAACATAAGTATACAGTAATGTAGTACAGTAATCATTATACATTTACATAAAACATAAGTATACGGTTATAAAGTTCAATAATTGTTAGACATTTACATAAAACATAAGTATGCAGTTATGTAGTACAGTAATTATTTTACATAGTAACATTGTTCTGTCCATATATTCATATGTACATCTTTAAATGCTATTTTAGTTCTTGTGCTCCCTCTAGTGTTATGTTTTATTATTGTATTCAATTTAATGTATATTCTATGTGCTACCGCTGACTTTTTTGAGGTCACTTCCTGCCTCCATTTTTTGTTTCACTTGTGTGTGTAAATTAGTTTCACTTTCTATGTGTAAGTTTGCTAGAACTCTCTGCTAATAGCTTTGTAGAGGCAAATTCTTTTTACCTGGCAATTACCACTTCTGGAACCTCAGAATTCTTGTTTTGCAACAATAAAGCATGAAGGATTCATAAATCTCTGCTGTGGAATTTGTCTGAGTTAAGCTACTCTGCTGGATTCTACTAAACTGTAAGTTGGATTGCATGTTTAACTTTACATCATAAGGCAGTCATCTTGCAAACAGTAAATTAAAACAGAATAGTAAAAAGAATACCTTCAGAGTTATTAATCTTCAATAGAAAGACTCATGTTTGGTAAACTGTACACAGCTCAATGTGTAACTAAGGACTTTATATAATATAAATGAGAAGCTGCATTGCTTGCTGCACACAGCTCAGTAAATGTTTCTGCATTTAACAAGGAAGATTTCATTAAGCATCTGCACTGTCTCACACAAGATAATCTGCAACTGAGAAGTGTACACTGAACTTTTGTATAAACTGTCAGTTTCCTCAGAGAAATTTATGACTGCAGTTAACATAGCTCTAATCTAGTTACTTAAAATGTCTAAAAAAAACTTGCAATACAAGATACACTGTCACAGGAGAAAGAGCAGAGCATTAGACCACAGCGTACAATAAAACCCACTGAGAAAGTCATACAAAGTTATCAAGCTGAGAAAGATGAATTAGTGGATGCATTTGATCAAATGTGGGAGAAGCTTAGAAAATGTGTGTCTTTAGCAAATGAAACTATTATCGACAAAGAACAGTTAAACAAGATTGCTGACAGACTTAATGCTTGTTATGAAAATTCTGAAAGGATGTCACGCAAATATTTTAATCTGCTATCAAAAACTAATCTTGAGGAAACTGTGCAAATTCAAACCCAGTTTAATGAATCTAATCTACAGCGCAAGAAACTAGTGGAAAGCACATTAGCAACAGTTGAAAGCAGGATTGCAGACTTGCTAGAATCCAGATCACAGCGTGCTGCCTCAACAATTCGGTCTGCTAAATCTAGAAGTACTTCCTCTTCATCTATAAGCTCCACCATTATCAAAGCACGTGCAGAAGCAGAAGCTGCAATGGTGCGCGCCTCTTTTAGCAAAAAAGAAGCAACACTGAAACTGGAGGCAGCAAAACAGGAGAAGGAAAAAGAATTAGAAGCAGCAAAATGGGAGAAGGAAAAAGAATTAGAAGCAGCGAAAAAAGAAACAGATTTAGAAATACTGCAAAATGAAAAAGAAGTAGCTGTCGCCATGGCAAGATTAAAGGTACTTGAGGCAACCAATACAGAAGAGCTCCTAGAATATTCTGTCAGTCTGGTGGGATCAGACTACCCAGAGAAGAGAACATGTGATTATGTTCTTAACCAGAGTGGAAAACACTACAACTCCTTTGAAGAGGAAGAAGGAGGCAATGCTCATAAAGACAGAGGTTGGAATGATGTGCACCCTACCACAAATGATTTACATCTCAATAGCGATCCAATTGCTCCAGCCAGAACAGATGCAATTCAGCGGATAAGCAGCTCAGGTGCCAATGCACAAATCACACAACCTCTTGTAAACAAACAAGTATGGGGTCCATCACAGTCACCTCCATTAAGATCAGTGAAAGAAAAGGCTTCAGCTGGATTAAATGTATCCGCGAACCCATACTATCCCTCAGCATTCAATTCCTATTACTCAAGTGATCTTCAGGCACCTCCAGTAACAAAGACTGAAAGGTTAGAGATGTCTGAGTTTGCAAGGTATATGATTCAACATGAGCTTACTAATACAAGTCTTACAAAATTTGATGATCTGCCAGAGAACTACAGGTCTTGGAAGTCTACATTCAAGACTGCTGTTGAAGATTTAGGTATATCTGCTAGAGAAGAGCTTGATCTGCTGGTAAAGTGGTTAGGTGCTGAATCTTCAGAACATGTCAAGAGGCTCAGAGCTGTCCATGTAGACAACCCAGTTGCAGGTTTAAAAATGATTTGGGAACGTTTGGATCAGACTTATGGTAGTCCAGAAGTAATTGAAAATGCCCTTTTAAAGAAAATACAAAAATTTCCAAAAGTCACAGTTAGGGACAATCGCAAGCTACAAGAGTTAAGTGATCTTCTGCTGGAACTAGAAGCAGCTAAAGCAGATCCATGTCTATCAGGACTGTGTTATCTTGATACTGCACAAGGTGTAAATCCAATTGTGGCGAAGTTACCTCATGCTCTTCAAGATAAATGGGCAACACAAGTATCAAGATACAAGCAAGAGAATAATGTATCATTCCCTCCCTTTTCCATTTTCAGTAAGTTCATCCAAGACATAGCAAAAACAAGAAATGATCCAAGTTTCTCTTTAACCGAATTAAATCAGTGGGCGGTGACTTCTCCAGAACATGAGAAAGAAACTTCAAGATTCAAGAACTCAAAGAAATCAGTATTTGTCGTCCAAATGACAGATGTAGCACCTTCCAGACAGGAAATGCAAAGTGAGAAATAAAAGAATTTAATTCAAGAATGCCCATTGCACAAGAAGCCTCACCCACTTAAGAAATGTTGTAGCTTTAGAGAAAAACCTTTGCAAGAAAGCATAGAGCTTCTTAAAAATTATGGACTATGCTTCAGGTGCTGTGCTTCAACAGATCATCTTCTAGAAACTGTAAAGCCAATATTAGATGTTCAGAATGCAATAGTGACAGACATGTGTTTGCTCTCCACCCAGAGTCTTCAAGTTCCCTTCCACTTGAAAGTATTGCCCCTACTGAAAAGCATGGCGGGGAGAAAGCAGAAGAGACAACAAACAAAACATCTGTTGCTTCAAAATGTACTGAAATATGCGGTGAAGGACTTAGTGGAAGGTCCTGCTCTAAAATATGTCTTGTTAAAGTGTATCCTAAGGGAGATCCTGATAAATCAGTAAGAATGTATGCAATTCTGGATGATCAAAGCAATCGATCACTGGCTAGAACTGAATTCTTCAACATATTCAACGTAAATGGTAATCCTTCATCTTACACCCTTGGTACATGTGCAGGTCAGTTTGAAACAAAAGGAAGAAGAGCTAGTGATTTCATAATAGCTTCTATTACAGATGGTATACAGTTGCCTTTACCTACACTTATTGAATGCAATCAAATTCCAGATAACAGGGATGAGATTCCTACACCAGAAATAGCACATTACCATCCTCACATGAAACACATATCTAGTTGCATACCAGCTCTAGAGAAGAATGCCCAGATATTGATTTTACTTGGTAGAGACATTCTAAGAATACACAAGGTACGCCAGCAATGTAATGGACCTCATAATTCTCCATACGCTCAGAGACTTGACCTTGGCTGGGTAATAGTTGGAGATGCCTGTATAGGAAAAATCTACAGAACAGATATTACTAACTCCTTGAAAACTAATGTGTTAATTAATGGACGTCCATCTTACTTTGAGCCATGCCCAAATCACTACCATGTAAAGGAGAAACCTGGAATCTATGAACATTCATACTATGCCAGTCAAGATGATATAGTTACTCCCTTACCAGATGATGACAACATTGGAAGTACAGTGTTCCACACAACACAGCATGACAGTAAACTAGCTCCTTCTATCGAAGATAAAGAATTTCTCAAGTTAATGGACAAAGAGTTTTACAAGGATAACTCAAACAGTTGGGTAGCCCCTCTGCCATTTCGCAATCCAAGACAAAGGTTACCCAACAACAGAGTTCAAGCACTCTCTAGACTTTCTTCCTTACAATGTACTCTAAAGAAAGATCCGAAGATAAAAGAACACTTTGTATCATTCATGCAGAAGATATTTGAAAATAAGCATGCAGAGCCAGCTCCTCCACTAAAAGAAGGTGAAGAATATTGGTATCTTTCTTCATTTGGCGTCTATCATCCACGCAAACCAGGTCAAATAAGGGTTGTGTTTGATTCAAGTGCACAGTATGAAGGCATGTCACTCAATAGTGTTCTTCTTACTGGACCTAACCTTACTAACAGTCTCTTAGGAGTATTGATCAGGTTCAGGAAAGAACCTGTAGCATTCATGGCTGACATACAACAGATGTTCTATTGTTTCATTGTTAGAGAAGACAATAGGAATTACCTCAGGTTTTTGTGGCATCGCAACAATGATACTAGTGCTGAGATAATAGATTATCGCATGAGAGTGCATGTCTTCGGCAACAGTCCATCACCTGCAGTGGCAATATATGGACTGAGAAGAACAGCTCAAGAAGGTGAAATGGAATATGGAACAGATGCCAGACAATATGTAGAAAGAGACTTTTATGTGGATGATGTAATCAAGTCTGTACCGACAGATGAAGAAGCCATTGATCTGCTTAAAAGAACACAAAAGATGCTATCTGTAGCAAACCTAAGGCTTCATAAAATAGTCTCAAACAGCAGCAAGGTGTTGAAAGCCTTTCCTCCAGCAGACCATGCAACGGACCTCAAAGACTTAGATCTAGGTAAAGATACACCACCTGTACAACGAAGTCTTGGTCTACATTGGAACATATCAACTGATGAATTTGTTTTCAAAGTTTCTACTGATGAAAAGCCATACACTAGACTTGGTGTTTTATCAATTATTAACAGACTTTATGACCCACTGGGGTTTGTAGCTCCAGTGACTATACCAGGAAAGTCTCTGCTTAGACAGCTTTCATCTGAGTCAAAATCCTGGGATACTTTACTACCTACAGAGAAACATCAGACCTGGGAAAAGTGGAAGGATTCTTTGAAGGCTCTTGAAAAGCTATGTATTCCATGGTGTTATGCTTTTACATCTCTATCAACGGCTACAGAGATCTACATCTTCTCAGATGCATCTACAGAAGCTAATGCAGCTGTGGCCTACCTAAAAGTGACTGACATTGAAGAAAAACCACATGAAGGATTTATCAGCAACCGAGTAGAACACATCAGGAGATCTACAAAACCAGAGCAATGGTATTACGTACCTACTAACCAAAATACTGCAGATCTTGCAACCAGGTCATTAACTTCAGCACAATTCATGAAATTGACAAGGTTGACAGGACCCGCATTCTTGTTAAACGCTACAGATACAACATCAACCAGTATTACATTTCAGTTTGTGGGACCTGATAAAGAGAACCATCTTCAAGCTACTACACTTCTTACCAGTGTACCTGGTTTTGGATTACAGAAGTTGTACTTCTATTTCACATGGACTGTGATTATAAACATAGACACTGGTTGACAATTTGTAAGGATTACAATAGAGAGATGACTACAGGGGACAGTGCCAGCCCTGCTTCTCTTCAAGAATTATCATGTTAAAACAACATGGACTTATGTTTGCAATTGCATTTTGTATATTTTTCTCTCTTTCTTTGTCTTGCAGATCTCATGGATAAAGAGACTTCAATCAACATTTTTATGTTTATTGTTTATTGTTTGATTTATATAGTGGTATCTACAGATACCAGACGGGGAGTGTTCTGTCCATATATTCATATGTACATCTTTAAATGCTATTTTAGTTCTTGTGCTCCCTCTAGTGTTATGTTTTATTATTGTATTCAATTTAATGTATATTCTATGTGCTACCTCTGACCTTTTTGAGGTCACTTCCTGCCTCCATTTTTGTTTCACTTGTGTGTGTAAATTAGTTTCACTTTCTATGTGTAAGTTTGCTAGAACTCTCTGCTAATAGCTTTGTAGAGGCAAATTCTTTTTACCTGGTATTTACCACTTATGGAACCTCAGAATTCTTGTTTTGCAACAATAAAGCATGAAGGATTCATAAATCTCTGCTGTGGAATTTGTCGGAGTTAAGCTACTCTGCTGGATTCTACTAAACTGTAAGTTGGATTGCATGTTTAACTTTACATCATAAGGCAGTCATCTTGCAAACAGTAAATGAAAACAGAATAAACATAGTAGATAAGGTTGAAAAAAGACCGAAGTCCATCGAGTTCAACCTATACAAATCTAAAATACACCACTAAAAGATGACCCATTTTATACTAGCAATCATATCCATGAATTTTGTTTATATGCAGAAATGTATCCAGACTATTTTTAAATGTATCTAGGGTATTGGCATTCACTACCTCCTTTTTTAATGAGTTCCACAATTTTATTGCTCTTACAGTGAAAAAACGTTTCCGTTGCAGGAGATTAAATCTCCTTTCCTCCAACTTTAAATTGTGACCTCTTGTCAGAAACAATTTTCTTGGAATAAACAGAGCTTCTGCCATCTCTGTATATGGGCCTTAAATATATTTATATAAAGTAATCATGTCACCTCTCAAGCGCCTTTTTTCTAAAGAAAACAGACCCAGTTTGGCTAGCCTCTCCTCATAGGTTAAATTCTCATACCCCCTTATTAGCTTTGTGGCCCTTCTCTGAACTTTTTCTAGTTCTACATTATCTTTTTTTGCAATCGGTCACCAGAACTGCACTTCATACTCAAGGTGAGGTCTTACCAGGGCTTTATATAGTGACAGAATTATGCTTTCCTCCCTTTAATCAATGCCTCTTTTAAAACATGCTATTATCTTATTAGCCTTTGAAGCCTCTGCCCTGCATTGTGCACCCATCTTTAGCTTGTTATCTATTACTACTCCCAAATCCCTTTCCTCCTCTGTTTGGCTAAGTCTGGACCATTTAAAAAATACGTTGCCTGCTTATTTTTACTTCCAAAATGTAGAACCTTGCATTTTCCATTTCTAATTCTAATTTTCCATTTACTTGGCCATACTTCTAATTTTTGCAGATCCCTTTGTAATGAAAGTTCATCCTGCTCTGATCTAAAGACCTTACTTAACTTAGTATCATCTGCAAAAATAGAGATGTTGCTATTTAATCCTGGCTCCTAGTCATTTATAAAAATATTAAAAAGAGCAGGGCTCAGTACTGATCCCTGGGGGACTCCACTGATTACCTTTGTCCAATCTGAATATGATCCATTAACTACTACTCATTGCTCCCTATCTTTTATCCATGAGCTAACATTTTCAGCTATTCCCAGTCCCTTAATTGTGTGCATTAATCTCTCATGTGGCACTGTATCAAATGCCTTTGCAAAATCTAAGTATATCACATAAACTGATTCCCCTTTATCTATATTTTTACTTTACCTCTTTGTAAAATCTAATTATTGTTTTACATTTACATAAAACATATAAAGTAATGTAGTACAGTATGGGTATGTAAGTTCCCACGGGAATAGGGCCCTCCATCCATCCTGTATGTTTTTCTAAATGCTGTCCTGTCTCTTACAAGTCTTATATTGTTTTATTTAAATGAATTGTGTCCATGGACAGCACTGCGGGATATGTTGGTGCTTCATAAATAAAGTATAATAATAATAATAATAATAATAATAATAAAATAATAATTATAGGGGGAACTTCCGGGCAGCGTCCATGATTAGACGCATAGTTGCATGCTGCTCCAGCTTTTTCCTAACTTCTTCTTAATTCATGCATCTTGACTGGGCTACCTATAATATAAGGAACAGTTTTGAAATCTTCTATAGGAAACGCATCTTTTGAACCCAGTTTTGAAGGATATTGCTGCTGGCATCAGTGCTCGGAGCCACTTTGAGATCTTGGCCTGCACAATACCCCCCGGCGGGATACCTTCGGGCCCTGTCATTAGGAAGCACGTCTTGTGCTTATAATTCTGGCACCTAGTTTCATCAACAAGACAAAATATATACTTGTACTGCCTCATCCTTGCCTATCACGCATACACAATGGAGATTCCTGCAAGTTTTCTAGAGGAGCTGCACAACGTGCTAGCTGGCTACCATGCTGCCTTGGAGGTTGAGTTAAATGCAGCTTTCAGCAGCAGCACCAACCTGCTCCAACAATCCGAAGCCTACAAGACAGAGGGAGGGTGTGACGGCGCTTTGGGGCCCCGGCGCTTGTACCCCACCCTTAGCACATTGGAGAGAGATGGTGAGCTGAAAGACGGAGAAGCGCCAGCTCAGCTTGACCTAGTGCCGAAGAAAGGTGCAGCGATCATCCTGAGTAGCGCTATTGGCTTACCTCAGGTCTCGGCTGTTCCAGTACAAGCGCTCTTAGTGCACAAGCAGGTTCGCATTAATTTGAGCTCTTCTGTCGCATACTCCCCTTCAGCCGTGAGGGGATTGTGGATGTCCCTGGGCGAAGCAGCTCAGCCCTTACTGACCTTGGCGTGGAAGCAGCCACATTGTTATATCCGGCCATATGTGCCTCTCCAAGATTCAAAACGCCTGCTGCCAGCCTTACAGAGCGTGAACTTATGCCTCCACATGTCATTGCCGTGTTTTGGATGGGATCCTGGAGGCTCTGTTACCGTCTCTATCCGGAGGCTAAAATGGAAGCCGACATCTGTTCTGTAAAGTAGGTTCAGCATCTGGACATACAATACTCCGGGCATGCCACTCAGCCATACTCACATAGACTAAAGGACTTTAATATGAGGCTCCTTTGTTTAACATAATTCACGTTCACATTGACTATTATCAAAGTTTTTATGCATTGGATATTGGTAAATTTAAGATTAAGGTATCTGGTTTCACTGTACTTAATGGAGTAGCTACATATTGCCCTTTTTGATTGCCCACGTCACTAATTATCAATGGTATTACCCATTTTAGCTAATCCTTTGCTGCGTAAACGCTATCTATTCATGTTGCACCTAGTGCTGTGGAGTGTGCTTTTCTCTCTCTATTCAAATATTAGCTATGTGTGTTGCACGGACAGGTCCCGCACTAGTGCTATCAGCCGGGGGAGAAGAGAGGAGTACTATTTATTGACTCAGGTTACTGTGCTATATACAAATGTTTAATTTAATTTCAGAAATGTAGGGGATCTAGAGTACTAACATGCATGCTTCACAGTTTTCTAGGTAGCTGTTCAGTACTAAATGCAAACTTTTTTACTCTCTCAACTGCCAGATAAGTCCATCCCGGACTTTTACACACTCTTTATTTCAGTAACCATATCTTCCTTCAAGTTCTGAATTACTATGCCATGCTCTTACTAACTCTTTAAAAGACAAAATATACATCTCTCAGTTATAAATATTCTGGTGGTCCCTGACATTCTCCATGAGTAATTTCATCAATCATTCCCCTTTTGACTATCCCATTTGGTATTTGGCCTTCCCTTCTATTTAAACTGCATGGAGAGATCCTAAAATTCATAACTCTGTTTTGTTTTAACCTCATATTTTCCGAAAAGTGACGGAGGGCTAGACTACTTGCTTAAATGTCTCTCAGCCTAATTGATCACTGTTTGGTTTCTGATGCATATTTCTTTATTGTTCTTTTAACTACTAGATTGGCCCATCTAGACTTCCCATGCAATGTTTATACTAGTAATTATATCTCCCATATTGATGTGAACCATTTCGCCTCCCAGTATTATTACCTTTTAGGTAAGAATGTTATAACGAACCCCAATAATCCCTGTGAGCAACCCTACCAGGGAACCTCCACTGGCTACCTCAGTTCATACCGGACTTTCCCTTTCATTAGAAATATATGAAGGGATCTTCAGAAGTATGAATATACTTTATTTTAGCTTCATATTTGGTTTAATTTTTTTTCTCTCTTAATAGTAGGCAGATGCTAGTATTTTTACTTCCAGTGTCCCTTGCTATAGGTGCCAGATATTGCTAGTTTTAACAGTTACCAGTTACTGCAAGTTACAAAAATTATATAAGCGCGTTATAAAACTTTATAAAATCGAGGTTTATTAATGAGATCCAAAAGTGGTCTCTTTGGTTACAATTTCCTTCTTTCGCCTTATTATTTCCTGTTACTTTTGATGGTCCAAGAGTGGCCTATTGTGTCATGTAGAAGGTTCCTAAATGATTAACATCCTATCTGTATAATGTTTGCAAGCTATGTAAATTATTGGCTATACATTTCTTTCGTGTTTATTTTATTACTTCTGTAACATTGAAGCCTTATCTCATGTGACATAAGAAGTTGTTATTCTGATCTATGTATGCCTTTAACTAAACCTCAATAAAAATTATATTAAAAAAAACAACATAATAATTATATATTTACATAAAACATAAGTATACAGTTAAGTAGTACTGTAATCATTAGACATTTAAATAAAACATAAGTATACAGTTATTTAGTATAATAATCATTATACATTTACATAAAACATAAGTATACAGTTATGTACTATAGATATCATAAGACATTTACATAGATCATAAATATACAGTTATGTAGTACAGTAATCATTAGATATTACATAAATTATAAGTATACAGTTATGTAATACAATAGTCATTATACATTTACATAAAACATAAGTATACAGTTATGTAGTACAGTAATCATTATACATTTACATAAACATAAGTATACAGTAAGGTAGTACAGGAATCATTAGACATTTACATAAAACATAAGAAAACAGTTATGTAGTACAATAATCATTATACATTTATAAAAAACTTAAGTATACAGTTATGTAAGTACAGTATTCATTAGACATTTACATAAAACATAAGTATACAGTTATGTAGTACAGTAATCACAATACATTTACATAAAACATACGTATACAGTTATGTAGTATAGTAATAAATATACATTTACATAAAACATAAATATACAGTTATGTAGTATAATAATCATTAGAAATTACATAAAACATACATATACAGTTATGCAGTACAGTAATTATTATACATTTACATAAAACATAAGTATACAGTTATGTAGTACAGTAATCATTAGATATTACATACATTATAAGTATACAGTTATGTAGTACAGTAATCATTATTTATTACATAAATTATAAGTATACAGTAATGTAGTACAGTAATCATTAGATATTACATCAATTATAAATATACAGTAATGTAGTACAGTAATCATTACACATTTACATAAAACATAAGAATACAGTTCTGTAGTACAGTAATCATTAGACATTTACATAAAACATAAGAATACAGTTATGTAGTACAGTAATCAGTACACATTACATAAAACATAAGTATACAGTTATGTAGTACAGTAATCACTACACATTAGATAAAACATAAGTATACAGTTATGTAGTACAGTAATCATGAGACATTTACATAAAACATAAGTATACAGTTATGTAGTACAATAATTATTAGACATTTACATAAAACATAAGTATACAGTTATGTAGTACACTAATCACAAGACATTTACATAAACCACAAGTATACAGTTATGTAGTTCAGTAATCATTATACATTTACATAAATCATAAGTATACAGTTATGTAGTACAGTAATCATTAGACATTTACATAAAACACTAGTATACAGTTATGTAGTACAATAATTATTAGATATTTACATAAAACATAAGTATACAGTTATGTAGTATAATAATCATTATACATTTACATAAAACATAAGTATACAGTTATGTATTATAGATATCACAAGACATTTGCATAGATCATAAATATACAGTTATGTAGTACAGTAATAATTAGATATTACATAAATTATAAGTATACAGTTTTATAGTACAATAGTCATTATACATTTACATAAAACATAAGTATACAGTTATGTAGTACAGTAATCATTATACATTTACATAAAACATAAGTATACAGTAAGGTAGTACAGTAATCATTAGACATTTACATAAAACATAAGTAAACAGTTATGTAGTACAATAATCATTATACATTTATATAAAACTTAAGTATACAGTTATGTAAGTACAGTAATCATTAGACATTTACATAAAACATAAGTATACAGTTAGTAGTACAGTAATCACAATATGTTTACATAAAACATA
This sequence comes from Bombina bombina, assembly GCF_027579735.1. NCBI lineage: Eukaryota > Metazoa > Chordata > Amphibia > Anura > Bombinatoridae > Bombina > Bombina bombina. Next base: position 1,265,660,450 of record NC_069501.1, on the reverse strand, counting down.
AGTATACAGTTATGTAGTATAGTAATAAATAGACATTTACATAAAACATAAGTATACAGTTATGTAGTATAATAATCATTATACATTTACATAAAACATAAGTATACAGTTATGTATTATAGATATCACAAGACATTTACATAGATCATAAATATACAGTTATGTAGTACAGTAATAATTAGATATTACATAAATTATAAGTATACAGTTTTATAGTACAATAGTCATTATACATTTACATAAAACATAAGTATACAGTTATGTAGTACAGTAATCATTATACATTTACATAAAACATAAGTATACAGTAAGGTAGTACAGTAATCATTAGACATTTACATAAAACATAAGTAAACAGTTATGTAGTACAATAATCATTATACATTTATATAAAACTTACGTATACAGTTATGTAAGTACAGTAATCATTAGACATTTACATAAAACATAAGTATACAGTTAGTAGTACAGTAATCACAATATGTTTACATAAAACATAAGTATACAGTTATGTAGTATAGTAATAAATAGACATTTACATAAAACATAAATATACAGTTATGTAGTATAATAATCATTAGAAATTACATAAAACATACGTATACACTTATGCAGTACAGTAATTATTATACATTTGCATAAAACATAAGTATACAGTTATGTAGTACAGTAATCATTAGATATTACATACATTATAAGTATACAGTTATGTAGTACAGTAATCATTAGATATTACATCAATTATAAATATACAGTAATGTAGTACAGTAATCATTACACATTTACATAAAACATAAGAATACAGTTCTGTAGTACAGTAATCATTAGACATTTACATAAAACATAAGAATACAGTTATGTAGTACAGTAATCAGTACACATTACATAAAACATAAGTATACAGTTATGTAGTACAGTAATCAATACACATTAGATAAAACATAAGTATACAGTTATGTAGTACAGTAATCACAAGACATTTACATAAAACATAAGTATACAGTTATGTAGTACAATAATTATTAGACATTTACATAAAACATAAGTATACGGTTATGTAGTACAATAATTATTAGACATTTACATAAAACATAAGTATACAGTTATGTAGTACAGTAATCACTACACATTAGATAAAACATAAGTATACAGTTATGTAGTACAGTAATCATTAGACATTTACATAAAATATAAGTATAGAGTTAGGCAGTACAGTAATCATTAGTCTTTTACATAAAACATATGTATACAGTTATGCAGTACAGTAATCATTATACATTTACATAAAACATAAGTATACAGTTATGTAGTACAGTAATTATTAGATATTACATAAATTATAAGTATACAGTTAAGTACTACAGTAATCATTAGATATTACATAAATTATAAGTTTACACATATGAAGTACAGTAATCATTAGATGTTTACATACAACATAAATATACAGTTATGTAGTACATTAATTATTAGACATTTACATAAAACATAAGTATACAGTAATGTAGTACACTAATTACAAGACATTTACATAAACCACAAGTATACAGTTATGTAGTTCAGTAATCATTATACATTTACATAAATCATTAGTATACAGTTATGTAGTACAGTAATCATAATACATTTACATAAAACACAAGTATACAGTTATGTAGTACAATAATTATTAGATATTTACATAAAACATAAGTATACAGTTATGTAGTATAATAATCATTATACATTTACATAAAACATAAGTATACAGTTATGTACTATAGATATCAAAAGACATTTACATAGATCATAAATATACAGTTATGTAGTACAGTAATAATTAGATATTACATAAATTATAAGTATACAGTTATATAGTACAATAGTCATTATACATTTACATAAAACATAAGTATACAGTTATGTAGTACAGTAATCATTATACATTTACATAAAACATAAGTATACAGTAAGGTAGTACAGTAATCATTAGACATTTACATAAAACATAAGTAAACAGTTATGTAGTACAATAATCATTATACATTTATATAAAACTTAAGTATACAGTTATGTAAGTACAGTAGTCATTAGACATTTACATAAAACATAAGTATACAGTTATGTAGTACAGTAATCACAATACATTTACATAAAACATAAATATACAGTTATGTAGTATAGTAATCAATAGACATTTACATAAAACATAAATATACAGTTATGTAGTAAAGTTAATTCTATAGAAGAAAAAACTAAGGGGACGCGCTACTAAAGAAACATGTGATGGTGTAAAAATCGTGGTGTATCTGCTTAAATAGAAAGTGGGTGTTGTGCAAATAAAGATAAAAAATAAAAAATTGGTTGATAAGCGAATTTACAACTTGGCTCAGTGTGTGGTAACACCAACCACTATGGTGTGTTTAAGGCAAAATAATGTTTTAAAAGGAGAAAAAAATATATATAAAAATAAACATAAAAATCAACATATAACAAAACACTTGTGCAATTTGAACATATAAATATGTATAAGTGTCCCAGTGTCCAGTGTACTTGAAAAGTCCAAGACTTATAAGAGAGTGAGTGGAAACAGACAATGGACAGTCCACTTCAAAATAAAGGATATGGTAACAATCAAGAGTTCGTGATAGAAAGGCTTGCTCCGCTTGTGTCCACGGTGTACTGGATCAATGAATCTGTGAGGATATAAAAGCAACAACGGGCGCCAACATAGTGTGAATCAGTTTACATCAGCTGAGAAATAAAGTATAAGAAATATACTCACAAGTGGAGTGGCACCTTAAATCAACAAGGTGCGTGCAGGCAGGCTGACATTCAAAACCAGCAGTCAGTTCGCTGGAGGTCTCACCCGGGAAACCTATGGATTGGTGAAGACAGGTGTGGCTTACGTCAGCTGTGGATCGTTTGAGAGGCCGGAATACCAGTGGAGAGGTGCAAACAACTGTGGATACTTTCTCCAGATGATCGTATTCGTGCAATCAGATTTAATCCCAAATGAAATGGTGATTGTCCAAATAAGGAAAAGTGTTCGATATCCAACCAAATATAAAATCAATAGGACATCAATATAAAATAGCAAAGAAACCGGGTCTGTATAAAAACAGAATATTTTATTTGCTACGCGTTTCTCAGTCCGTAAAGGACCGTTTCCTCAGGCATATACATAGGTGTTTCACAGGTGACTATTTATACCTGATAATGACCCGGAATCTAATCTGGAGGTCATCTCCAAACAATTGTACATTAAAAAATATATTGTTAAAAACAAAGTAATAAAAGTGTCATATTGAGCATTGTTCGGAAATGATATACATGTCTTAAAAAAAATGTATAAAACTTTTTTGCAAGTAACTGTTTAAAAGCATGTTTGCACTAGTGATGTGACCTGTAGTCATGTTACTGAAAATGCATCACCCTAACTAATATGCTCAGTAAGTGATCATTTCACAAATAGGGTAGTTAGGAAATGGCATAATAACCATTCAAAAAAAGAGAACAGCGCTTTTTTTGTCTTCAAAATATTTTAGGCTTCAATAAAGTTCTAGGTTGGGCTCGAACTCTTGACCCTATGTGTGCTAGGTTTGTGTTTATCTAAAAGAGCTAATCAAATGTAATGACAAATTAGGTAATGTTGGTCTAGATATACCAGAAACATGCCAAAGTTATAGTATGAAAATAGATACCGAAAATTATACGGGTACCAATTTGTTAAACAATTATTATAGAGAGGCATCATGATTTGTTACATGAATAGTATAATTGGACAATAACATAAAAAACAATCCCCAAAAAAGAGAACAGCGCTTTATCTATCTTAAAAATAATTTGAGATTCAATAAATTTCCAGGTTGGGCTCAAACCCATGACCTTATGTATACTAGGTTTGTACTTATCTAAAAGAGCTAATTGGAAGTAATAACAAATTGAGTGATGTTGGTCTCGATATACCAAAGACATGCCAAAGTTATAGTAAGAAATAAAAGCAGAAAACTATCATAGTACCAATTTGTTGAACAATTGTTATTGCATAGCAACATGACTTGTTGCAAGAAGCAAACATGGTAATGAATATTAGATAGATGTTATTGGATTCTGAATGAGACTAAAAACATACTTCACTATGTATATTGTATGATAATTGTTAATAAAATAATATATTTGTGTATGCGGTATAGTGGTCGCAAGAGTGAGTTGGATTTAGCAATGAAGATAAGTGGTAGTGATGGTGTTGTAGTTGGAAATAATATAGGTCTGATGTGAAGAAAATGATTAATGGTGAATTTTTCACCGGTTGTGGGGTGGACACGAACTCGTATCCTTGTGTATGGCAAACCTATACTTGGTCTGATGGGCTATCTGTGAATGACAGATTATATAAGGATCTGGGTTTACTAGACTCTGAACTGGTGGGTGGATCTTATATATTATTAAGGACTAATTACAATGTTTGGTCTGATTCATTCTCTTTGTATGTATGTACCTGAAATAATGTTTGGGTAATACAGATGTGTTTATAAAACCGGTGCAGTCTATTGATGTATACAAAGTATAATATATAATAAATTCTCTGTATTTGATGATAATGTGAATAAATTTAAATGAAAGCTGCCAAATCAACATTGGCATTCAAACCCTGGGGGTACAGTGTTTTGAGTTTGTGTATCCAATATGTTTCTAATTGTCTAAGTTTAATTAGACGATCGTAATCTGTCGAGGGGGGTACATGATCTATTGGAATGATTTTGAAAATGTCTGATCTACCATCATGTATCATTTCACAATGATTAGGAACACTATGGTTAATTTTACTTTTCTTACAATTCTTGCAGTTGCGATAATGTTCACCCCAACGGGTGCGTATGTTTCTAGTAGTACGTCCAATATATTGGACCCCACATACACAGTTTAAAAGATAAACAATGTACTTCGATTCGCAATTGAGACGATGTGAGATCTGGTAAGTAAGACCGGTGGTATTAGATTTAAATGTTTTTTGGGAACTGATAAATTTGCACATATTACATCCTCTCTTGCCACATTTATAAGAACCATATGATCTTAAAAAGTTCAGAGTTTTTTTCGGATTATTAAGAGAAGATTGGCAATGTTTGACCCTTTTACTTGGTGCTAATTTGTTCCTAAGGGTTGGTGCCCGTCTATAGACGATTTTTGGTCTTTCTTTAACTATATTTTTCAATAAAGGGTCCTTTTGGATAATGTTCCAATGTTTGTACAATATATTGCAATTTTTTTTGTGGTTACTGTTGTATTGTGTTATAAAAAGAGGTTCGCTATCTGCCTTAGCACTAGTGGGATCACTGGAATTAGTTGTTTTGTTTTCAAATTTGTTAAAAAAGAGATTTCTGTCTAGATCTCGTGCTCTATTAAGACAACGATCAAGTAGGTCTATAGGGTATCCCTTGTCAAGAAAACGTTGGTATAGAATCTTGCTTTGTGACTCAAAGGTGTTAATATCTGAGCAATTCCTCCGTATTCTTTGGAATTGACTGAAAGGGATATTTCTTTTCCACCCCATGTGGTGGTTACTGGAAAAATCCAGGTAACTGTTGCTGTCCACAATGTCTGTAACAACAATGATCTTATATGGATCACTTGTGACGTGGGATCTCTTTATTCCAACATCTGTCACAATATGGGAATCAATGCGATCTCTGTTTTTTTGGACAATGATCCATATATGCCTGATCTCCAAAAGGAATTTATTTTAGAAGGGATAGAATATATACTCAAACACAATTATTTTATTTTTCAGGACAAATTTTTCTTGCAAGTCAAGGGTACGGCCATGGGTACCAGGTTCGCCCCAAGCTTTGCCAATCTCTTCATGGGGATTTTCGAAGACCAATATATTTACTCCGCAGGCTTTTGGGCGAACCTGGTATTCTATGGCCGCTACATTGACGACCTTATCTTTATTTTAAGAGGGGATCTCACATCAGCCAATTCCATAGTTGAACACCTAAATACCAACCATATGGGTCTCACGTTTACAGCAAACATTCAGAATTGTACCATAGAGTATTTAGATCTACTGTTGAGCTGGGATAGCACAGGGAATGTTGTCTCCCAAACCTTCTTTAAGAAGGTGGACAGCAACAGTTACCTGGATTTTTCCAGTAACCACCACATGGGGTGGAAAAGAAATATCCCTTTCAGTCAATTCCAAAGAATACGGAGGAATTGCTCAGATATTAACACCTTTGAGTCACAAAGCAAGATTCTATACCAACGTTTTCTTGACAAGGGATACCCTATAGACCTACTTGATCGTTGTCTTAATAGAGCACGAGATCTAGACAGAAATCTCTTTTTTAACAAATTTGAAAACAAAACAACTAATTCCAGTGATCCCACTAGTGCTAAGGCAGATAGCGAACCTCTTTTTATAACACAATACAACAGTAACCACAAAAAAATTTGCAATATATTGTACAAACATTGGAACATTATCCAAAAGGACCCTTTATTGAAAAATATAGTTAAAGAAAGACCAAAAATCGTCTATAGACGGGCACCAACCCTTAGGAACAAATTAGCACCAAGTAAAAGGGTCAAACATTGCCAATCTTCTCTTAATAATCCGAAAAAAACTCTGAACTTTTTAAGATCATATGGTTCTTATAAATGTGGCAAGAGAGGATGTAATATGTGCAAATTTATCAGTTCCCAAAAAACATTTAAATCTAATACCACCGGTCTTACTTACCGGATCTCACATTGTCTCAATTGCGAATCGAAGTACATTGTTTATCTTTTAAACTGTGTATGTGGGGTCCAATATATTGGACGTACTACTAGAAACATACGCACCCGTTGGGGTGAACATTATCGCAACTGCAAGAATTGTAAGAAAAGTAAAATTAACCATAGTGTTCCTAATCATTGTGAAATGATACATGATGGTAGATCAGACATTTTCAAAATCATTCCAATAGATCATGTACCCCCCTCGACAGATTACGATCGTCTAATTAAACTTAGACAATTAGAAACATATTGGATACACAAACTCAAAACACTGTACCCCCAGGGTTTGAATGCCAATGTTGATTTGGCAGCTTTCATTTAAATTTATTCACATTATCAGCAAATACAGAGAATTTATTATATATTATACTTTGTATACATCAATAGACTGCACCGGTTTTATAAACACATCTGTATTACCCAAACATTATTTCAGGTACATACATACAAAGAGAATGAATCAGACCAAACATTGTAATTAGTCCTTAATAATATATAAGATCCACCCACCAGTTCAGAGTCTAGTAAACCCAGATCCTTATATAATCTGTCATTCACAGATAGCCCATCAGACCAAGTATAGGTTTGCCATACACAAGGACACGAGTTCGTGTCCACCCCACAACCGGTGAAAAATTCACCATTAATCATTTTCTTCACATCAGACCTATATTATTTCCAACTACAACACCATCACTACCACTTATCTTCATTGCTAAATCCAACTCACTCTTGCGACCACTATACCGCATACACAAATATATTATTTTATTAACAATTATCATACAATATACATAGTGAAGTATGTTTTTAGTCTCATTCATAATCCAATAACATCTATCTAATATTCATTACCATGTTTGCTTCTTGCAACAAGTCATGTTGCTATGCAATAACAATTGTTCAACAAATTGGTATTATGATAGTTTTCTGCTTTTATTTCTTACTATAACTTTGGCATGTCTTTGCTATATCGAGACCAACATCACACAATTTGTTATTACTTCCAATTAGCTCTTTTAGATAAGTACAAACCTAGTATACATAAGGTCATGGGTTTGAGCCCAACCTGGAAATTTATTGAATCTCAAATTATTTTCAAGATAGATAAAGCGCTGTTCTCTTTTTTGGGGATTGTTTTTTATGTTATTGTCCAATTATACTATTCATGTAACAAATCATGATGCCTCTCTATAATAATTGTTTAACAAATTGGTACCCGTATAATTTTCGGTATCTATTTTCATACTATAACTTTGGCATGTTTCTGGTATATCTAGACCAACATTACCTAATTTGTCATTACATTTGATTAGCTCTTTTAGATAAACACAAACCTAGCACACATAGGGTCAAGAGTTCGAGCCCAACCTAGAACTTTATTGAAGCCTAAAATATTTTGAAGACAAAAAAAGCGCTGTTCTCTTTTTTTGAATGGTTATTATGCCATTTCCTAACTACCCTATTTGTGAAATGATCACTTACTGAGCATATTAGTTAGGGTGATGCATTTTCAGTAACATGACTACAGGTCACATCACTAGTGCAAACATGCTTTTAAACAGTTACTTGCAAAAAAGTTTTATACATTTTTTTTAAGACATGTATATCATTTCCGAACAATGCTCAATATGACACTTTTATTACTTTGTTTTTAACAATATATTTTTTAATGTACAATTGTTTGGAGATGACCTCCAGATTAGATTCCAGGTCATTATCAGGTATAAATAGTCACCTGTGAAACACCTATGTATATGCCTGAGGAAACGGTCCTTTACGGACTGAGAAACGCGTAGCAAATAAAATATTCTGTTTTTATACAGACCCGGTTTCTTTGCTATTTTATATTGATGTCCTATTGATTTTATATTTGGTTGGATATCGAACACTTTTCCTTATTTGGACAATCACCATTTCATTTGGGATTAAATCTGATTGCACGAATACGATCATCTGGAGAAAGTATCCACAGTTGTTTGCACCTCTCCACTGGTATTCCGGCCTCTCAAACGATCCACAGCTGACGTAAGCCACACCTGTCTTCACCAATCCATAGGTTTCCCGGGTGAGACCTCCAGCGAACTGACTGCTGGTTTTGAATGTCAGCCTGCCTGCACGCACCTTGTTGATTTAAGGTGCCACTCCACTTGTGAGTATATTTCTTATACTTTATTTCTCAGCTGATGTAAACTGATTCACACTATGTTGGCGCCCATACAGTTATGTAGTATAATAATCACTAGAAATTACATAAAACATTTGTATACAGTGATGCAGTACAGTAATTATTATACATTTACATAAAACATAAGTATACAGTTATGTAGTACAGTAATCATTAGATATTACATAAATTATAAGTATACAGTTATGTAGTACAGTAATCATTATTTATTACATAAATTATAAGTATACAGTTATGTAGTACAGTAATCATTAGATATTACATCAATTATAAATATACAGTAATGTAGTACAGTAATCATTACACATTTACATAAAACATAAGAATACAGTTCTGTAGTACAGTAATCATTAGACATTTACATAAAACATAAGAATACAGTTATGTAGTACAGTAATCAGTACACATTACATAAAACATAAGTATACAGTTATGTAGTACAGTAATCAATACACATTAGATAAAACATAAGTATACAGTTATGTAGTACAGTAATCACAAGACATTTACATAAAACATAAGTATACAGTTATGTAGTACAATAATTATTAGACATTTACATAAAACATAAGTATACGGTTATGTAGTACAATAATTATTAGACATTTACATAAAACATAAGTATACAGTTATGTAGTACAGTAATCACTACACATTAGATAAAACATAAGTATACAGTTATGTAGTACAGTAATCATTAGACATTTACATAAAACATAAGTATAGAGTTAGGCAGTACAGTAATCATTAGTCTTTTACATAAAACATATGTATACAGTTATGCAGTACAGTAATCATTATACATTTACATAAAACATAAGTATACAGTTATGTAGTACAGTAATTATTAGATATTACATAAATTATAAGTATACAGTTAAGTACTACAGTAATCATTAGATATTACATAAATTATAAGTTTACACATATGAAGTACAGTAATCATTAGATGTTTACATACAACATAAATATACAGTTATGTAGTACATTAATTATTAGACATTTACATAAAACATAAGTATACAGTAATGTAGTACACTAATTACAAGACATTTACATAAACCAAAAGTATACAGTTATGTAGTTCAGTAATCATTATACATTTACATAAATCATTAGTATACAGTTATGTAGTACAGTAATCATAATACATTTACATAAAACACAAGTATACAGTTATGTAGTACAATAATTATTAGATATTTACATAAAACATAAGTATACAGTTATGTAGTATAATAATCATTATACATTTACATAAAACATAAGTATACAGTTATGTACTATAGATATCAAAAGACATTTACATAGATCATAAATATACAGTTATGTAGTACAGTAATAATTAGATATTACATAAATTATAAGTATACAGTTATGTAGTACAGTAATCATTTTACATTTACATAAAACATAAGTATACAGTAAGGTAGTACAGTAATCATTAGACATTTACATAAAACATAAGTAAACAGTTATGTAGTACAATAATCATTATACATTTATATAAAACTTAAGTATACAGTTATGTAAGTACAGTAGTCATTAGACATTTACATAAAACATAAGTATACAGTTATGTAGTACAGTAATCACAATACATTTACATAAAACATAAATATACAGTTATGTAGTATAGTAATAAATAGACATTTACATAAAACATAAATATACAGTTATGTAGTATAATAATCATTAGAAATTACATAAAACATATGTATACAGTGATGCAGTACAGTAATTATTATACATTTACATAAAACATAAGTATACAGTTATGTAGTACAGTAATCATTAGATATTACATACATTATAAGTATTCAGTTATGTAGTACAGTAATCATTATTTATTACATAAATTATAAGTATACAGTTATGTAGTACAGTAATCATTAGATATTACATAAATTATAAATATATAGTAATGTAGTACAGTAATCATTAGACATTTACATAAAACATAAGAATACAGTTATGTAGTACAGTAATCATTAGACATTTACATAAAACATAAGAATAGTTATGTAGTACAGTAATCATTAGACATTACATAAAACATAAGTATACGGTTATGTAGTACAGTAATCAGTACACATTAGATAAAACATAAGTATACAGTTATGTAGTACAGTAATCATTATACATTTACATAAAACTTATGTATACAGTTATGTAGTACAGTAATCACAAGACATTTACATAAAACATAAGTATACAGTTATGTAGTACAATAATTATTAAACATTTATATAAAACATAAGTATACAGTTATGTAGTACACTAATCACAAGACATTTACATAAACCACAAGTATACAGTTATGTAGTTCAGTAATCATTATACATTTACATAAATTATAAGTATACAGTTATGTAGTACAGTAATCATTAGACATTTACAAAAACACAAGTATACTGTTATGTAGTACAGTAATTACTAGACATTTACATAAAACATAAGTAAACAGTTATGTAGTACAGTAATCACTAGACATTTACATAAAAAATATGTATACAGGTTTGCAGTACAGTAATTATCATACATTTACATAAAACAGAAGTATGCAGTTATTTAGTACAGTAATTATAAGATATTACATAAATTATAAGTATATAGTTATGTAGTACAGTAATCATTAGATATTACATAAATTCTATGTTTACATTTATGTAGTACATTAATTATTAGACATTTACATACAACATAAATATATTATTATGTAGTACATTAATCATTAGACATTTACATAAAACATAAGTATACAGTTATTGTAGTACAGTAATCACAAGATATTTACATAAAACATAAGTATACAGTAATGTAGTACAGTAATCACAAGACAAATACATAAACCACAAGTATACAGTTATGTAGTACAGTAATCATTAGATATTTACACTGCAAGAGTAGTGCCTAAAAGTGGGGAGTTAACCTCTAATTATCACCCTATATCTTTGCTTCCAGTATTGTAAAAAAGAAATATCACATAAAACATAAGTATACAGTTATGTAGTACAATAATCATTATACAGTTACATAAAACATAAGTATACAGTTATGTAGTACAGTAATCACAAGACATTTACATAGATCATAAATATACAGTTATGTATTACAGTAATCATTAGATATTACATAAATTATAAGTATACAGTTATGTAGTACAATAATCATAAGACATTTACATGCAACATAAATATACAGTTATGTAGTACATTAATCATTAGACATTTACATAAAACATAAGTATACAGTTATGTAATACAGTAATCACAAGATATTTATATATACAGGCCCCACTAAATCAGAAAAGACCCAATATAGAGAAGTTCAATTTTAGACCTGTACCCATCAATGTCATTAAGAAACACCTTAATAATCTAAAAATGAAAAACCAGTCTGAACCTTATAAAATCCCAGCAATGCTGTTGAAGCTCAGTGCGCCGGCAATTGATTAACCAGTCACAACTCTAATTAACGAATCCTTGGTGTCTGGATACATACCGAAACTTTGGAAAACTGCAAGAGTAGTGCCTATTCATAAAAGTGGGGAGTTAACCTTGGTTTCTAATTATCACCCTATATCTTTGCTCCCAGTATTGTAAAAAATCCATATGCAATTATGTGAGTATTACCAACAATCTAACTATCTGACCCCTCATCAATCAGGTTTTCGCCCAAATCACTCCACTACAACTGCCCTCCTAAAAGTTTGCAACAACATCCAAACTGGCATGGAACAAGGAGTCCTAACTGGAGCTATTTTCCTTGATTTTGCAAAGGCCTTTGACACAGTAGAACACGACATACTACTGCTCAAACTAAAAAACTCTGGGGCGCGATCAGATATAGATCGTAGTTTTCGGCGCAAGCGAGGTAACCCGCGTCGCCCACAGTTTCAGCTCGCAACTCGAGCTATCCAATATTCAGCGTCGTCAGATGCTAAACTGGCGTAAGTCAGAAAAACCGACGAGCAGGCAAAATGTGCGCAAATACACCTTTTAGTCGTCGCAACTACTTGCGCCTGTATTTTGTTCACGTAAAGTCTCAATAAAGTGTAGTTTTATGCAAATTAGCCTACGACTCGTAAAAAATAACGCCAGTTCTAAGAGATGCGCCACGTAATGACGAGATTCAAAAATCATACTTAAACACCTGCGCAGCCGCCATTTCTTTAGTGTGTTTGGTTGGTTCTTGGAGCTACAGCACACTACAGCGAGTAGAGAGATTAGTGGTAAGAGTAGTGAGAAAGGAGCATTTTATCAAGTTAGTTAGGTCGGATTATTGGATTGTTAAGACAGTACATTTACTTACACTTTTTTTCATATTGCACACATTTTGCATACACACATATACAAAATACACAACACTTTTTTTTTATAACACCCAACACTTTTTATTTATCTTTTACAGTTTGAAAGGCTGAGTGTCTGGTTGTGATTGTGTGTGATTGAAGTGGGAGTGAGTGTGAGTGTGTGAGTGTGTGTAGTGTGAGGATGTCAGGGAGAGCTAGGGCTGGGGGGAGGAGGGAAGGGGAGTCGCAGGGAGAGGATTATGGACAGGAGGAGCAGCAGGGTCCCCGTCAGGGAGTGAGCGGAGTGGGGAGAGGGAGAGCCAGAAGGGAGGATGGGAGTGGGGTTGCCCCAAGGCCAGGCACACTGAGAAGAGGGATAGAGGGTGCACATGGGGATAGAAGGGGGGAGGAGGGAGAGGATAGGGAGGAACCCACACCAGGGACATCCCAGGGAGGGAGCCAGGCAGCCCAGGACGAGGAGCGTATGAGGTGTCCGAATTTCAGTTTTGCCGAAAACCTCGCTCTAGTCCAGGCTGTCCTGGAGAACCATAATGCCCTCTTTGGACAAGAGAAGGGCAAAGGAGTTGCCCGTATGCGTAAAGATGCTTGGCAGAAGGTGGTGGAGGCCGTCAATGGTGTGTCCCAACAGAGGAGGAATGTAGATGGCCTAAAGAAGAGGTGGAATGATTGCAAGAGGAGAGTCAAGGAGAGGATGGGCCAGGAAGCAATGTCCCAGAGGGCAACAGGAGGTGGGCCTCACTATGAGGCGGAATACAATGAGTGGCAGGAGCTCATTCGTAGGTCCCTGAGCCTCACAGCAGTCCGTGGACTTCCAGGGGCTCGTGACTCAGGGACTGCAACATCAGCACAGCATGCTGGTGAGTAACATCCCACACACTAGTATTATATTTATTTGAGTTATAACATCCTATATTGTCACACATTCATGTACACAATGAGGATCATGGTATTTTGCTTACTAACAACTAAATATACAATGAGATTTAACATTAAAGGGACATGAAACACAAAGAATTTATTTCATTATTCAGATAGAGAATACAGTTTTAAACAACATCCAAATTTACTTCCATTATCTATTTTTAATTATTATTTTGATAATCTTAGTTTATTAAATATCAATGCACATGGGTGAGGCAATCACACGAGGCATTGATGTACAGCCACCAATCAGCAGCTTCTGAGCCTATCTAGAAATGCATTTCAGCTAAGAATATCAAGATAATGAAGCATATTAGCTACTGGAAGTAAATTACAAGTTTTTTAAAATTCCATGCTTGGCTAGCTGAATCATGAAATAATAAATATGGGTTGCATGTCCATTTAATGCTACTTAACACATTGAAAATCATGATATGAGGTAGAATAGTGAAATACTAACATGTCTCAGAGTAACACAGGCCACAAGCCACATGTAGACCTTTCAGTAAATGGACACCATAGTCATCACAACCATAGTGTCACTTAAAGAACACATTTTCTCCATCACTGACATGTACACAGAACTATTGTATGAAACACATACATGTATACTTTGCATATTAAAAACCCTCATATCACAAATCTCAATGTGCACATGCATGTTATAGAGTTTGACATGAGAATGTGGATAGGCCCTAGCATGTACATTGTATGCCCACATGGATAGATATCTGACTGTACTAATCCCTCTCATCATTTGACTCCTCCACAGAACCTCCAGTCACCAGGGTGCCTACGCCCATGAATCCCCCAACACCGGATCAAACTATATGTCCACCTCAACCACCGGTACAGATAATACAGCAGGAGTATGCCAGGCATGACATGGCTTGGACTGCCTCAATAGAGAATCCAAATATCATGCCGCCTGCATTACAGGAGGATACCTGGCAGGAGCCCTGGCCCAAGGAATATTCCTTTGGCTTGGAGGGGGAGCCCCGCCAGCCCCGAAGGGTAGATGTATTTACCCCCTCACAAGAATATCATGGCACTACACGATTATACCAGCAGGCTGAGTGGATGCACACCAGCGGCCATACGGACTATCGGTCCATCCCGACATCTGTACCATCATCATCAGTTGGAAGGGCTCCACAAACTGAAATCCATCGCCCTGCACCTCCAGCTCATATTCCTGTGGCTGCACCTCCAGCTGAGCTTTCTGTACCTGCACCTCCAGCTGAGCTTTCTGTACCTGCACCTCCAGCTGAGCTTTCTGTACCTGCACCTCCAGCTGAGGTTTTTGTTCCTGCACCTCCAGCTGAGGTTTTTGTTCCTGCACCTCCAGCTGAGGTTTTTGTTCCTGCACCTCCAGCTGAGATTCCTGTGGCTGCACCTCCAGCTGAGCTTTCTGTACCTGCACCTCCAGCCGAGATTCCTGTGCCTGCACCTCCAGCTGAGGAACACGAAATTGAAACAGTGCCGATTGTCCCTGCTGCTGAAGAGCCCATGGATCAATTGAGTTCCGCCATGGGTGACGAATATATCTCACTACAGAGGAGGCAAACATTGACATGTGAGACTCTAACGGCAACGTGTCAAAGAATGCAGAGGGAACAACACAGGTTCCATAGGAGCCAACAGCGTTTGCAACAGAGATCAAATGAGCTGCAAAGGGACATGGCAGCATCTGTAACAGCTATGGTCCAAAACCAAAACCAAATGCTGCGAGTCATATCGGACATGCAAATACAGAGTGACCAAAGATGGAGGGAACAGAACCAACTGTTGGGGGTTTTGGTGGAGCATTTCACCCACCAGCAGGACATCGCATCAAGCATCTCCTCTGTGACCAGCACTCCTACTGGATCCACACAACCCAGGAGAGGCAGAAGACCCACTCCAGGCCCCTCATCTAAGAGGCCTAAAAGAAAATAAATATTATTCTATTTCATTGAAAATCTTGTCCTCTGTTATTTACTATCTAATTGTCATCCACATCCATGTGAGGTGTGTTTTAGTACAGTAATATTGGTAAAACATATAATAATACCTGTGTTGAAATGGACCAAAAAGGTATTATTATAATGTTTATGACATATTCCTGCTCAATAAACAACATCACATGGTTGTGTCTCAACGGTACATATAGTAATATTCACTTCTAAGATGTACATCAAGGTTTCTCACATCCAATATAAATTGACACGTTGGTATATATAACTAATAATGTATTTAAAGAAGGTGTGAACATAAGGTATAAATATCCATTATCCTCATTCTTAATGATAGTGAACTAAACATGAATTAAACAAATGATAAATATACAGTAATTAGGGTTGTTAAAGGGACATGAAAGCTAATTTTTTTCCTTCATGATTTTGAAAGAGAAGATAATTCCAAAAAGAAATTATAATTTCATTCTATTATTTATGTTGCTTCATTCTATTGATATTCTTTGCTGAAAACCATATCGAGATATGCTTGGTAGCTGATGATTAGTAGCTGTATATAGATGCCTCCTGCGATTTTTTCACTGTGTGCATTGCTATGTCTTCATTAAAGTATATCTAAATAAAAAATGAAAATAGGTAATTGATTTAAATTATAAGGTTTTTACAAATTATCTTCTCTATCCTTAATCATGAAACAATATGTTTGGGTATAGTGTCCCTTTAAGGGAAGGGGGTTGGGATGTAGTAGTTTCACTTACATGCAGTGGAAATCCAAAGTTTTAAATTCTGCAAGACATGATATATACACATGCAATGGTTGGTGAGGTACTGTCAAACATCATAATACATGTGAATGTTACGGTTTACTGTACTTATGAATAAGTAACTTACAGGTGAAGTATTCCCGGATGACATAATCCCTCACTTCATTCCCCCTCAGTGTCCCCCTGTCCACATCCTCAAGTACAGGAACCAGCTGTTGCTGCTGCTCTGGGTCAATGTCCCCCAACAAACGTGTGTCCACAGCAATGTTGTGTAGAATACAGCAAGCATTGACAATGGAACACACTTTGTTGGGGTTATACTGTAGTGCTCCGCCTGTAACATCCAGACACCTGAACCTGGTTTTTAATAGGCCAAAGCTCCTTTCAATGACATTCCTTGTTCTTATGTGTGCCTCCTGGTACCTGAGTTGTGGCTCCGTAATGGGGTGCACCAAGGGGGTTAATAGCCATGGTCTGCAGCCGTACCCTGCGTCACCTGTCATGTAACATATGTGTTTGGATTACTACAGGTACATCATGTGCTTTAAAGGGACACAACATGAATCACATATAAAAGATAGATTTAATAAAAACATTAATGGAAGTAATCAGGATAGTTTGTTAAAATTAAAAGGCCTATCTGAATAATGGAAGTGCAATTTATACTAGACTGTCCATTTAATAATATTAAATAACCTGCAATTGTTAGCAGCTTGATAATTAACTTCGATTAGATCATTTTCTCCATTCTATAGATAACTTTTGATGACAAGCATATTAGATATGCTCAATAGCTGCTGATTGGTGGCTGCACATAGAAGCCTCATATGATTGGATCATATATGTGAATTAGAAATTTTAAAAAATAAGATATATAAAGAATGAATAAAATGATATAAGAGAAGTGAATTGTAATGCTGTTTAACATTGTATTCTCTATCTGAAACATGAGATGAAAATATGTGTTTAGTGTCCCTTTATTAGAAATATACAGACAGAATGAAGGTACTCACCAAGCAGCCATCCTCCCTAAAGTGTTCCATTTTCAAACATATTGAATAAGGAGGTCTGGCGCAGGATGTAGGAATCATGTGCACTCCCTGGGAAGCCTGCATACACATGTAAGAATTTCAGATTGGTATCGCAGACCATCTGGCAATTCAATGAGTGAAACCCTTTCCTGTTAATATAGAGGATTGTCTCCTCATGTGGGGCCACAATACGCACATGTGTGCAATCAATTGCCCCCATGACATTAGGAATACCCCCCAGTCGATAGAAGCCTTGTTTAAGACGGTTCCATTCCTGGGGGGTATGGGGGAAATGAATGTATCGTTGTGTCTGGTTATCTAGAGCAGTCAGAACCTCCCCTAGAATCCTGGAGAAGGTAGACTGCGCTAGGCCAGACACAAGCCCCTCTGTTGACTGGTATGAGCCAGTTGCCAGGAAGTGTACAACACACAACAGCTTCTGCATACCAGTCAGAGCTCGGTTCCTATACGCTTGAGGGTCAATTTCATCCTTCAACACCTCATATAGGTTAATGAGGCTTGCAGATGTCAAGCGATATTTTTCCCTGACCTCCACTTCTGTCATCCCAAACAGGGTGACCCTAACCCTGTGTACCCTTGGTGCTCTTCCCCTCTGCTGATGCCTTCGTCTTATAGGCCCTGCTGGCCTATGGGCAGCTGCAGCAACAGCAGCATGGGGAGCACCAGGAACAGGGACAACAGCAGGAGGAGCAGGGAGGGCAGCAGCAGCAGCTGGAGCAGGGACAGCTACAGCACCATGACCAGGGACCTCAGCAGCAGGGTTACCATCCAAAACAGGGGCTTGTAGGGGTTCCAGCACCCCTTGTGCCCCACGACGCTGTCTGACTCTAAATGCAATATACTGCAAGGGAAACATGGTGGCTAATGAGGGTGTGCATTTGCAGGTGTTTTAAGGCTGCAGGTGAGAGGTTGTGCTGTTTGTGATTGGTTTGACACACTTGCAGGGGCAGGAATAATAAATGCTTTTAAGAGGTTAACTATTTGTGAACAAGCTGTTGCTATGTATATTGTTAGGCATGCATTTGTTATGCCTTCTGAGAGTTACGTTGGTTTCTAAGTCAGTGCAAGGGTACCTGCGCCTTCAATTTGTGGCGAGCTGAGAATGGAGTAGATTTTGTAAAATCTGCGCGCGTAAGTCCTTACGCCGTATATTGGATAGCAAATTGCGCGTGTTTTGTATGTCAGTCTATGGGCCAAAAAACTACAGGCGACGCCAGAAATCTACGCGCGTAACTTCTAGCTTACGCCGTATATAGGATACCAAATCCGCGCAATTATTGGCGTCGCCGGCTTTTGCGGGCGACGATTTTTATCGGATCGACCCCCTGGTATTGCTGATCGTCTGTTAACCTGGTTTCAATTGTATGTATTGGATCGATCACAATATGTCTCAATTTCTGACAGCGACTCCCTCCCTTTCCCAGTCACGTGTGCTGCACCCCAAGGTTCCATTCGCGCCCCCTATTATTCACATTATTTCTAAATGATCTGCCTAATGTCTGATTATTGTACTACATAACTGTATACTTATGTTTTTTGTAAATGCCTATTGATTATTGTACTACATAACTGTATACTTATAATTTATGTAAAAGTCTTGTGATTACTGTACTTCATAACTGTATACTAATGTTTTGAGTAAATGCCTAATGATTACTGTACTGCCTAACTCTATACTTATGTTTTATGTAAATGTCTAATGATTACTGTACTGCATAACTGTATACTTATGTTTGATCTAATGTCTAATGATTACTGTACTACATTACTGTATATTTATAATGTATGTAATATCTTATGATCACTTTACTACATAACTGTATACTTATAACTTATGTAATATATAATGATTACTGTACTACATAACTGTATACATATAATTTATGTAATAGCTAACGATTACTGTACTACATAATTGTATACTTATGTTTTATGTAAATGTATAATAATCACTGTACTGCATAGCTGTATACTTATGTTTTATGTCAATCTTGTATACTTATGTTTTATGTAAATGTCTATGTAAATGTCTAATAATTACTGTACTATATAACTGTATACTTGTGTTTTATGTAAATGTCTTGTGATTACTGTACTACATAACTGTATACTTATGCTTTATGTAAATGTCTAATGATTACTGAACTACATAACTGTATACTTGTGGTTTATGTAAATGTCTTGTGATTACTGTACTACATTACTGTATACTTATGTTTTATGTAAATATCTTGTGATTACTGTACTACATAACTGTATTCTTATGTTTTATGTAAATGTCTAATGATTAATGTACTACATAACTGTATATTTATGTTGTATGTAAACGTCTAATAATTACTGTACTTCATATGTGTAAACTAATTTATGTAATCTCTAATGATTACTGTAGTACTTAACTGTATACTTATAATGTATGTAATATCTAATGATTACTGTACTACATAACTGTATACTTATGTTTTATGTAAATGTATAATGATTAATGTACTGCATAAATGTATACGTATATTTTATGTAAATGTCTAGTGATTACTGTACTACATAAATGTATACTTATATTTTATGTAAATGTCTTGTGATTACTGTACTACATAACTGTATACTTATGTTTTATGTAAATTTATAATGATTACTGTACTGCATAACAGTATACTTATGTTTTATGTAATTGTCTAATAATTATTGTACTACTTATATACAGTTAGGTAGTACAATAATCATTAGACATTTACATAAAACATATGTATACAGTTATGTATTACAGTAATCACAAGACTTTTAAATAAATTATAAGTATACAGTTATGTAATACAGTAATCAATAGACATTTACATAAAACATAAGTACATTGCTGCATAACTGTATACTAATGTTTTATGTAAATGTCTAATGATTATTGTACTACATAACTGTATACTTAATTTATAATTTATGTAATATCTATTACTGTACTACATAACTGTATATTTATGATCTATGTAAATGTCTTGTGATTACTATACTAAATAACTGTATACTTATGTTTTATGTAAATGTCTAATGATTACTGTACTACATAACTCTACATGTTTTATGTAAATGTCTTGTGATTACTGTACTACATAACTGTATACTTATGTTTTATGTAAATGTCTATTGTACTACATAACTGTATAATTATGTTTTATGTAAATGTTGCATACTTATGTTTTATTTAAATCTCTAATGATTACTGTAATACATAACTGTATACATAAGCATGCACCATTTACATAAAACATAATTATACAGTTATGTAGTACAGTGATCACAAGACTTTTACTTAAATTTTAAGTATACAGTTATGTAGTACAATAATCATTAGACATTACATAAATTATACATATTCATTAATGTAGTACAGTAATTATTAGACATTTACATAAAACATAAGCATACAGTTATGTAGTACAGTAATCACAATACATTTACATAAAATATAAGTATACAGTTATGTAGTACAGTAATCATTAGACATTTACATAAAACATAAGAATACAGTTATGTAGTGCATTATTCATTAGACATTACATAAACATATGTATACAGTTATGTAGTACAGTAATCACAAGACTTTTATATAAATTATAAGTATACAGTTATGTAGTACAGTAATCAATAGACATTACATAAAACATAAGTATACAGTTATGTAGTACAGTAATCATTAGATATTAAATAAATTATAAATATACAGTGATGTAGTACAGTAATCATTTTACATTTACATAAAACATAAGTATACAGTTATGTAGTACAGTAATCATTAGACATTTACATAAACATAAGTATACAGTTATGTAGTACAGTAATCACTTGACATTTACATAAAACATACGTATACAGTTATGTAGTACAGTGATCACAAGACATTTACATAAACCACAACTATACAGTTATGCAGTACACTAATAATTAGAAATTTACATAAATCATAAGTATACAGTTATGTAGTGCAGTAATCACTAGACATTTACATAAAACACAGGTATACAGTTATGTGGTACAGTAATTATTAGACATTTACATAAAACATAAGTATACAAGATTTACATAAAACATAAGTATACAGCTATGTAGTATAGTAATCATTAGACATTTACATACAACATAAGTATACAGTTATGTAGTATAGTAATCACAAGACATTAACATAGAACATAAATATATAGTTATGTAGTACAGTAATCATTAGATTTTGCATAAAATATAAGTATACCGTTAAGTAGTACAATAATCACTATTTAATTTATTTATTGATAGTGTAGTGTTAGGTTTAATTGTAACTTAGGTTAGGATTTATTTTACAGGTAATTTTGTAATTATTTTAACTATTTTAGCTATTAAATAGTTCTTAACTATTTAATAGCTATTGTACCTGGTTAAAATAAATAAAAAGTTACCTGTAAAATAAATATAAATCCTAAAATAGCTATAATATAATTATAATTTATATTGTAGCTATATTAGGATTTATTTTACAGGTAAGTATTTAGCTTTAAATAGGAATAATTTATTTAATAAGAGTTGATTAATTTCGTTAGATTAAAATTATATTTAAGTAAGGGGGGTGTTAGTGTTAGGGTTAGACTTAGCTTTAGGGGTTAATACATTTATTAGAATAGCGGTGAGATTCGGTCGGCAGATTAGGGGTTAATAATTGAAGTTAGGTGTCGGCGATGTTAGGGAGGGCAGATTAGGGGTTAATAAATATAATATAGGGGTCGGCGGTGTTAGGGGCAGCAGATTAGGGGTACATAGCTATAATGTAGCTGGCGGCGGCGTGCGGACGGCAGATTAGGGGTTAATAAGTGTAGGTAGCTGGCTGCGACGTTGTGGGGGGCAGGTTAGGGGTTAATAAATATAATATAGGGGTCAGCGGTGTTAGGGGCAGCAGATTAAGGGTACATAAGTATAACGTAGGTGGCGGTCAGCAGATTAGGGGTTAATAAAAATTAATCGAGTGTCAGCGATGTGGGGGGGCCTCGGTTTAGGGGTACATAGGTAGTTTATGGGTGTTAGTGTACTTTAGAGCACAGTAGTTAAGAGCTTTATAAACCGGCGTTAGCCCAGAAAGCTCTTAACTACTGACTTTTTTCTGCGGCTGGAGTTTTGTCGTTAGAATTCTAATGCTCACTTCAGACACGACTCTAAATAACGGAGTTAGAAAGATCCCATTGAAAAGATAGGATACGCAATTTACGTAAGGGGATCTGCGGTATGGAAAAGTCGCGGCTGAAAAGTGAGCGTTAGACCCTTTTTTGACTGACTCCAAATACCGGCTGTAGCCTAAAACCAGCGTTAGGAGCCTCTAACGCTGGTTTTCACGGCTACCGCCAAACTCTAAATCTAGGCCAGTATAATTTCATCTGCAAGATTTTAAAAGTGGTGCTAATGCTAATGAAAAGAAAAATAGACATTAAAATAAAGGAAACAACTTTGTTGCCAGCATGTTTGCTATATGAAGGTGAACTACATTTAAATA
Organism: Bombina bombina; assembly: GCF_027579735.1. Taxonomy (NCBI): domain Eukaryota; kingdom Metazoa; phylum Chordata; class Amphibia; order Anura; family Bombinatoridae; genus Bombina; species Bombina bombina. Next base: position 1,265,636,981 of record NC_069501.1, on the reverse strand, counting down.
GTCACTTTTTTGTGTTCTTTTTTTTCCTCTCAATTCAAGTTTATATATTTTGGTGCAAAGTACAGATGTTTACTGTGATGGTTCTTTTTATCATAAGGATGGTAAAGCATATACAGGTTTTTCAATAATTTTACCTGATAAAATAGATATGCATTTATGTGAGATACATTATTCTCAATATGCTAAATTGGCTAATGTTTGTTGTACATTGGAACACTAAGCAGATATGGCTATTGACATTTATAATAATAGTGCATATGTGGTTAATACACTGACAATGCTTCCTTTGTATGTATATAATGGTTTTAAGTCATATGATGAAAGACATTGGTACATACAAATCTGTTGAAGTATATTTCATATTTGCTAAATAAATGTAAATTGCCATATGTAATAATTAAAGTAAAAAGCTCACACTAAAAGTGATGAACATAATGAACCAAAATAACTTAGTTGATGCTTGTGCTTAAAAGGCTGCAAAACAAGTAAAATTATGGGAGTTCCATGATAATCTGAGATTTCTGCAATTACATTAAAAAAAAAATAATTAAAAAGATAAAATAAAAATAAAGCAAATTCGGTGTCATTGCAGAATTCTTATATTTCTTATGTAATGTTAAAATAAAGGCATTTAGCAGGGAAACCTTTATCACTGCCAGTATCATGGGCAAATGACAAATTTAAAAATCTGAAGAAAATTGAACTTTAATGTCCTTAAATAATTAAAATATGTTGTTTGTATTTCCAGTTGTTGTATTCCTTAAAGAGACAGTAAACACCAGAATTTTGTTGTTTTAAAAAAATAGATAATCTCTTAAGTACCGATTCCCCAGTTTTGCATAACCAACACAGTTTTAATTATACAAGTTTTACCTCTGTAATTACCTTGTATATAAGCCTCAGAAGACTGCCCCTTATTTCAGTTCTTTTGTTAGACTTGTAGTTTAGCCAATCAGAGCTGTCTTTATGGTAAATTCACGTGCATGAGCTCAATGTTATCTATATGAAACACGTGAACTAATGCCCTCTAGTGGTAAAAAAAAATATATAAAAATGCATTTAGATTACAGGTGGTCTTCAAAGTCTAAGAAATTTACATATGAACCTCCTAGGTTTAGCTTTCAAATAAAAATATTAAGAGAGCAAAGCAAAATTGGTGATACAAGTGAATTGGAAAGTTGTTTAAAATTACATACCCTATTTTAAACATGAAAGTTTATTTTCCCTTTAAGAATGTGTAGATTAATTTTCAAAAATCTAATTTGCTTCCTATAGACGGACATTATTCTGCAGATAGAACATGTGACAAAAATACAGAAAAATTTGTAATGGTGGCCACCAATGAAAGATAATATTTTTTGTTTTTTTCCAATATGTTCTAGAAATTTGCCTTGTCTGCAGTTTAATTCTTCAGTCAATATGAATCAATAATTATTAGAAAGGAGCAGTAGAAAGGGGTAATAAATACTATAAACAATTATAAACTAAAATTTGTAGTATTAAACTTTCAACATGGAAAAAAATGTTACCTTTATGTTTTTACTTTTCCCCATGACAAACCTTGGTTACAAATATAAATAGATATTATTTTGTTTTGTTGGTTTTTACCTAGAATACTAGAAGAATACATGTATAGTTTAGTGGTAATAGATGTATTTACAAAATGGATTGAGGTTTTTTCCAAAAACAAATCAAGTAGTTTTTATAGTTGCATAGGTTATTTATTTGAGCTTTTCTCTAGATGGGAATGCCATTTGTAGTAGAAAGTAATAATGAGCCTGCATTTAGTGGGAAAATATTTCAAGGAAATTAATTAATCATTAGGAATTAAGCATAAAATATATATTGCTTATAGACTGTAATCATCAGGAGCAGTAGAAATGGGTAATAAATACTATAAACAATTATAAACTAAAATTTGTAGTATTAAACTTTCAACATGGAAAAAAATGTTACCTTTATGTTCAATGACCATAATATCTATCCTACATTCTACTACAGGTGTCACGCCATATCAAGTAATAACTTGTAGATTGAATAAAACATTTGGAAGGACTTTACTTTCAATTGCTACATCAAATTTACAAGGGGCAATAATAAAATTTTGGATAAAAACATAAATTATGCTTACCTGATAATTTTCTTTCTATTTATGAAGAAAATGAGTATCACAGCATATTGACAATGTAAATATGTCGGTAGCTCAAAATATTGTAAGGAGTAAAGCTCAAAAAAAAACATATTTTGACAAAATGTTAGACCTTTTGAAATATAATGTAATAGTTTTAGTAATGATAATGAGATTTTATGTCTAAAAAAAAAGTCGCTCATTTGTTCCTAAAATGAATTGTTCTTTTTGTGTTTTGGATAAAGATCATTTTATTGTTTATTTCTTTGAAATAATGTATACGAAAACAAAAAACCTATTTTAAATGGTATTATATTAAATAATTTAAAAAATATATGAATTAACAGATACTGCATTTGATTTTTCTTAGAAAGAATTTGAAGAAATACCAAAAAGATGACAACCTATCTTCAAGTTGGGAAAATCCATGTCCTAATGTTGTTATGACTGATTATGGAGGGTTTTGCTGGACGAAATTCTTTTGCATTTTCAGAGGACTGCATGGGTATTTTGGGTTTGACTCAGACAACTTCAAGATGGAAATCGTGATTGTGGTATCAAAATCAATGTAACTGAACTAGTTTTGGAAGATGATCAACAACATCAAAATAAACATTATGATCCTGAATGTATTAACATAGCATTGGGCAAAGGATCCAGTCTAATGTTACAAAGTTATACAGAATGGGTTAAATGTGACAAATAAACATCTATTTAGGTTTGTTTTTGCAAAATATAAAAGTCAAGGACAATGACATTATTTTGGGAACAAAAGAACGTTACAACATCCGATTGTACGAGTTTACTTTAAAAATGTTAATTGTTGTTAAATGTATAATTATTTTGTTTATGTTAATTTTGTATAAAGAGAATAGTTTATAGAGTAATGTGCTAAACCTTACCGTTACACTATAAGGCCTAGCAAAGGGGTGGACTGTAAGATTTTAATGAGTATATAAATGGTGTCCATATTGTTAAAGAGAAGGTTAGTGTGTGCTTATGACTATTTTTAACATCAGGCATGATATAATGCTGACTTAGTCAGTTATCAAGCATATAACATATATGGATATGGGAGTGACAAGTATTGCAAAGGGCTTCAAATAACTCACAATACCTAATTTGGAACATGGCCAAAAGTGTATTGTCAGCAGTTTTAAAGTGTATAAGAATCAGGGAGAAATAATGGTAGCTAGAGTTCATCTTTGGAAGGGAAAACACCAACAAGCTATAGCCGGGACTCCCACAGGAAACAAACGTGGTAATATTCATTTATGTATTATTTCTCTGTTAAATTGTTTTTATGTGTTTAACCTTGTAAACAGTAACATGTAATCTTGTTATTTATCTGTTCTTTAATAAATGTTTGATGGTTTAAATAGTTGAAGGTAGTATGGTTGTCTGTTTCTGGAGGGTTTCAAAAGATATACAGTACGGTATATGAAATTCGTTTGTACAGGGCCGATTATTAATATATTTATATATTAATTTTTAGACATGAATGGTTTTTAACATAAGATCCTTTGGTTATTTAAGAGTAATATCTTACATTTTGGTGGCAGCAGGTAAGAGATTTGTTAAGATTCGTGTTCACAACAGATAGCTTTATTTTTAGGTTTTGTTAAAGAGAGATAGATTACTTGTGCTGAAGAATTAGCTAGCATTCTTTAGATGAGTAGTTGTTTGTAACATTCACAAGGTTAAAAGGTTATGGAGCTGCATTTGGGAAAAATCGCTTCAGTTAAAAAGCAGAATGCAATTTTAAACTGTATTGAAGGAGTTTTTAATCCATGGTCTAATGTACAAGAGTATGTTAATAAATCTATTGACAATAATATATTTTCCAAGTCTGAGGGAAAGAAAGCATTAATGTTTGGTGCATACAAAATAGCAGGAAATTATTCTAAAGTAACTGGAGAATTGCAGGATTTACAAAGACAGTTAACTGAGGTGAAATGTCGGAATGAATCTTTAAAAAATACTTCAGCTGTTTCTTTTAGTTAGGAAACTAGAGAAGCTTTGTTGACAAATAGAGAATTGAGTGCAGAGATTGGGTCTTTACAAAAAATGTTACTTGATGCTTATGGAGCAATACAAGTTTTAAAACATTCAGGGCAAGTGTGTGTACCTGAGGATCATTCTAAATGTCATGAAATTATTAATGATTTACAAACAAAACTGGGTCAAAGCAATGCATTAATCGCTGCATGCAAAATAGTAGTCAGAGTGTGTTGATGAAGGTGACAAAAAGAATGTGGAGAATGTAAAGATGGCACCAATTCTAGTTAAGGAACAGTTAGATGAAGAGGGAAAGATCATTTCACGTACAAAAATTAACCAGTCTTTGTCTAGCACAGAAATTGCTACATTAAGTAAAGAACTAGGACAGTTTAAATTAAGCGATGATCCCTTAGATGTTATGATTAGGCTATCACAATTTGAAAGAATACACAAAGAATTGCAAACAAATTACATATTTGATATAATTGTAACAAGTATGGATGATGCATTAAAATCAAGCATGCCTTCAGATGTTTTTCTTAGACCAAGAGTTAAAAAACAGTTAGTGCATAGTGATGTCCCGAACTGTTCGCCCGTGAACGGTTGACAGCGAACATAGCTTGCTCGCGTTCGCGTTTGTGGGCGAACACATGGCGATGTTCGATCCGCCCCTATGTGTCATCATTGTGGAAACTTTGACCCTTTATGTCACAGCCGCCTGACACATTAGAGCCAATCAACATCAGACACTCCCTCACAGACAATCCCAGCTACTCGGAATCCGCCATTTTAGACTCATAACGACCTTGCTTTTTTAATGAGAGGACGTGTTGTGTTTTTGCTCCTGACATTAATAGGAAAAACATAGCTAGGCTAGTGTATTTACAGTCCATAAGGACTCCACTCATCTCTGCTGCAAGCACAGCACCCCAAAAAGCCCTTTTTAGGGCTATATTTCGTGCCGTTTTTTTTTTTTTATTATTAGCATTTGCCTGGCTTTCAGGTGTGTTTAAGGCTCACAGCATATGCTGTGACTACTGCCACCACTGATATCTCCCTAACAACATTAGTTTAAATTTAACTAACCCAAAAATTTAATTATTTTTCTAGTGTAATTTTTTTTTTCATTTTCTATCAGGCCAGTGTCACACAGCATATACTCTGGTTCATTGCTCTGTGCCAGCCAGCAGCCACCAGTGTTAATATCCATTTATAACATTATTTTAATTTAAAAAAAAAAAAATATTTTGCTAGTGTAATCTAATTACATTTACTATCATGCCTGTGTCTGTCAGGCTCACTCAGCATTAATATACCTCTTTTTTTCAGTCTTTTGGTTAATTGGTCTGTGCCAGGCAGCCACCCAGCACTCATATCTATTCTTCTTCACCTTAATTTTAATATTAAAAAAAAAGTTTAAATTTGTTTGCTAGTGTAATCTAATATAATTTTCTATCCGGCCTGTGTGTTTTGCTGACATAGAGAGCCTACTGTGTTTACTTGATGCACTCCCTAGTCTATGAGCCACGAATCATATGTGTTTAACCTTTTTTTAATTCCCCCCACAAAAAAATAATTTCAATCATTTTTCTAGTGTAATCTAATAGTATTTTCTATCAGGCCATATAGACCACCACCACTGAGAGTCCTGGAAGTAACAGGGATGAGATGAAAGAGCTAAGAATAGTAGAACTTGAAACAACAGAGTTAGCCATGGGTGTTAGTGCAAAACCGCTTGGCTTTTTTTTGGCTTTGGGTGCAGCTATTCATGCAGGCCATATAGAGCTGCCACCATTCGGTGTCGTATCAGCTATTAAACTAATAAGAACAGTACTACCAAAATACAGCCAATGAAGGGCCTTAGGAAGACTGAGCCAAGGTTGGATTGTAGTATTTGGTTAGGCTAATCATGATGGCCATGTAGACCACCACCACTGAGAGTCCTGGAAGTAACAGGGATGAGATGAAAGAGCTAAGAATAGTAGAACTTGAAACAACAGAGTTAGCCATGGGTGTTAGTGCAAAACCGCTTGGCTTTTTTTTGGCTTTGGGTACGGCTATTCATGCAGGCCATATAGAGCTGCCACCATTCGGTGTCGTATCAGCTATTAAACTAATAAGAACAGTACTACCAAAATACAGCCAATGAAGGGCCTTAGGAAGACTGAGCCAAGGTTGGATTGTAGTATTTGGTTAGGCTAATCATGATGGCCATGTAGACCACCACCACTGAGAGTCCTGGAAGTAACAGGGATGAGATGAAAGAGCTAAGAATAGTAGAACTTGAAACAACAGAGTTAGCCATGGGTGTTAGTGCAAAACCGCTTGGCTTTTTTTTGGCTTTGGGTGCAGCTATTCATGCAGGCCATATAGAGCTGCCACCATTCGGTGTTGTATCAGCTATTAAACTAATAAGAACAGTACTACCAAAATACAGCCAATGAAGGGCCTTAGGAAGACTGAGCCAAGGTTGGATTGTAGTATTTGGTTAGGCTAATCATGATGGCCATGTAGACCACCACCACTGAGAGTCCTGGAAGTAACAGGGATGAGATGAAAGAGCTAAGAATAGTAGAACTTGAAACAACAGAGTTAGCCATGGGTGTTAGTGCAAAACCGCTTGGCTTTTTTTTGGCTTTGGGTACGGCTATTCATGCAGGCCATATAGAGCTGCCACCATTCGGTGTCGTATCAGCTATTAAACTAATAAGAACAGTACTACCAAAATACAGCCAATGAAGGGCCTTAGGAAGACTGAGCCAAGGTTGGATTGTAGTATTTGGTTAGGCTAATCATGATGGCCATGTAGACCACCACCACTGAGAGTCCTGGAAGTAACAGGGATGAGATGAAAGAGCTAAGAATAGTAGAACTTGAAACAACAGAGTTAGCCATGGGTGTTAGTGCAAAACCGCTTGCCTTTTTTTTGGCTTTGGGTGCGGCTATTCATGCAGGCCATATAGAGCTGCCACCATTCGGTGTCGTATCAGCTATTAAACTAATAAGAACAGTACTACCAAAATACAGCCAATGAAGGGCCTTAGGAAGACTGAGCCAAGGATGGATTGTAGTATTTGGTTAGGCTAATCATGATGGCCATGTAGACCACCACCGAGAGTCCTGGAAGTAACAGGGATGATGAGAGGAAAGTGCTAAGAATAGTACTACTTGAAACAACAGAGTTAGCCATGGGTGGTAATCCAAGACCGCTTGGATTTATTTTTGTATTGGGTGCAGCTAATCATGCAGGCCATATAGAGCTGCCACCATTCGGTGTTGTATCAGCTATAAAAATAATAAGAACTGTACTATCAAAATACAGACAATGAAGGGCCTATGAAGACTGAGCAAAGGTTGGATTGTAGTATTTTGTTCGGCTAATCATGATGGCCATGTAGACCACCCGTAACAGGGATGAAAGTGCTAAGAATAGTACTAATTGAAACAACCGAGTTAGCCATGGGTGTTAGTCTAAGACCACTCAGCTTTTTTTTGGGTTTGGGTGCAGCTAATCATGAAGGCCAGATAGACCTGCCACCATTTGGTGTTGTAACAGGTATTAAACTGCAAAGAACAGTACTACTTAACACAACCGACTTACCATGGGTCCCAGAGCATATGTTTGGTTGTTATATTTTGTAAGGGTAATCATGCAGGCCATATAGACCTCCACCAATAGGGTGAGTATGAGTAACAGCTATTAAAATGCAAAGGACATTACTTATTAACACAACATAGTTACCATGGGTCTCATACCAAGAGCAGATGTCTTATTATATTTTGTATGGGTAATCATCCAGGCCGTATAGACCTCACCAAATAGGTGGAGTTACAGAGATTAAAGTGCTAAGAATGGTAGTACTTAAAACACAACCTAGTTACAATAGGTAGCAGACCGCATGTCTTATTATTATAATTTTTCAGGGTAACCTGGCAGGCCATATAGAACACCCCCGATGGGGGGGGGGTGGGGACAGGGATTAAAGTGCTAAGTAAAGTACTAATTAACACAAGCTAGTTGGGTCCAAGAACGCATGTTTAATTATTAGACTTTATTAGGGTAATTATATATCTAACAAATATATGTATTTCTCTTCTATCGATTCTATCTAACTATCAATCTATGTATATCTATCTATCCTATCTATCAATCTATCTTCTGTCCGGGATGTTTTGAGACAGCCACTTTGGGAATGTTAGTTGATTTAGACCCATTATGGCTTAAAAGCAGACTCTGCATGAACTATGTAATTTTCCATGGGAGTTTTGCCAGGGATCCCCCTCCAGCATGCGACAGTCCAGGTGTTAGTACCCTTGAAACAACTTTTCCATCACTATTGTGGCCAGAAAGAGTCCTTGTAGGTTTTAAAGTTTGCCTGCCTATTGAATTCAATGGCGGTTCGCGAACAATACCGGAAGTTCGAGTCCGCCGTTCGCGAACCGAAAATTTTAGGTTCGCGACATCACTAGTGCATGAGTTACTAAAAACATTAGGAATTGATGAAATGGATGATCATTCATCATATGGAATTTGCAAGCAGAGAAAGAATGAATCAGTGCAAGGATTTGCTGATAGACTGTTTGAAATTTATAAACTAACTTTGCCTGAAAATACTGAGGCAGATCAAAACAATGAAATGTATAAACGTGGGTTACTAAACCGCATTAATCCAGAAATTACAACATTGGTTGGTTTGACTGTGTTTTCAAGTAACACTTTTAACAAAATAATTGAATGTCTAAAAAAAGCAGAGTTGTTGTGCAGAGAAACTAACAAGGGAATAAAACAGAGAATGTCTACAGTTGGAAAGCCATTCCCAGATAACAGAGAATGTACTAAAATCATTTCTAACAAGAAAATTACCAGTTCTGAAAATGGGTAAAAAGGGTTAATTGCCTCCAAATCTTGTCTGGAGTGAGGTTCAGACGTAATGTATATAGTTGCCCAGTTTTTAAAGGAGTCGTGAATGGGGGCTCATGATGGAATGTATATTTTTTTTTTTTAAATAATTTTTTTATTGAAGTTAAAGCATATATCATCACAACAAGGACTCGCCCTAAGGCCAAGGTTACAACCAAGAGAGTAATACATTGTCTATACAAAGGCATTATTTAGAAAGCAATATGAACATACAGCAAGAGAAAGTACATTTCAATTCTGGTAATGAAGATAGACAGTATCTTAGGCGAGATGAAATAGAACTTCATTTTATATTATATTGTCAGCATATGAACTCCACATTCTAGTAATATTTTATCTAAGACCAAAATAGCAGCCTGTGGAGGGTTAACATAAATATCAGCCACTCTTGGGCCTAGATATATAAGGGGGAGGGGGATATTCAGCGGGTAAGCACCGCTATATGCATAGGGAAAGGGGTGGGGGGGACAGAGCCATATATAAATGTAAGTAACATATGGTACCTAGTGTGGACTCATAAGTGCCTGATCGTAGAGACCATAGGTCTGGTAGCTGGGTTACTAAAAAGCCAAATGAGATATGCCTTGGGGAGCTAACCTACCTAAGAGTAGATAGTTGGGTAAGGTAACATCTTAGCACAAAATGGCTATTATCTACATTAGTACATAGGCCAATACAATCAAGATAGTAAGACCAGAATAGGAATTTTAACCTGTGCTAAAATATTAAAGTTTAACAAGAAATGTAGGCATAACTGTGACAGGATTATTGCTCTGACTGTTATATCTCCCCTATTATAGGAACAAGGGGACCTTTGCAAACTGTATTGTAGGGGGGTAATCTACTATAACATCTACAACACTACCACACTAACATAAGCACATACAGATATGCTTTTGGTAAATACCCTTCACTCTGAGCAAGCATAGCGTGTAGGAATTTTTTTTATAGATAAATTGTACACGTTTCCCCACCTACGAAGGAGAGGCAGATAAAATAAATCTTTAAATAGAACGTCACCTTAGTATATGTAATATCAACCGTAACCTTTGCAATGCTAGTTAGCTCTGTTTGGCAAGAACCAGATATGACAATTGTCATATAAAAACAGACAGATAGATGAGCATAATTAGTTAAGTAAAAAGGGTCTTAATAAAAACTCATTAGACTATATTAACTTGTCCCTGAGTCTTGTTTGTACTTTCTTAAAAATAGCCTGAGGCAAGTCATGGTACAGCAGACCCCACCTGTAAAGCTTATGTATAAGGGGGGCATGAATAACTAACTAGAGGAGATAAACTTACAGATGCATGAAGAGTTCTCACTCCCATTATGCACATCTGGATAGATAATCCTTATTGGCAATGATTAAATAAGGAGGCACATAACATTTTTTAACTCAATCATACACATTAACTATATAGTGTAAAGGCATATCATCAGGCATAATACAGCAACAACACAGGTTAAGCATAATGGACTAATAAAAACGTCTGTCCCCTGTTAGGTAACTAAGCTAAGTATCTGTCATTAGGGCGATCATATGGCCACCTAGGTGACTCTGTTTACACTAAGGTAGATCCATTATACTCTCCTAGTAGGTATACTTTTCAAGGACTCCATAGTCAAAATCTAATGCAAACTCAGGTAATGAGAGGCTTAAGTGCTAGACCCACAAGACCTGCAAATAATCGTATGAGGAAAAGAAGTAACTGTAAACTAGTAGGTATACATACTGACATTCTCCTAACAAACTGCAGAGAATTATGGTCTTTAAAATCATTAGGATTATGGAGGTAAAAACACAAAGCATTAAAGCATACTTTTAAATTGTCATAACCTAGTTCCCAGAATGTCAGCCGGCATCTGGGTCACTGTAAAGTCCGGCAAATGGTATAGATATATAGCTACCGAGAATAAAGATTAATGTCCCAGTCTGTGCATGGTGTATTGATGTTTAGTAGGCCTTCATCATGAATCTTAAAGGAACCAATCATATGGCCAGGGAAAGAAATGCTTGGGGGCACAAAGTAGGCATGGAAGGAGAAAGTACCCGTTTATATAAGTTTAGCCCACTCCAGACCTATACTTCGATTCACCTCCAGACAATTGCAGTGGCCAGTGTAAAGATTCTCTGCGCCGAGTGGGTCTCAGTGTGAGTGAGAAGGAGCCGCTTTTGAGTATAATGACATCCGGTGTCTCCATCTTGCCAGGATTCAGCACTGGGACTCTAGCTTCTAAGTCAGGTGGGCCTACGCAAGGCATCGACAATGATCCGAGGCCGGTAAGATATACCCCCCTTCTTCCTATCTAGTTGCGGTACAGTATCGGAACAAACGGAAGGTAGAGAGGGATTAGCCGCATCACTCAGGGTATTACTGGAGCAATCCCTTTGGCGCTTTAGGTCCAGAAGTCCTCTGTTGTCAGCCAGTTCAAAAGGGTCAGCCGCAAACTGCGTAATCTCATCAAGTAGACAGTCCCCAGTGAATACTTCAAAAGAAGGTGAAGCGGGTGTCACTGCAAATGTCTGCGCTGGCCGGGCCGGGTCCTCATCTGTTGTTATAAGTTGCTTAGGTATATCGTGAGTAGCTGATTGCAACAGCATTGCAATTTCGGCACAGTTTTCATCCATCTGCCATGCCAGTTTTTTTAGCAGGGACACTACCATAGAATGCGAGTCTATCATAGATGACAGAGCCATATTTGTAGATGCAGTCAGGTTCATGAACGATAGGAATATAAAGACAGTTTGGCCTGCAGACTATTACGAGGCTTCTAGGAGTCGTAGATGAGCTCTGTGTCCTCGTGGCAGATTCAGAAGACGTGATTGAAATAAAAGGTCAATCAATCACTTCTAAATAGAAATCTATGTTTAGTTTCCAGTAAAGTCTTATAGGGGTCCTCTTTAGGCACCTTGGGTGCAATAATTATTTTAAAATATTTTCAATTATCCCCCATATTTAGCATTAAGAGCCGGAGCTCTTACTATATGCGTCCAGCTAGCTTGGCAGTTGGCTCCGCCCCCCATGATGGAATGCATTTTTAATAAATACTGGTGTGCCTATATTCATTATTTATACCTCACAAAACCTCAATCTAATCAATTGTTCGTAGGGGGAAAAACAAATTGTGTTGCAAGTTTTTCAAAGTTCATATAAAGATGTTATAAAGCTAAAAATTATATGAATTTAATTGATAATGGTATTTTGAATTAGAAGAATATTTAGTGAATTTGTCTAATGAAATTTCAATTTTGGGTTATAAATTTCTCACAAAATATAATGTTTTGCTTTATTATGCTAATGGCAAAATGTAGTTTAATACAGATGATAAACTTGTGTTATTTCTGTTTCACATTATGTTTATAATATATAAAGAAATCTGACAAGTTAAGTTTACTTGTACATACAAATGCTAAGGTTACAAATATTTTGCAGCAGTTTGCACATGCATTTGCTAAACATAAATATGATTTGGGAAATTGCAAGGGGAAGAGTTTATCACAGAAAATATACATTTAGCTATAAAAACAATATTCATATTATTATTATTATTATTATTATTATTATTATTATTATTATTATTATTATTATTATTATTATATTATTAAGGAAAGTGAGCCATATGTACAGCAAATTATATATTATTTTACTTGAACAAGGAGTATGGTAGTGGAGGGCCCTCTAGTGGGCCTGGAACAAAATTAAGGGTTTACCAACTTGAAGTCTAGAGTAATGCTAAATGGTGTTGTTACAATGTTGCAAAGTGGAGAGGAGGTGTCTGTTTCTTACCTTTATAGGGTCCTGCAACAGTGAGATCAGCCTCTTTCGGTTTCCAGACTTCAAGGAGAAGGTTTCTGAAGTTGGCTGAAGGTTCTTGAAGTGAAGCATGGAGAGATCTAAGAGAAGATCTGTACCTCCCAAGCATTACAGGGAGGTGATGGAGATGGCTGCGAGGAAAAAAGGACCTGCAAAGCAAAGACAGGAGCCTGAGTCAGAAGATGTGGTACCCCCCACTCCCCAAAAATCCCCACCAGGTAGGAGTTTTAATAAGGGAAAGGGGAAAGCTGGGGGAACAGTAGGGGGTACAGGCCCTAAGGGGAAGGCCCAGACTAGTGGGGTTATGGAGGTAGCATCCAGCCCTGAGCCGCAGCCCGGCAGGGTTATTTCTACACTGAGGGGTCCTATGGTGGGAACTGAGAGGGGGTCAAATCTGCTGGCCCCAGCGGATGCAGGGGCCAGCCTAGCAGGGCAGATTGCGGCCTTGCCGCCGGCGACCTTGGTGGCAGTCTTGGCCCAGTCTTTCACTGGGGGCTCTCCTGTGGAGGATCGGGGACTTGGCGTGGATGGCGCGGGGGCCGGTGGTGGTATGGGACCAGGCCCAGAGCGCAGCCACATTGCAGAGTGCGCAGCGGAGTCTGGCCCTTCGGATGGCAGTTCCCGCGAGATCTCCTCCTCCGAGAGTTCTGAGGAGGAGGGAGATCGTGGCCGCCATTTTGAGGGAGGACATGGAGGTGAACGGACCAGCTTGCGTGACCGGAGCCCCGAAGGTAACTTGGGGGGACTCCGGGTCGTGAGCTGGTCACCAGGGGGGCAGGCAGGTAGCAGTGGGGGTCACTTACCGGGCAGGAGTATGGCTGATGGTCCGGTTGCCGGGAGGAGAACGAGTGGCGCAGTTGGCTCCCACGTGGGTATGCATGTTGATGGTGCGCATGCGCGCATGGTGGTAGATCGTGGTCCTCATGCGGGCCCATCAGGTGTGTCAGGCAGATCAGTGTGTTCAGGGGAGAGGCCTTCAGAGCGGCCTAGCACGAGTGCACAGGTGGTGGTTACAGATAGAGGCAATGAAGGGAAAAGGCCCACGATTGTTGTGAGAGAGAGTGGAGGCACATTACAGAGCGCTGGTAGAGGGGTCGCATCGGGACAAGCTTGCATGAGGGGGGTATGAACCTGAGGTATGCAGGCGCAGATGCAGTATCAGAGGCTGGTGGGCCTATGGGGGCATATGGTCGAATGGAGAATGGAATGAGTTATGAACCACATAGGGGTTGGGGACATGCGGGGATAATGCATGTATATGAGGGAACTTCTCAGTTTAGGGCTGGGGGAGTTGTGAGAACGAGTGATGTGCTGAATGAGACGCAGTATGACAGGGGGCAGATCCCTAGAGGTGGTCAGACACATAGTGGGGTGAATGAGGATATGATCAGGAGAGCTGTTGAGGCAGCGCTACTTGCAAGGGATACTGCGAGGCCCCAGCCTGGGTTTAGTGGTTTCGCCCGGGAGGGGGCTGTGCAGGGGGCAATTATTAGGAATGCTGTGGCTAATGTGCTGGGTATGTCAGTTGGGGGGAGGCCGGGGGAGGAGAGAGAGGGAGTTTCACCTGTTGTCCCTCTCGCAGACCAGAGTACCCCCCAAGTTGTTTTGTCTCAACAGGTCCAGTCAAGCACAGCACAGATGGCATCAAGCCCAAGCAGCGCCCTGGCAGTGGCAGGGCCCAGCGGTATCCAGAGTGCTGCAAGTCAAGCAACCCATGCTGGAGCAGGCGAGGGTGAGTGCAATGCACCAGACATCATGAACACTGACACAGGGTCATCCTCTAGTGAGTCAGGATCAGATAGCGGGGATAATCTCGGATTAGTGGGGAAGGGTCAGCGCAGGATGTTTAGGTGGATAAAGAAGATGGCGTCGGCGTAAGCTAAAGACAAGGCAGGCGCTAGAGATCAGGCACTTGAGCTGCAGGGGTCGCAACCTTTAGGGGGCGCTATAACGCAAGTGGGACCAGTGCCACGTAAAGTGACGGCACAAGGGGATACGTACCCCTGTTTGGTCCACTCGCTTTACGGCCATTTGAAAGCGAGGGTCGTTAAAAAGATACAGGAGGGAAGATACGTTAATGTATTTGAGCTCTCTCTAGATGCGTTTAGGGCCAAAGAAAGAGCGGCGGACGGCTCAGGCCCAAAGAAAGTGCGTAGGCCGGAGACGTACGAGGAATGGCTTAAATGCTTCCGTGTGCTGGCTGCGTGCTATGTTGACAGATGGCCATTGCAGGGGCACAACCTGTTTAAGTACCAGGATACCATAGAGGATATCCGTACGAGATTTAAGGAAGGTGCATGGCGTGAATACGACATGGCCTTCAGGAGAAAGATGGTAGGGAACCCCTTACTGCATTTTGGGATGCAGGATATGCACTTCTGGTCCAAACTGGGAGTGGAGGGCGGTTCCCCCTCCCCCGTGGCGTCACGTCAAGCTCCGCTGCGCCAAGGGCTGCGGCTGGGCAGGAAGGGGAGGGAATGCTGGAAATTCTAGGATAGGCAGTGTGATAGGGGGAGCAGTTGCTCTTTTCGTCACATCTGCAAGTTCTGTGCTGGGCCTCACCCAGGAGCTGATTGCGGAAAACGAAAGGACCAGGGACAGCCCAAACTCCCGCCTAAGTCGGGAGTTACAATCAAGGGCACCAACCCCGCTTAGGTTGAAGGCCATGTTGATATGGCTGGCGAACTACCCCGACATAGAGGCAGCTGAGCTGCTGAGGTCGGGGTTGGAATGGGGTTTTCGGATACCGGTCATGGGACGGGTGGTGGGTTCCCCAGTGCACAGAAATTTGAAAACGGCCTAGTAATTCCCACACGTAGTTCGGGAAAAGTTGGCAAAGGAGGTGGCGCTGGGCAGGGTGTCCGGGCCATTCTCCACCTGCCCGATGGAAGATCTGGTGATCTCCCCATTGGGAGTGGTGCCCAAGAAAGAGGAAGGGAAGTTCTGGTTAATACATCACCTTTCTTTCCCAAAAGGGGAGTCAGTTAACGACGCAATTGACCCAGTATTGAGTTCTGTGCACTATCAATCTTTTGATCGTGCACTGAACGTGGTCAGGGCGTGCGGACCGGGGGCGTTGTTGGCGAAGCTAGACATTGAGTCGGCCTTCCGCCTACTGCTGCTGCATCCCTCGGCATTCAGACTCATGGGCATGAAGTTTGAAGGGGAATATTATGTGGACAGGTGTTTGCCGATGGGCTGCTCATTGTCCTGTTCCCTCTTCCAGTGTTTTAGCTCGTTCCTGCATTGGGTATTGTACAAGGCGTCCAGTGGGGGAGCTGTGGCACACTACTTGGACGATTTATTGCTGGTTGGGAGGGCCGGTTCCATGGAGTGTGAACGGCTTATGGAAGTCATGCAGGACATGATGTCACGCTTTGGAGTGCCGCTCACGGACGACAAAACGCAGGGGCCTTGCACCTGTCTCACATTTCTGGGGATAGAAATAGACACAGTGCAGGCGGAATGCAGGCTGCCCATGGACAAGGTTATCCGGATGTTGTATGCGGTCCGAAGGCTGAAAGGGGTAAGCAGGGTGGCAATAAAAGAGGTGCAGTCACTGCTGGGCCTCCTGAATTTTGCGGGTAGGGTGATTCCGATGGGTAGAGCATTTAACCGCAGATTGGAGGGCCTTCTGAAAGGCCCTACTGGTCTGGCGAAATGGGCAAGCGTTTCGGCAGACGTCAGGTAGGACCTGGAGATATGGGAAAAATTCTTGGTGAATTTTAACGGGGTGTGCCTATGGAGGGGTAGGAAAGTACCTAACAAGGCAATAAACTTGTACACGGATGCAGCGGGGGGTTTCGAGTATGGAGCATACCTGGATGGTGAATGGAGTGCTGCTCCATGGCCGCGGGAATGGATAGCTGCGGGATACACCAAAAACTTGACGCTTTTGGAGTTATTCCCGATAGTGGTGGCTGTGGAAATTTGGGGGGATAGATTGGCTAATAGAGAGGTGGTGTTCTGGACGGACAACCTGAGTGTGGTGTACGCCATTAATAGGCTGTCTGCGTCATCGCCAGCGGTTGTGTGCTGCCTGCGGCATCTGGTGTTACGATGCTTGCAGTGCAATATACAATTTACCGCCAAACACGTCCCGGGAGTGCAGAACATTATTGCGGATGCACTCTCTCAATTTAAATGGGAGCAGTTTAGAGCAGCGGCACCCATGGCGGCAGAGAAGGGGTTAACATGCCCTTCTTCTCCTTGGCAGCTGGTGAAGGTTGGATGAGCATACTGGCCTTGGTTAAGGCATCCTTGGCGCCAAGGACATGGTCACTGGGACTGCTGGGAGGCGTTCTGTCAACGCAGAGGTGTGCAGGTACAAAGGGCTTCTACAGTACTGGTGTTAGATTGGTTGGCTTTATTGCGGTCAGAAGGGGTCAGTAAGGCTGGCGCGAGCGGTAGGCTATCGGCGTTGGCTTTCTTTAACAAGGCGCTGGGCTTTGAGGACCACTCTGGAACATTCCTAGTAAGGAAGGTGTTGAAAGGGTGGGGCAGGTTTGCCCCCCGGCAAAAAGATCGGAGGGAACCCATTACCCAGGAGAGGCTGAGGGCATTGGCAAAGGGCGTGGCAAAAGTTTGCACCTCAGATTATGAGCAGCTTCTTTTTAAAACGGCATTTGCATTGGCATTTGCAGGAGCGCTCCGGGTGGGGGAACTTGTGGCGGCGGCCAAAGATAAGGGCCGCGGTGGAATACAGTTAGAGCACGTCCGTTTGACGGACGGGGGGCTCCTGCTGTTTGTACCCAGGTCCAAGACGGACCAGGAGGGGGTGGGGGCGTGGTTACCCCTAGAACGACAGGAGTTTGAGGATTGTTGCCCGGTGTTTTGTGTGGAGCAATACCTTAAGGTGCGGCCGGAGGGAGGGCAACTGCTCCTGATTCATGAGGACGGTTTGGCCCTGTCGGTCTTTCAATTCCACCAGGTACTGGCAAAAATGGCTAACCATGCAGGGCTGGATCCGGGCAGGATCGCCCCGCATTCTTTTAGAATAGGCGCAGCGACCAACGCAGCTCAAAAAGGAGTTGTGGTGGCTGAAATTAAGCGCTTGGGTAGATGGAAATCCTCCCAGTACAAAACGTATATTAGACCGGCAAAAGGTCACTGCTAGAGCGCGGGCATGTTGAGGGTCAATATTCCAAGGAAGGGGTTTTTTCTTGGGGGACCCAGGCTGTGCAGGGGCATTTTGTTCATGGTGGTGTACTCTGTTTCATCAGGTGTTGAGAATGTGAAAGCGCCTCCGGTTCGTGTATGGATAGTAGGCCATTCATACATCCACTGGGCTCATTTCAGGGCGTTGCGATCCCCGGAGGGACAGCAACTTGGATTCCCAACGTCCAAGGCAAGCTTTTGGTGGTTAGGGCGCAGGGAATTGTCGTGGGCCGATTTGCCGGCACTCTTACAGGAGGCGCACAAAAGGTGGGGGCGGCCTAACATTTTAGTGCTGCACCTCAGGGGAAATGACTTGGGGGCATTGCCCGTGCTGGATTTGATCAAGAGAATGACAGCCGATGTGCAATGGATGCACACTTGGTTGCAGGGTGTGACTTTGGGGTGGTCAAATGTAGTTGCTCGACTGCACTGGCGGCACATTGTCACACAGAGGGCTGCATATAATGTGTGCAAGAAGGTGAACAGGGAGATGGGAAGAGCGGTCACGGGCATTGGGGGTTTCGTGGTTAGGCACAAAACGATAACGGCCGACAAAAGGGACCTATTTAGGCCAGATGGAGTACACCTTATGGACGTAGGGTTGGATATGTTCCTAAGGGATGTCAGGGGAGCATTGTTGGGGGTTATTCGTTAATATAAGTGCTGAAATGGTTGTTGTTGCAATCTGTTAAATCCTTATATGGTTATTGTTATGATAGTTAAATTATGGTTAATTACTGGGTTCCTGTTGGTTTGGTTTGGCGGCAAGAGTTCGCCTGGCTCTTGTGGCGGGTGGTCAATGCCCTGGGGAGCGGGCACAAGGAGAGAAGAGTGACGGTCCTGGAAAAGGGAGGGGTTATGCCTGCCAGGCGCTGGCCTGGGGGTCCTCTCCCTCGCAATGGGACCGAAGACCTCTAAACATCACAGCTCTCTCTGAGTGCCATGGGTCGTGACACCCGGGTGTCATGCTGCAGGTATCGAAAGGGGCCTTGACCATCTGCTAGTAGGGGCTAGGTTAGGGTGAGATGCCGCCAACGTTTAGGATCACGAACTTGTTGCCAAGTCTCGTTGATAGGTTGATCAAGTGCCTAAGGGTAATTTGAATGACGCTTAGGCACAAGTTAAAGTGTTTATTTAATAAACGTGAACCGTGACCGGTTCTTTCTCCCAAACAAGTAGTGTTGTGTCTTATTTACTAGATAAGGTATTAGACAGTAAGAAGGACGGAATAGATGGTTTAAACCTTATGGTAGTGGAGGGCCCTCTAGTGGGCCTGGAACAAAATTAAGGGTTTACCAACTTGAAGTCTGGAGTAATGCTAAATGGTGTTGTTACAATGTTGCAAATTGGAGAGGAGGTGTCTGTTTCTTACCTTTATAGGGTCCTGCAACAGTGAGATCAGCCTCTTTCGGTTTCCAGACTTCAAGAATCAGGTTTCCCCGCCCACCCGTCCCTGGATGAAGAGATTGGCGGCTACTATGCGGCTGTGTAGGGTGAGTTGGCTCGGCAGGGGTGGGTTTAATTGAGCTAGCCCGCAGTAAGACCGAGCCCTTAATGTAGCCATCCACCCCTGCGGTTGAGTTGTATGATTCGGCTGGCAGGGGGTGCCTTACCAGGCTGGTTGGACATGCCTCAGCTGGCGGGTGGTCAATGCCCTGGGGAGCGGGCACAAGGAGAGAAGAGTGACGGTCCTGGAAAAGGGAGGGGTTATGCCTGCCAGGCGCTGGCCTGGGGGTCCTCTCCCTCGCAATGGGACCGAAGACCTCTAAACATCACAACTCTCTCAGAGTGCCATGGGGCGTGACAGCCGGGTGTCACGCTGCAGGTATCGAAAGGGGCCTTGACCATCTGCTAGTAGGGGCTAGGTTAGGGTGAGATGCCGCCAACGTTTAGGATCACGGACTTGTTGCCAAGTTTCGTTAATAGGTTGATCAAGTGCCTAAGGGTAATTTGAATGACGCTTAGGCACAAGTTAAAGCGTTTATTTAATAAACATGAACCGTGACCGGTTCTTTCTCCCAAACAAGTGGTGTTGTGTCTTATTTACTAGATAAGGTATTAGACAGTAAGAAGGACGGAATAGATGGTTTAAACCTTATTGAGAAATTGTAAATCTGTTACTAATTTTACTATTTAGTTTGTACAGAAACCTGATGGAAATTGGCATTTAACAATTGATTAAGGTAAATTACATCCAGTGACATCTGCCTAGGCATCAAAATGTCAGAGAGGTTCCTATTTTTTTTCCTTTATCCCTCAAAATACAAAGTTTTATTTAAGCCTTGATATAGCAAACAGTTATTGGTTTGTATCTCTGCACCCAAAGTCACAGTACAAGTTTGTTTTCAAGTGGAAAAAAAGAAGATCAAGTTATATTTATGTCTTCCTGTGGTCCTGAACAATTCAGCAACAATTTTCCATAAAAAGATGGCTACTATTCTATCAAGATTGTCAAGACTATTAGCACTTCTGCAATATGTTGATGATTTGGTATGTACTACATAAACAGAAAAAGAACATTTTAAATTGTTAACAGAATTGTTGAAATTATTGGCAAATGCTGGACTAAAAGTGAATATAAAAAAATGCCAATTTTTACAGACAACAGTGAACTTTACATGAGTGACAATATCATCTGAAAGAAAGACTCCAGATCAACAAAAATGGATGTCATAAAAAGACTAAACATACCTGTGTCAAAGACTGTTTTAAGATAATTTTGGGATTGTTCCAATACCAAAGAGACTTTATTCCAAAGTTTAACGTTTTGGCTGGACCCTTGTATGACTTGCTAAAGAAATAAAACGTTTGAGAACTTAAAAAAGGATCAATACGATGGCGTTGCTTACACAGACCTCAGAAAAGTGTTTCAATTGGAAGTTACTACTTAAAAAATAAATAAAAAAAAGAAAGACTGTATCTGCAGTGCTATGTAAAGAGAAGGTTGGAAAACTGAGACTAGTGACCTATGCATCACGACCTTTGAAAATAACTGAAGAGAAGTATTCCTGTGTGAGGAACAGTTGTCAGTATTCTGGATATAAGAACATTTTACATAACATTATTTCAAAAAGTGTTATTGCAAAGTTCACATTTTCCTTTGAACTTACTGGTGAAACTAGGAAACAGTATAATTTCATCTGAAAGATTTTAAAAGTGGTGCTGATGCTAATGAAAAGAAAAATAGACATTAAAATAAACAAACAACTTTGTTGCCAGCATGTTTGCTATATGAAGGTGAACTACATTTAAATAGTCACTTTTTTGTGTTCTCTTTTTCCTCTCAATTCAAGTTTATATATTTTGGTGCAAAGTACAGATGTTTACTGTGATGGTTCTTTTTATCATAAGGATGGTAAAGCATATACAGGTTTTTCAATAATTTTACCTGATAAAATAGATATGCATTTATGTGAGATACATTATTCTCAATATGCTAAATTGGCTAATGTTTGTTGTACATTGGAACACTAAGCAGATATGGCTATTGACATTTATAATAATAGTGCATATGTGGTTAATACACTGACAATGCTTCCTTTGTATGTATATAATGGTTTTAAGTCATATGATGAAAGACATTGGTACATACAAATCTGTTGGAGTATATTTCATATTTGCTAAATAAATGTAAATTGCCATATGTAATAATTAAAGTAAAAAGCTCACACTAAAAGTGATGAACATAATGAACAAAATAACTTAGTTGATGCTTGTGCTTAAAAAAGGCTGCAAAACAAGTAAAATTATGGGAGTTCCATGAGGAACCTGAGATTTCTGCAATTACATTAGAAAAATAAAATTAAAAAGATAAAATAAAAATAAAGCAAATTTGGTGTCATTGCAAAATTCTTATGTTTCTTATGTAATGTTAAAATAAAGGCATTTAGCAGGGAAACCTTTATCACTGCCAGTATCATGGGCAAATGACAAAATTATAAAATCTGAAGAAAATTGAACTTTAATGTCCTTAAATAAGTAAAATATGTTGTTTGTATTTCCAGTTGTTGTATTCCTTAAAGAGACAGTAAACACCAGAATTTTGTTGTTTTAAAAAAATAGATAATCTCTTAAGTACCAATTCCTGAGTTTTGCATAACCAACACAGTTTTAATTATACAAGTTTTACCTCTGTAATTACCTTGTATATAAGCCTCAGAAGACTGCCCCTTATTTCAGTTATTTTGATAGACTTGTAGTTTAGCCAATCAGAGCTGTCTTTATGGTAAATTCACGCGCATGAGCTCAATTTTATCTATATGATACACGTGAACTAATGCCCTCTAGTGGTAAAAAATATATATAAAAATGCATTTAGATTACAGGTGGTCTTCAAAGTCTAAGAAATTTACATATGAACCTCCTAGGATTTGCTTTCAACTAAGAATATTAAGAGAGCAAAGCAAAATTGGTGAAACAAGCGAATTGGAAAGTTGTTTAAAATTACATACCCTATTTTAAACATGAAAGTTTATTTTCCCTTTAAGAATGTGTAGATTAATTTTCAAAAAATTAATTTGCTTCCTATAGGCGGACATTATTCTGCAGATAGAACATGTGACAAAAATACAGAAAGATTTGTAATGGTGGCCACCAATGAAAGATAATATTTTTTGTTTTTTTCCAATATGTTCTAGAAATTTGCCTTGTCTGCAGTTTAATTCTTCAGTCAATATGAATCAATAATTATTAGAAAGGAGCAGTAGAAAGGCGTAATAAATACTATAAACAATTATAAACTAAAATTTGCAGTATTAAACTTTCAACATGGAAAAAAATATTACCTTTATGTTTTTACTTTTCCCCATGACAAACCTTGGTTACAAATATAAATAGATATTATTTTGTTTTGTTGGTTTTTACCTAGAATACTAGAAGAATACATGTATAGTTTAGTGGTAATAGATGTATTTACAAAATGGATTGAGGTTTTTTTCCAAAAACAAATCAAGTAGTTTTTATAGTTGCATAGGTTATTTATTTGAGCTTTTCTCTAGATGGGAATGCCATTTGTAGTAGAAAGTAATAATGAGCCTGCATTTAGTGGGAAAATATTTCAAGGAAATTAATTAATCATTAGGAATTAAGCATAAATTATATATTGCTTATAGACTGTAATCATCAGGAGCAGTAGAAAGGGGTAATAAATACTATAAACAATTATAAACTAAAATTTGTAGTATTAAACTTTCAACATGGAAAAAAATGTTACCTTTATGTTCAATGACCATAAGATTTATCCTACATTCTACTACAGGTGTCACGCCATATCAAGTAATAACTTGTAGATTGAATAAAACATTTGGAAGGACTTTACTTTCAATTGCTACATCAAATTTACAAGGGGCAATAATAAAAATTTGGATAAAAACATAAATTATGCTTACCTGATAATTTTCTTTCTATTTATGAAGAAAATGAGTATCACAGCATATTGACAATGTAAATATGTCGGTAGCTCAAAATATTGTAAGGAGTAAAGCTCAAATAAAAACATATTTTGACAAAATGTTAGACCTTTTGAAATATAATGTAATAGTTTTAGTAATGATAATGAGATTTTATGTCTAAAAAAAAGTCGCTCATTTGTTCCTAAAATGAATTGTTCTTTTTGTGTTTTGGATAAAGATAATTTTATTGTTTATTTCTTTGAAATAATGTATACGAAAACAAAAAAACCTATTTTAAATGGTATTATATTAAATAATTTTAAGAATATATGAATTAACAGATACTGCATTTGATTTTTCTTAGAAAGAATTTGAAGAAATACCAAAAAGATGACAACCTATCTTCAAGTTGGGAAAATCCATGTCCTAATGTTGTTATGACTGATTATGGAGGGTTTTGCTGGACGAAATTCTTTTGCATTTTCAGAGGACTGCATGGGTATTTTGGGTTTGACTCAGACAACTTCTAGATGGAAATCGTGATTGTGGTATCAAAATCAATGTAGCTGAACTAGTTTTGGAAGATGATCAACAACATCAAAATAAACATTATGATCCTGAATGTATTAACATAGCATTGGGCAAAGGATCCAGTCTAATGTTACAAAGTTATACAGAATGGGTTAAATGTGGCAAATAAACATCTATTTAGGTTTATTTTTGCAAAATATAAAAGTCAAGGACAATGACATTATTTTGGGAACAAAAGAATGTTACAACATCCGATTGTACGAGTTTACTTTAAAAATGTTAATTGTTGTTAAATGTATAATTATTTTGTTTATGTTAATTTTGTATAAAGAGAATAGTAGAATATAGAGTAATGTGCTAAACCTTACGTTACACTATAAGGCCTAGCAAAGGGGTGGACTGTAAGATTTTAATGAGTATATAAATGGTGTCCATATTGTTACAGAGAAGGTTAGTGTGTGCTTATGACTATTTTTAACATCAGGCATGATATAATGCTGACTTAGTCAGTTATCAAGCATATAACATATATGGATATGGGAGTGACAAGTATTGCAAAGGGCTTCAAATAACTCACAATACCTAGTTTGGAACATGGCCAAAAGTGTATTGTCAGCGGTTATAAGTGTATAAGAATCAGGGAGAAATAATGGTAGCTAGAGTTCATCTTTGGAAGGGAAAACACCAACAAGCTATAGCCGGGACTCCCACAGGAAACAAACGTGGTAATATTCATTTATGTATTATTTCTCTGTTAAATTGTTTTTATGTGTTTAACCTTGTAAACAGTAACATGTAATCTTGTTATTTATCTGTTCTTTAATAAATGTGTGATGGTTTAAATAGTTGAAGGTAGTATGGTTCTCTGTTTCTGGAGGGTTTCAAAAGATATACAGTACGGTATATGAAATTGTTTTTAGACGTGAATGGTTTTTAACATAAGATCCTTTGGTTATTTAAGAGTAATATCTTACAATATCACTAATACCTCAAAATTTCCATTTGTTTGACATTGTGTCCATTTCTTTTTAACCCCTTGGGCCAAATGGACTTCGATCTATGTCATGGAATACATAGCCGTTTTTACCGCATAACGTAGATCTATGTCCATAATGCTGAAAGCCTAAGCATAATTACTATTTGTGGGCTTCCAGATTCTGCCTTTGTATGGTAATGGAGGACGATCAACCTACACTACGACAATTAAGTTTGGAAGGGAGAGGAGGGTTGGCATGCTACTACAGAAAAAATAATCAGAGAGCGGGTCTAAAAGATTTTCGCAGGGAGGGGGGAGGTAGGGAGAAAGAGGGGAACCCTACACTGCAGAAAAAACTATATATTAATATATGTATAAATAAATAAATAATATTATAAACTTGGTAAATATATATATATATATATATATATATATATATATATATCTTTCTCTATCTATTTGTATCTATCTATCTATCTATCTATCTATCTATCTATCTATCATCTATGTTTTTACTGTTACAATGCCGGTGCATTCTCACCATCTTTCTGCAACTACTAGGATGCTTTAAAAAAATTTATGGACTTCAGCCATCTTCACAATCCAATATAGTGCCCCTTCCTCAGTATATATTTGTGTATTTTTGTAATACACATGCAGTACAGTAATACATATGCAGTACAGTAATATACATGAAGTACAGTAATACACATGCAGTACAGTAATGCACATGAATTAAAGTAATACACATGCAGTAAAGTAATACACATAAAGCAAAGTAATACACATGCAGTACAGTAATACACATGCGGTACAGTAATACACATGAAGTACAGTTTTACATATGCAGTACAGTAATACATATGAAGTACAGTAATACACAAGCAGTACAGTAATGCACATGCAGTACAGTAATACACATGAAGCCCATTAATACATATGCAGTACAGTAATACACATGCAGTACAGTATTACACATGCGGTACAGTAAAACACATGAAGTACAGTAATACATATTCAGTACAGTAATACATATGAAGTATAGTAATACACATGCAGTACAGTAATACACATGAAGTACAGTAATATACATAGAGTACAGTAATGCACATGAAGTACAGTAATATGCATGCAGTACAGTAATACACATAAAGCACAGTAAAACACATGCAGTACAGTAATACATGTGAAGTACAGTAATACGCAAGCAGTACAGTAATACACATGAAGTACAGTAATACACATGCAGTACAGTAATACACATGAAGCATATTAATACATATGCAGTACAGTAATACACATGCAGTACATTAATAAACATGCAGTAAAGTAAAACACATGAAGTACAGTAATACATATGCAGTACAGTAATACATATGCAGTACAATAATACACATGAAGTACAGTAATACATAAGAAGTACAGTAATACACATTCAGTACAGTAATACACATGAAGTACAGTAATACACATGCAGTACAGTAATACATATGAAGTACAGTAATACACATGTGTTACAGTAATACATATGCTTTACAGTAATATACATGCAGTACAGTAATATACATGAAGTACAGTAATACACACGAAGTACAGTAATGCACATTAAATACAGTGCTTAACCTCTTTCTATCAGTAATACACACTCCCAGGGGTTTTACCCTTCTTACTGTCAAGAAGCATTCAGCATAAATTGCTCTGTGAAATATTAAGTGATTTTATATGTTTTAAGTTAACTGACACTATCAAATAAATAGAAATATTTTTCAACTTCTGTAAAATAGTTTTATCTAATTAATAGCGGTTGTGCAAATTATGCAAAATCTAAATCTGAATAAGGAATCAGTTACATCCATTATAGTTACAGTGAGACCTAGCTTAGCATTTTTTAACTTGATTATAGCAAGTAGAGATTTGCATTTGATTTGTCAAGAATACACAATTATAAAGAAAAACGGATATTTGTTTCATTTTTGTGAAACGACTATCTGAATGAATGCACCAGCAAAAATGAAAGAAAATAAATAAATAATGATAACATTTGTCAGTATTCATTTTTTTAAAAAAAATATTTTTGAGTTAATACTTATCTTTTGTGCGCAGGAGAGTGCGCTAACTTGATAATTTACACACCAGCAGGAGACGCAGACGGCTCCCAGGACCTGCACTAAAGGTAAGTATAGAACTACAGGTGATCTTTTTTACCTTCAGCTGTGAACATTTACTTTAGTTTTAATGAATTCAAATGTAAATTTTTAATCAAAATTCAGTATTCATTTAGTTTTAAACAAAGCAAATACCGAATAGTGCAGCCCAACCATATTCGGGTATAAGAATTTCCATGAATATTTGTTATTAAAAAAAAATGTCATAAAAAACTAATGGCTAGATTTAGAGTTTTGTCGGTAACGACCCGCGTAGCTAACGCTGGCTTTTTTTCCCCCGCACCTTTTAAATACCACTGGTATTTAGAGTTCACAGAATGGCTGCGCTAGGCTCCAAAAAAGGAGCGTAGAGCATTATTTACCGCCACTGCAACTCTCAATACCAGCGGTGCTTACAGACGTGGCCAGCTTCAAAAACGTGCTTGTGCACGATTCCCCCATAGGAAACAATGGGGCAGTTTGAGCTGAAAGAAAACCTAACACCTGCAAAAAAGCAGCGTTCAGCTCCTAACGTAGCCCCATTGTTTCCTATGGGAAAACACTTCCTAAGTCTGCACCTAACACACTAACATGTACCCCGAGTCTAAACACCCCTAACCTTACACTTATTAACCCCTAATCTGCCGCCCCCGCTATCGCTGACCCCAGCATTTTATTATTAACCCCTAATGTGCCGCTCCTTACACCGCCGCCACCTATGTTATCCCTATGTACCCCTAATCTGCTGCCCCTAACACCGCCGACCCCTATATTAAATTTATTAACCCCTAATCTGCCGTCCCCATTGTCGCCTCCACCTACCTACAATTATTAACCCCTAATCTGCCGACCGGACCTCGCCGCTACTCTAATAAATGTATTAACCCCTAAAGCTAAGTCTAACCCTAACCCTAACACCCCCCTAAATTAAATATAATTTAAATCTAACGAAATAAATTAACTCTTATTAAATAAATTATTCCTATTTAAAGCTAAATACTTACCTGTAAAATAAATCCTAATATAGCTACAATAAAAATAATAATTATATTGTAGCTATTTTAGGATTAATATTTATTTTACAGGCAACTTTGTATTTATTTTAACCAGGTGCAATAGCTATTAAATAGTTAATAACTATTTAATAGCTACCTAGTTAAAATAATTACAAAATTACCTGTAAAATAAATCCTAACCTAAGTTACAATTAAACCTAACACTACACTATCAATAAATTAATTAAATAAAATACCTACAATTATCTACAATTAAACCTAACACTACACTATCAATAAATTAATTAAATACAATACCTACAAATAAATACAATTAAATAAACTAACTAAAGTACAAAAAATAAAAAAAGAACTAAGTTACAAAAAATAAAAAATATTTACAAACATTAGAAAAATATTACAACAATTTTAAGCTAATTACACCTACTCTAAGCCCCCTAATAAAATAACAAAGCCCCCCAAAATAAAAAAATGCCCTACCCTATTCTAAAATTAAAATAGAAAAGCTCTTTTAACTTACCAGCCCTTAAAAGGGCCATTTGCGGGGCATGCCCCAAAGAATTCAGCTCTTTTGCCTGGAAAAAAAACCATACAATACCCCCCCAAAATTACAACCCACATACCCCTAATCTAACCCAAACCCCCCTTAAATAAACCTAACTCTAAGCCCCTGAAGATCTTCCTACCTTATCTTCACCACGCCGGGTATCACCGATCGGTCCAGGCTCTGATGTCTTCATCCAAGCCCAAGCGGGGACTGAAGACGTCCATCCTCCGGCTGAAGTCTTGATCCAAGCCCAAGTGGGGGCTGAAGACGTCCATCCTCCAGCTGAAGTCTTGATCCAAGCGGCCGCTGAAGAAGTCCATCATCAGGCAGACGTCTTCATCCTATCCGGGCAGAAGATGAGATCCGGACCGGTAGACATCTTCATCCAAGTGGCATCTTCTATCTTCTTCCATCCGATGATGAGTGGCTCCATCTTCAAGACCTCCGGCGCGGATCCATCCTCTTCAGCCAATCAGATTGAGTTTGCATTCTATTGGCTGATCGGAACAGCCAATAGAATGCAAGCTCAATCTGATTGGCTGATTCCATCAGCCAATCAGAATTTTCCTACCTTATTTCCGATTGGCTTATAGAATCCTATCAGCCAATCGGAATTCGAGGGACGCCATCTTGGATGGCGTCCCTTAAAGGAACCTTCATTCTGTTTTAGGACGTCGTAAGAAGAGGATGGATCCGCGGCGGAGGTCTTGAAGATGGAGCCGCTCGTGATCGGATGGAAGAAGATAGAAGATGCCGCTTGGATGAAGATGTCTACCGGTCCGGAACTCCTCTTCTGCCCGGATAGGATGAAGACTTCTGCCCGATGATGGACTTCTTCAGCCGCCGCTTGGATCAAAACTTCAGCCGGAGGATGGATGTCTTCAGCCCCCGCTTGGGCTTGGATCAAGACTTCAGCCGGAGGATGGACGTCTTCAGCCCCCGCTTGGGCTTGGATCAAGACATCGGAGCCTGTACCGATTGGTGATACCCGGTGTGTGGAAGATAAGGTAGGAAGATCTTCAGGGGCTTAGTGTAAGGTTTATTTAAGGAGGGTTTGGGTTAGATTAGGGGTATGTGGGGGGTGGTGGTTTGTAATGTTGGGGGGGTATTGTATGTTTTTTTTTCTAAGCAAAAGAGCTGAATTATTTGGGGTATGCCCTGCAAAAGGCCCTTTTAAGGGCTGGTAAGGTAAAAGAGCTTTTCTATTTCAATTTTAGAATAGGGTAGGGCATTTTTTTTATTTTGGGGGGCTTTGTTATTTTATTAGGGGGCTTAGAGTAGGTGTAATTAGCTTAAAATTGTTGTAATATTTTCTAATGTTTGTAAATATTTTTTTATTTTTTGTAACAGTTCTTTTTTTATTTTTTGTACTTTAGTTAGTTTATTTAATTGTATTTATTTGTAGGTATTGTATTTAATTAATTTATTGATAGTGTGGTGTTAGGTTTAATTGTAGATAATTGTAGGTATTTTATTTAATTAATTTATTGATATTGTAGTTTTAGGTTTAATTGTAACTTAGGTTAGGATTTATTTTACAGGTAATTTTGTAATTATTTTAACTAGGTAACTATTTAATAGCTATTGTACCTGGTTAAAATAAATACAAAGTTGCCTGTAAAATAAATATTAATCCTAAAATAGCTACAATGTAATTATTATTTATATTGTAGCTATATTAGGATTTATTTTACAAGCAAGTATTTAGCTTTAAATAGGAATAATTTATTTAATAAGAGTTAATTTATTTCGTTAGATTTAAATTATAGTTAACTTAGGGGGGTGTTAGGGTTAGGGTTAGACTTAGCTTTAGGGGTTAATACATTTATTAGAGTAGCGGTGAGGTCCAGTCGGCAGATTAGGGGTTAATAATTGTAGGTAGGTGGAGGCGACATTGGGGGCGGCAGATTAGGGGTTAATAAATTTAATATAGGGGTCGGCGGTGTTAGGGGCAGCAGATTAGGGGTGCATAAGGATAATGTAGGTGGCGGCGGTGTGCGGTCGGCAGATTAAGGGTTAAAAAAATTTAATAGAGTGGCGGCGATGTGGGGGGACCTCGGTTTAGGGGTACATAGGTAGTTTATGGGTGTTAGTGTACTTTAGAGCACAGTAGTTAAGAGCTTTATTAACCGGCGTTAGCCCAGAAAGCTCTTAACTCCTGGATTTTTTCTGCGGCTGGAGTTTTGTCGTTAGATTTCTAATGCTCACTTCAGCCAAGACTCTAAAAACCGGCGTTAGAAAGATCCCATTGAAAAGATAGGATACGCAAATGGCGTAGGTGGATCTGCGGTATGGAAAAGTCGCGGCTGCAAAGTGAGCGTTAGACCCTTTCCTGACTGACTCTAAATACCAGCGATAGCCCAAAACCAGCGTTAGGAGCCTCTAACGCTGGTTTTGACGGCTAATGCCAAACTCTAAATCTAGCCGTTAATTTTCTTGGCTGCTCAAGCGTAATAGCAAGTACCTTACTGGCTACGTATATTTCCTAAATGCCCCAACTGCAACATGAAAATATTATTGTTTTAAATCTTTCATGTGGGCAGAAATAAGAGGCAATTATGCTTATCTCAGGTTTTTACTCATTTGTTTCAGATTTTTGAACTACAGATAACACATCTGCATGAACTAGAGATAAAACATCTGCATCAAATTCATTTTTCTATTTTCACAACAGTTTTACTGACTGTAGATGCAAAATCTCACAAATAAATAATAATGATTACAACTTATAGAGTAAATACCCACACAGCACAGACAGGTCATGTTTAATAGTGTGCATCTTACATTGTAAACAAAAAAAATATGTAAAATTAAATCTCACATTTCAGTGTACGATAAGGGAAATTATATTTATCTAACATTATCCTGCAGGCATTATCTGGCCTATTTAACAAACTTTACCATAGTTCTACCTTACCTGGCACATTTCACCGTGTCACTTTGGTATTACAATTGATACACTATCACATTATCTGGCATTAACACAAATTATATTAGTGTTCTTATCAACTCCATCCCTGCCCCTAACAGGTCAAATTGTAAGGATTTCCGCACCTGCACAGGTGAGTCACTAGCAGTGAATATGTAGCTGACCAACCCAGGCTGGGAAATAAAATCTCACTTGTCTGGGTGGAATTAACAAAACAAAAGCACAACTTTCTGGCTAAGATTTATGATGCCACAAAAGGGGACAAAGATGGCATCTGCTACATAAAATAGAAAGAGTGAAAAGGAGAATGTATTGGATCTTTAGGATTAGAACTGGGTTAAATGCTTTATAAATCAGTAATATGTTTGATAGTGTTTAACAATTTTTTTAAAAAATGTCAAAATAATTTTTAGATTATGATTAGAGATTATTCAAATTTAAAAAAGGCCTTTAATAAAGCAATCATTAGCAAAATCTACTTATTCTCCCATCTCATACCAATTACTTTATTGATTTACTATGATTTTATTATTTATTGTTTTTATTATGATCATAATACATGATAACAACTCAGGTTATAAGAATTAATAGAAATTTGTATTTACCATATAGTAGAAAAATGAAGTGGCTTTTCTTCATATGTCTTTGGCCAAATGTCAGAGTCCATCTCGTCCTGCATCTGTATAATACCCCCCAGTATGATATCACCAGGCTTGGAGTAGCTGTATGTGTTAGTGTGCAGACCCTGCTCAAGGTAACAGGAGTCCACAAACCTCATCTCTTCTCCGCCGGCAGGGACCATAATTAGCATCCAGTGTAGGGACAGGAGTCTGTAGTTCATGATCAGCAGAATCCAGACAGTAAACATGTACTTTATAGGCTGCATTAAAGCAAACTCACTGGGCAATCAGCTGTAGGAACTGCACAGTGTATAGTGAGATAGGCTTAGCTGGCAGTTTTGGTGCATATATATGACAAAAACAATCTCCCTTAATAAACCTATAAAATATTAGGCAGTAACAGCAAGAATACAATACTGCAGCTGTGCTTTAGGCATAAAGTATATTGTGCAGGTTATGTTAAATTACAAGCAGCACTTGTAAGCAGATCTCAGTTTGCTTCAGTAGTGAGACTGAATTTGGCAATAAGGATCCTCTGATTATATAATCTCTCACACAATTGCCTCTATATTTAATAAATAGTGATGTAATTCTTATTGTACAAATATAACTTACTTATAAAACAAATGTTACAGCTACATGAGAGTTATAAATACAAATTAGTACTAATGTGAGCAATAATAACCAGAGAAAATAAACTCGCTGGAGATTTGTTACTGTTTGGTATTAAGAGAGCATTCCCCACAGTAAAATCATCACACAAATCTATTGTTATTATGTTATCAAGTCCAGCCTGATGTGAAATAAAACTTCTTATTCATGAGCCAAAGGGCTGAAGTTTATATCTTAAAGGGGCATGAAACCCAAAAATTGTCTTTCATGATTTAGGTAGAACAAACCTATTTAAACAACTTTCCAGTTTACTTCTATTATCAAATGTGTTTCATTCTCTTGGTATCATTTGTTGAAAGAACAGCAATGCACTACTCGTTTCTAACTGAACACATGGGTGAACCAATCAAAATAGGTATATGTGATGAGAGTGGGAAGTGACATCACCAGATTGGTGGTGGGTGGTGTCGCAGTTAGTTAGGGAGATCAGTGCTACCAGATATATGTTTCCATGATCTACAATAAATAGAGTTGTACCATCTTTGCTGTGTCCTGCATGTGTCCTGCATCTCATGACATGGTGTTAGAAGTTCTTGCCTGCGCTTCTGTTTCCTGAGTAATGACGATGTCAAAGTTTACCCCACCTGAGCCTTTTGACTTCTCTCAGCCTGCAGCTTGGCCCACATGACATCAGCGGTTTCAGCGCTTCAGGATTGCTTCCAAGCTGTACAAGGAGAGTGGTGAAGTATAAGTTAATTCTCTTTTATACTCTATGGGGAAAGATGTGGAGCTAGTGTTCAATGCTTTTACTTTCCAAGAAGGGGAAGAATTTAATTTTGAAATAGTTATGAATAAACTCAGTGCCCACTTTGTGCCCTAAAGAAATGTGATTCATGAGAGGGCTTGTTTTCACAAACGTGCTCAGCGTGTGGGAGAATCTGTGAAGTCATTTGTGCTCAGCCTGTATGAACTAGCTGAATTCTGTGAGTTTGGTGTTGCTAAAGAAGAGCAAATCAGAGACAGAATAGTTATTGGAATTGCAGATGCTGAAGTCTCACTGAAGCTACAGTTGGAGGCTGAAATAACGTTAGACGGGGCTTTTAGGATGGCCCGCCAGAGTGAACTGGTGAAAAAGCAAAGTTCTGATCTGAGGTCTGAGAGTATTGTGAATGAAGTGCAGCAGTTCAGGAGAGCTGCTAATGAAAGGCACAGTGTGAGCGGTAGATCTAGGGCAACAGATAGGTCCAGAAGTGGATGGGCGCAGCATGCCCAATGCACACGGTGCAACCGTGCCCATGATCAGAGTGTCATATGCCCTGCTAAAGACAAAAGATGTAGAAAATGTAACAGGATGGACCATTTTGAAGTTGTGTGTAAGACTGAATATATTAAGGAGATGCAGGTGGATAGCGACCAGGAGGGTCAAGAAGTGTCCTTTGTGGGGTCTGTTGTTAAACGGCTGGGTTCAGAAGATGATTGGAGGGTTACTCTTACTGTAATGGGAGCCAAAGTTGCCTTTAAGATTGACACAGGAGCAGACATCACTGTAATGTCTCTTGCAGCGTTCATAAAACTGCCTCAACAGCAACAGCTGGCGAAAGTTACAACAAAAATCCATAGTCCTAGTGGCCGCATTGATTGTGCGGGGAAATTTCTTGACAGCTGCGAGTACAAGCAAAGGAAATTCACCATGTGGGTGCATGTGATTAGAGGTCAGTGTGTTAAAAACTTATTGAGCAGAAAAGCAGCCTGTGGTTTGGGCCAAGTAGCCAGAGTGAATTAGATCTCAGAAGAAATGTTTGGTGAATTGGGCCTACTGAATTGTAACCCAGTCCATATATCACTTAAAGGTGACGCAGTCCCATACAGCATTACCACTCCCCGTAGAATTCCATTCCCGCTCATGCCTCAAGTGGAGAAGGAACTTCTGCATATGGAGAATATGGGGGTTATTGAAGAGGTTGTTGAAGCAACTGACTGGTGTGCCCCCATTGTGCCCGTTTCGAAGAAAAACAGGAAGGTACGCATCTGCATAGACTTGAAAAGGCTGAATGAGGCTGTGAAGAGAGAGGGATATGTGCTGCCGACATTTGAAGACATAGCTGCGAAATTGGCGCGGGCGAAGTTCTTCTCTACATTGGATGCTTCTAGCAGCTTCTGGCAGATATCTCTAGATTCAAAGTGCCGCAAACTGACTACCTTCATTACACCAGTAAGTCGGTTTTGTTTTTGCAGACTCCCCTTCGGGATATCCTCTGCTCCTGAAATCTTCCAAAGAGAAATTAGTTCTCTTCTAAGAGACCACGTGGGCACGGCAGTCGTCATGGATGACATCTTAGTGTATGGGTCTACATTGGAGGAACATGATCAGCGATTGAGCTGTGTGCTGCAGACTATCAGAGAGTCCGGGCTAAAGCTAAACAAAGAGAAATGCCATTTTGGGAAAGCTGAGTTATGTTACTTCGGGCATATCATCAATAGGGATGGAATCAAGCCAGACCCGAGAAAATTTGTGCTATTGAACAGATGAATAATCCTTCTGATGTACATGAGCTGAAACAAATATTGGGCCTTGTAAATTATGTGGGCAGGTTCCTTCCAGATTTATCCACAATACTACACACTATCACAGAGTTGATAAAGAAAGATGTTGCCTGGGTCTGGGGACTTTCACAGGAAGAATCTTTTATGCAGGTCAAGTCCCTGCTGGGGTCTTCCCCATTGTTGGGGTTCTACGACCCTTCCAAAAAGACTGTGGTTAGTGCTGATGCGAGCAGTTATGGGTTAGGGGCTGCCCTCCTGCTGCTGAATGAAAACAAACTACAGCCCATTGCCTATTGTCCCATACACTGACGACTGCTGAGTCAAAATACGCCCAAATTGAGAAAGAGTGCCTGGCTGTAGTTTGGGCCTGTGAGCGCTTTCAGCGTTACCTAGTGGGTTTAGAGAAATTTAGTCTGGAGACTGATCATAAACTGCTAGTCCCTCTAATCAATTCCTATGCTATTGACAAAACACCCCTAAGATGCCAGAGACTTCTAATGAGGCTGCTCAGATTCAACGTTCAGTCAGTGCATTTGCTGGGGAAACAACTGGTTGTGGCAGATACACTAGCCAGGCTCCCGCTGGCTGCTGCTAAAGAGTCTTTAACGGAATCAGATGTGAAAGTGTATGTAGATTCAGTTCTGGCCTCCAAATCCATTTCTTCAAGGAAGCTAGAACAAATAAAGAAAGAGACATATTTAGATACAGACCTTCAAGTAGTTATAAAGTACATAAAAGAAGGTTGGCCCGAGAGTCGGGCAGCCTGGATGTCTTTAAGTTCTTACCAGTCAGAAAGGTTGCAGTTCATGGAGCTGGATGGGTTTACTGCTGTTCCAGGACCTCATTGTTATTCATGTTAGCATGCGGCAGGAGATGTTAAACAGGATTCATGATGGCCACTTAGGCATTACAAAGTGCAGAGAAAGGGTAGCTACGGCTGTATGGTGGCCTGGAATCAGTTCCGACATTGCAAGCCATGTGTCTAAACATGCCTTTTGCCGGGAACGCTGGCCTACTCAGAGAAGGGAGCCCTTGATTTCTACTCTGCTGCCTGCAGGCCCCGTGGCAGAAAATAGCTGCTGATTTGTGCGAACTGCACGGGAAAAAGTTCTTAGTCATGATCGACTACTATTCCAGTTATTTGGAAATTGCACCTTTGAATGAAATCACAGGTCAAGCCATTATCACTCGTCTAAAGTGCTTGTTCACCTGGTGGGGCATACCAATGGAGCTGGTGAGTCATAACGGAATGCAGTTCGCTTCCACAGAGTTCAGTTCTTTCAGCAGGGAAAATGATTTTATACATTCCACGTCAAGTCCACATTACCCGCAGACCAACGGAATGGCTGAAAGGGCAGTTCAAACAACAAAATTCATTTTTAAGCAATCTGAGCCATACCTGGACCTCTTGTCCTATAGGACGACTCACATTCAAGCCACGGGGTTTAGCCTGGCACAGCTGATGCTAGGACGCCAGATTCACACCACCTTACCCTCTGTGGGAGTCTTCCAGGAAACTAGCTCTATTCCTTGGGACAAAGTCCTTAGGAGGGATGAAGAGGCAAAAAGGGGCTATCGATTCTTCTACGACAGGAGACATTCTGTGAGGCCCTTGCAGGAGCTGAATGCGGGGCAAAGTGTCAGAATTAAACTGGATGATGTGAAGAACTGGAAGATGCCTGCTAGGGTAATTGGATGCTCTCCAGAACCAAGGTCTTATATAGTCCTTACTGATGGAGGGACAGTTACATGCCGTAACCAAAGACATCTTCAGCCTGTAGCTGAGACTTTGGAACTGGATGCCTCAGTACCACCGCCGGTGGGATCCCCTGTTTTAAAAGGGGTGCCTTCCCCTCAACAAGATCACAGCGGGGATATGTCTTTGCCTCTCAATCACCTTCTTCTGTATCAGAGGACAGTTCATGTAGAGTTACATCAAGCGGAAGAGTGGTGAAACTTCCGGCCCGATATCGGGATTAACTTTAGCTAGAACAGTGACTGTAAGTATTGGCAGAATAATCCCATGGTCACTGTGGACTAGGGTAGTCTACCCCGATGTTCAAGTCAGGATGTAATTCATGTTGTTTATATTTTCTGTAACTTGCTATTTGTTATATACTATACAAAATTGTTGTTGTATACTTTCACCTAGATTTAGAGTTCTGCAGTAGCCGTCAAAAGCAGCGTTAAGGGGTGCTAACGCTGCTTTTGGCCGCCCGCAGGTATTTAGAGTCGTGTAGGTAAAGGTGTACCGCTCACTTTCAAGCCTTGACTTTTCCATATCGCAGATCCCCTTACGCCAATTGCGTATCCTATCTTTTCAATGGGATCTTCCTAACGCTGGTATTTAGAGTCTTGGCTGAAGTGATCTGTAGAGCCTCTACTGACAAGACTCCTAACGCCAAAAAAAGTCAGTAGTTAAGAGCTTTATGGGCTAACGCCAGTTTATAAAGCTCTTAACTACTGTGCTCTAAAGTACACTAACACCCATAAACTACCTATGTAACCCTAAACCGAGGTCCCCCCACATCGCCACCAGTATAATACATTTTTTTAACCCCCAATCTGCCGACCACACACCGCCGCCACCTACATTATCCCTATGAACCCCTAATCTGCTGCCCCTAACATCGCCGACACCTACATAATATTTTTTAACCCCTAATCTGCCCCCCCAACATCGCCGCTACCTAACTACACTTATTAACCCCTAATATGAAGACCGGAACTCGCCGCCACTACAATAAATGTATTAACCCCTAAACCGCCACACCCCCGCCTCACAAACCCTATAATAAATAGTATTAACCCCTAATCTGCCCTCCCTAACATCGCCACCACCTAACCCCTAATCTGCCGACCGGACCTCCCCGCTACTCTAATAAATGTATTAACCCCTAAAGCTAAGTCTAACCCTAACCCTAACACCCCCCTAACTTAAATATAATTTTAATCTAACAAAATAAATTAAATCTTATTAACTAAAGTATTCCTATTTAAAACTAAATAATTACCTGTAAAATAAACCCTAATATAGCTACAATATAACAAATAATTATATTGTAGCTATTTTAGGATTTATATTTATTTTACAGGCAAGTTTGTATTTATTTTAACTTGGTACAATAGCTATTAAATAGTTCTTAACTATTTAATAGCTACCTAGTTAAAATAATTTCAAAATTACCTGTAAAATAAATCCTAACCTAAGTTACAATTAAACCTAACACTACACTATCAATAAATGAATTAAATAAATTACCTACAATTACATACAAATAAATAAAATAAACTAAATTACAAAAAAACCCCACTAAATTACAAAAAATAAAAAAAGATTACAAGAATATTAGGCTAATTACACCTACTCTAAGCCCCCTAATAAAATAAAAAAGCCCCCCAAAAATAATAAAGGTCCCTACTCTTTTCTAAATTAAAAGGTAACCAGCTCTTTTACCAGCCCTTAAAAGGGCTTTTTGCAGGGCATGTCCCAAAGTAATCAGCTCTTTTGCCTGTAAAAAAAACACAATACCACCCCCCAACATTACCCAAGGTGCAGACTTAGAGAGTGTTTCCCCATAGGAAACAATGGGGCTGCGTTGGGAGCTTAACGCTGCTTTTTTGCAGGTGTAAAACTTGGAAATGTTGTAAAGGTAGTAACACACAAACGCAGAGACACACAGACACACTCATTTACTGAAACACACACTCACACATAAATATTCACTTATAGACACTCCAGCAGACACGCAAAGAAACACACACTCTCTCAGACAAAGACACCCACACAGACACTCAGCACTTGTTTACATTGACCTGACAAGTAATGAGGTAGACTACAGTTTTGTCAAAAAAGGAGATTTACAAGACAACATATGGGAGGAGATTTACAAGACAACATATGGGAGGAGATTTACAAGAAAACATATGGGGGCCCATTTATCAAGCTCCGTACGGAGCTTGTGGGCCTGTGTTTCTGGCGAGTCTTCAGACTCGCCAGAAACACAATTTATGAAGCAGCGGTCTAAAGACCGCTGCTCCATAACCTGTCCGCCTGCTCTGAGCAGGCGGACAGACATCGCCGGAATTAAACCCGATTGAGTACGATCGGGTTGATTGACACCCCCCTGCTGGCGGCCGATTGGCCGCGAGTCTGCAGGGGGAGGCGTTGCACCAGCAGCTCTTTTGAGCTGCTGGTGCAATGTTGAATACGGAGAGCGTATTGCTCTCCTTATTCAGCGAG
Source organism: Bombina bombina (assembly GCF_027579735.1). Taxonomy (NCBI): domain Eukaryota; kingdom Metazoa; phylum Chordata; class Amphibia; order Anura; family Bombinatoridae; genus Bombina; species Bombina bombina. Next base: position 1,265,597,404 of record NC_069501.1, on the reverse strand, counting down.
GTCTGGCGGACCTAATCCGCACTGTCGGATCAGGTCCGCCAGACTTTGATAAATTGGGGCCATGGAGTTCTGATTATCTTTTTGACAAGGAAGATGCCAACTAAATGATGACAACAGCATGCAGTGGCTGAAAGGAAGGGCCTAAACAATAATTGATAGGTTAAATAGAAACATAGAAACATAGATATTGACAGCAGATAAGAGCCATAGGCCCAGCAAGTCTGCCCGACCTTACCTAACAGTATAAACTTATCTAGTTCGTAGGATAGCCTTATGCTTGTCCCATGCATTTTTAAAGTCCCCCACAGTGTTTGTTGCTACTACCTCTTGAGGAAGTGTATTCCATAAATCAATCACTCTTTCTGTAAAGAAGTGCTTCCTCAAAGTACTCCTGAATCTACTACCCTTTAGCTTGAGCTCATGACCCCTTGTTCTTGAATTTTCCATTTTATGTAAAATACCCACAGCCTCAGTTTTACTAAACCCTTTAATGTACTTGAAAGTTGCTATCATATCACCTCTTTCCCTTCTCTCCTCTAAGCTAAACATATTTAGGTCATTGAGCCTATCCTGGTAAGTTTTATTTTTTACACCATGTACCATTTTGGTAGCCCTCCTTTGCACAGATTCAAGTTTGTTAATATCCTTCTGAAGATATGGCCTCCAGAACTGCACACAATACTCAAGATAAGGCCTACCTAATGATCTATAAAGTGGCATGAGAACCTTACTATTTCTGCTGTAAATACCTCTACCAATACATCGAAGCATTCTGTTAGCCTTACTCGCTGCATTACTACATTGTTTACTAAGTTTTTAATCATCTGAAATAATAATTTCCAAGTCCTGTTCCTCATCTGTAACCGTCAGTAAAGTGTCATTGAGTCTGTAATTAACATTTGGATTTTTCTTCCCTAAATGCATTATTTTACACTTTGCTGTGTTAAACTTTAGATCCCAGTCGTTTGTCCAATCCTCCAATTGTTGTATATCACTTCTCATTTTGTCTACCCCCTGGAACATCCACTCTGTTACAAATGTTTGTATCATCTGCAAAGAGACATACTTTCCCCTGTAGCCCTTTGCTGATATAGCAGATAAATATGTTAAACAAAACAGGCCCCAGAACTGACCCCTGGGGAACACCACTAGTAACAGCCCCCTCTGCTGAATGAACTCCATTTACTAAGACACTTTTTTTTCTGTCCTTAAGCCAGCATTCCATCCAGTTCACAATTTTTGAATCTATACCAAGGAGATACAGTGTGTGAATTAGTTTATTGTGTGGAATGGTGTCAAATGCTTTGCTGAAATCTAGATATGCTACATCAACTGCTCCACCCTTGTCTAATACTTTTGTTACATAATCAAAGAAGTCAATTAGATTAGTCTGACATGATCTCCGTGAAGTAAAACCATGCTGATTTTGGTCCTCTAAATTGTTTGTCTTTATCTAAGTCATAATTCTTTCTTTTAAGAGGCTTTCCATTAATTTCCGTTAAATGGTGGATTGGTGACTTCCAGAAAGGTCTCATTAGTCTCAAAATCTGTAGAAAGATGTGAATAATCAGTAGTAAGGTCAAAAATGTCATAAAAAGGATCAGACAATGGACACATACACACAAACTCAAACACAAACTTGCAAATACACCCAAGGAAACACTGACAGAGAAAGCCTCAGAAAACACACAAAGACATACACACACACACACACACAGAGAGAGAGAGACATCCACAGAAAACACACAGACATATACATACTCTTACAGAGACACCCACAGACAACACACATAAATACGCACACACCCTCACAGAGACATCCACAGAAAACAGAGACATATATACATACACACACCCACCCTCACAGAGACATCCACTGAAAACACACAAAGACATACACACCCACCCTAACAGAGGAATCCAGAGAAAATACACAAAGACATTATAAAAAACCACATAGAAAGAGGCTCCAATGGTGCAGATCAATGATGCATCTTAGGAGATCAAAACAGGAGACGTGCACAGGGTACTCACTTGTAAGAATGGCATTCAATCATGCCCATAGAAGCAGGCTGGATTTATGCAGCAGTCCAGCTAGCTGATCACTTCCCAAAAAGAGCTCCAAGGTGCAGTATACCAGCAGACCAGGAGTACACAGAGAAGACCAGGAATAGAGATTAGTCACCCTATAGGTAGCGTAGCTCAAAGAGAAACTAAACACTGAGAGTTTAAAAACATAAAGAAGTTTTATTTTAAAACCTGTTTAAAAACAACTCATATTTGTGCAAGTCAAATCTTGAGCAAGTGGGAGAAACAATGCAACACGTTTCTCAGTAAAAACTATTTCATCAGGCATGTTAAACACATATTTCTCAGCCCTTAAATAGGGCTACGCTACCAACCGGTCTAATAATCCCTCCCCTCTCCTAAACATGTCTCCTAGCCAATGGGAGCCCTTCATTTTTGCACACCCACCTTGCTGCATCAATGTTTGTTAGAGTTTTTACATATATTTATTTATTTGTTTATTATGCACAAATAAAGTGCTTGCAGCGTCCTCAATATAAATAATGGAACATTCACAATATTTAAAAAATAAAACACATCTACGACCGGCTTTACCAAACCTTCATGTTATCAATGGGACCAAATACTCGACCCTAATTGGTAATTACCGGTGTTAATCAAACTACATCAAAACGGAGATCCATACAGGCCTTTTGACTAAGTTTGTGAGACCTATCCGTCAAATTACCATAATGTCGTAGGGGCCATCGCCCAGTTGTTGAATCAAATCAAATGATGGGGGAGTAAATCTATCGATAGATGCACCGGGGGGTTGCGCCTATCATTACATGATAGGTTCTGAATGATGCTGACGATATTTACGTCAGTGTAATACTCCTACTCTTCATGTTATGTATTACAATAAGTTATAGTTATATCTGACGCTGGTATTGTCAGTATGTTACACTCATTTCCCATATTATTAATGATCTCAGAGTTACGTGTGCCTCACTGTGTGGGGATTCCCATATGTGACACAATACAATGTGTGTGTATATGAAAGGACCTTAAACCCATGTGTATTTAAAGCTATATATACTTATGCCATGTTACTACCTGAGCCAACCACATTCTTAGTATATGTATATATTAATATAGTAAGTGTTTAATATAAATAAAGATATAAATGTGTGATACTATTCAAATGTTGTACCAAAGTGAAAACTACATGTGAATAAGTGAATTTTATTTTTAATGAAATAATAATATATTAGTAAAGAACAACGTGATGTCAATATAAGAACATTGAGAATTATTCTCTACAGAGATAAACAAAACTTGTGTACTGGTGCATAATTGTATCAAGAATATGCCTACATATCACCTTAATGGTGAACCCATGATGTGTGTAATAACTAATAGTGATAATGTATTTATATGTGACAAAACATATAATGGTACACTTCTATTAGATATATTAATAATTAAATGTAACCCCTAAACTGTGGATTGTCAACTTTTCCTAAGATCACCAAAATTATGTTGGTAGATAGACCTTAGTTTGGTATAAGATATTTGTGATGACAGTGAATGACAAAGGTATATATAAATGAGGATGCAATCTGCAAACACATGTGCTGCTGCAAATAATATATATGTGCAAGTATATCCACATATATACAAGTAAATACCTGTATCAATACAGGTGTGGACGATATATGGATATATAATAAAAATGATCCCAATTCTTATTAAGGCAACATGAGCGGGTAAAAAACAAAGGTGTACAACAAATATATCTAATGGGAGGAGGGGAGGGACCCCTAATGTGAAGACACACACATCTTTCTAATTGAATATCTAATAACCATGATATTTAAACATAATGGTTCCCTAAAAATACAATCTATACAATGATCACAATACCTAAATCACTACCAGACATTAAACAAAAGCAGCAGAGTATATCACCTCATTCAACCCCATTGGGAATAAAGTTTGAAATCTGAAAATCCAATAGGTTTCCCTTTGTCTCAATTGGATAAACCTATTGTGATGGTGACTAAAGGGAATACTTTCTAGTGGAGTAATTTGTAGCTGACATTTCCCTGGGGTATATTCGTTACAGCAGTGTCAAGATACACTATGTTTAGGTGATCTTCGTAACACATTTCTCAAATGTTCGCCACATCTTACTCTGATTTTTCTACATACAAAGAGAAGTGCACTCACAGGAACGAACAACTGGCTCAATACCATTGTCAGCCTGTTATATGGCGATTTACCACCTGGGTGCAGCTTTTTAGCCCAGTAATGCTTTTCACAGAGAAGAAATTTCCTGTAGTATATCAGTCTGATCCCGCCTATTACGGTCAGTCCAGCGCCGAAATACCAGGCAATTCCTCTCTGAACAAGGAACACAGCAACCCCAGACGATCATTTCGGCCTTCATTGGGCCTCGTCAGTGAGGTGTAGCTATATTCCTCTAAGCACACTGAGCAAGGAGTCCACGTCTGGTTGCCCCTTTTTCCCATAGGAGACTAAATACATACAAAGAGAAGTGCACTCACAGGAACGAACAACTGGCTCAATACCATTGTCAGCCTGTTCTATGGCGATTTACCACCTGGGTGCAGCTTTTCCTCAGAGAGGAATTGCCTGGTATTTCGGTGCTGGACTGACCGTAATAGGCGGGATCAGACTGATATACTACAGGAAAGTTCTACTCTGTGAAAAGCATTGTTGGGCTAAAAGAAGTTGCATCCAGGTGGTAAATCGCCATAGAACAGGCTAACAATGGTATTGAGCTGGTTGTTCGTTCCTGTGAGTGCATTTCTCTCTGTGTGTATTTAGTCTCCTTATGGGAAAAAGGGGAAACCAGACGTGGACTCCTTGCTCAGTGTGCTTAGAGGAATACTGCTACACCTCACTGACGAGGCCCAATGAAGGACGAAACGATCGTCTGGGGTTGCTTTGTTCCTTGTTCAGAGAGGAATTGCCTGGTATTTCGGTGCTGGACTGACCGTAATAGGCGGGATCAGACTGATATACTACAGGAAAGTTCTACTCTGTAAAAAGCATTGTTGGGCTAAAAGAAGTTGCACCCAGGTGGTAAATCGCCATAGAACAGGCTAACAATGGTATTGAGCTGATTGTTCGTTCCTGTGAGTGCATTTCTCTCTGTGTGTATTTAGTCTCCCTATGGGAAAAAGGGGAAACCAGACGTGGACTCCTTGCTCAGTGTGCTTAGAGGAATACTGCTACACCTCACTGATGAGGCCCAATGAAGGCCGAAACGATCGTCTGGGGCTGCTTTGTTCCTTGCTCAGAGAGGAATTGCCTGGTATTTCGGTGCTGGACTGACCGTAATAGGCGGGATCAGACTGATATACTACAGGAAAGTTCTACTCTGTGAAAAGCATTGTTGGGCTAAAAGAAGTTGCACCCAGGTGGTAAATCGCCATATAACAGGCTAACAATGGTATTGAACTGGTTGTTCGTTCCTGTGAGTGCATTTCTTTCTGTGTGTATTTAGTCTCCCTATGGGAAAAAGGGGAAACCAGACGTGGACTCCTTGCTCAGTGTGCTTAGAGGAATACTGCTACACCTCACTGACGAGGCCCAATGAAGGCCGAAATGATCGTCTGGGGTTGCTTTGTTCCTTGTTCAGAGAGGAATTGCCTGGTATTTCGGTGCTGGACTAACCGTAATAGGCGGGATCAGACTGATATACTACAGGAAAGTTCTACTCTGTGAAAAGCATTGTTGGGCTAAAGGAAGTTGCACCCAGGTGGTAAATCGCCATAGAACAGGCTAACAATGGTATTGAGCTGGTTGTTCGTTCCTGTGAGTGCATTTCTCTCTGTGTGTATTTACCCACTCTGATTTTTCTACAGGTGCGTCCTATATATTGCACCCCACATTTACACGTGAGCGCATATATGACGTAGCTGGAATCACAAGATAAACATCCCAAAATATGAAATTGTTCACCTGTAGTATGTGAAGTTAAAAAAGCTGCCCCATGTGTAATATATTTACATATGTGGCAACATTTTTTACCACATTTAAAAGTACCCTTTTTCGTTGAATTTTTATGACAAATGAATTTATTGTTATTTATCTTTTTAGTTTTACTAAATTTCCTGGACATCACCACTTTGCTTGGTGCTAATTTTTGTTTCAAAGTTGGTGCCCTCCTATATACTACTCTAGGTTGTGGGGCTAATATTTTCTTCAGAATGGGGTCCCATAGCAGTATTGGCCAATGCTTCTTTAGAACCTTGCTGACTGCTTTTTGGTTCGAATTGTACTGAGTGACAAATAAAGGTTGTCCCTCTAGATTTTTTATCTTAAGCTCATTTTTATGTTTTTTTCCGGAGGTTAAAAGTTCTCCTCTATCCAGAGATCTTGCTCTGTCAAAACCTTTTTCTATGAGCTCACGAGGATAACCCTTTTCCCTAAATCTTTCTTTCAATATCTCTGATTATTCATTATATTTTTCTAGGGAGCTACAGTTACGCCTGATTCTACAAAATTGGCTGTAGGGAATATTAACTTTCCAACTACTAAGATGATTGCTGGAAAAATGCAAGAAGTTATTGCAGTCCACTTGTTTAAAATAGGTGGATGTGCAAACTTTATCATCCTTACCCCAAGTTAAGACTACATCTAAAAATTCAATAGTCTGTTCCTGTATATAGGAAGTGAAATTAATGCCCATATTATTATTGTTAAGGGAATTAACAAAATATTTTGCTTCTGTAACTGATCCTTCAAAAATAAATAAGAGATCATCAATGTACCGGCCGTAGAACACCAGATTGCCCCTCCATTTCATATTATAAATATAAATTTCCTCAAAAATCCCCATAAAGAGGTTTGCAAAACTTGGGGCAAATCTGGTGCCCATGGCCGTACCTTTTATCTGTAGGTAAAATTCATCCATGAATTGGAAATAATTATGTTTGAGGATAAAATCAATAAGAGTAATTATATATTCCTTATGTATATCTGGCATATAGATGTCCCTCTCTAGAAATATTATTCCCAAATCATGAGAAATGTTTGAATATAGTGATCCCACATCACAGGATAACCACAATAAATTATTCCTAAATTGTACATATGATAATTTCTGAAGTAAAGCAGTGGTATCTTTGATAAATGATGGTAGGTGGCAAAAGTATTTTTGCAAATATACATCAACATATTCACTTAGCTTATCCGTGATACTATTAATCCCCACAATAATGGGCCTACCCGGTGGATTAAGTTAATTTTTGTGCAGTTCAGGGAGGTGATAGTAATAAAGAACATTTGGGTGAACAGGTAACAAATATCTTTTTTTCTTTTTTGCTCAAAATACCTTCCATAGCTCCCTCCTCTAAAATCTGTATTAATGCTTTAGAGAACTCAATGGTGGGGTCATGGGAGAGTTATTTATAATACTCAATATCAAAAAGTATCTGCTCTGCTTCTTTAATGTAATCTGTATAGTTTTGGAGAACCATGCCTCCACCTTTATCCGCCTGACGAATGACAAGGTTATTGTCACTCGTGAGACTTTTTAGGGCTCTTGCCTCATTCGGCTAGATTATCTTGTTACCCAAAACATGGTGGGGGATAGTTTCCCAATCCTCCAGAACCAACTGTTGGAATAGATCTATATAAGAGACATCATCTCTAGGGGGATTAAAGGTAGACATAGGGGAAAGAGAGGTGTGAATCACTTCTCCAAATAATCTTCAGTTAATTGTTCTGGTTCACAATATATAACAGAGGGCAAATGTTTATCTTGTTGTCTATTTAGAAGTATAGGTGTACCCTTGATATTCTTCTTTCTAAGAGATTTAAGAGCAAAATACCTTTGCAAAGACAGATTTCTAGTGTATTTGTTAAGGTCTACAAATAAATTAAATAGATCATGTGTATTGGGTGGACAGTAGGATAAACCTCTACCTAATATTCTTATTTCATCATTAGATAGGGTATGTGAGGAAAGGTTATATATCCCATTTCTTAATTTTTGTAGTTTTTCTTTTTTGTAGGTTTTCCCTCTACCTCTCCGTCCCCGTTTGGGTATGGTCTTTTTTTCTGGTTTTGGGACTGGTTGGTGGATTTTTAATGAATCCTTCTCCATAAAGGAGCAAGGTTGGGAGTCCCTAAAAAAACTCATTAGAGGTTGATGGAGTGTTGTCAATATTATTAGAATTATTTCTAGCCCCATATATGTCTACCTGAGCTCCATTGGTCGGGGAGTTGAAGACTTGGAACCTATTTTTTACTGGAATCATGTTAGGATTATAATGATATTGGTATGTATGGGGATGTCCTCCATTTTGAGGTGTCTGTCTATAGTGATGTTGCAAACTGTTCGCCGGAGAACAGTTCCCGGCGATCTTAGCTTGTTCGCGTTTGCCGCGGCGGGCGAACATATGCGATGTTCGATCCGCCCCCTATTCGTCATCATTGAGGAAACTTTGACCCTGTATCTCACAGGCTGCAGACATATTTCAGCCAATCAGCAGAAGACACTCCCTCCCAGACCCTCCCAGTTCCTGGGCAGCAGCCATTTTAGATTCATTACGATCCTGCATTCTTAGTGAGAGGAGTGATAGTGCTGCTGCTGGTGATTTTATAGGGAAATAGATAGCTAGGCTAGTGTATTCAGTGTCCACTACAGTCCTGAAGGACTCATCTAATCTCTAATCTACCTATCTGGTACCCGTGGTGTTGTACGTGGCTGGGGGGAAGAAGATACCTTCAGTGAGATCAGTGAGGACGAGGAACGGGACATGATTAGCTCGGCATCCAACCTTGTGCAAATGGGGTCTTTCATGCTGTCGTGCCTGTTGAGGGACCCTCGTATAAAAAAGCTGAAGGAGAACGACCTGTACTGGGTGTCCACGCTACTAGACCCCCGGTATAAGCATAAAGTGCCTGAAATGTTAGCAAATTCACACAAGTCGGAAAGGATGGAGCAGTTCAAAAATAAATTAAAAAGTATGCTTTACAAAGCGTATAAGGGTGATGTCACAGCACAACGGGAATCTAACAGGGGAAGAGATGAAAGTAATCAACTTCCTCCCACGACCACGCCAGCAAGGACAGGACGCTTTCCAGATCCGTGTTGTTGATAGAGGACATGTGGACCTTTTTAACTCCTATGCATCGTCACAGCCCTTCGGGATCCAGCCTCAGAGAAAGACTCAACCGACAGTTAGCAGACTACCTAGCATTTACTGCGGATCTCGACACTCTGAGGAGCGATGGACCCCTTGACTACTGGGTGTGCAGGCTTGACCTGTGGCCTGAGCTATCCCAATTTGCAATCGAACTTCTGGCCTGCCCCGCTTCAAGTGTCCTGTCAGAAAGGACCTTCAGTGCAGCAGGAGGTATTGTCACTGAGAAGAGAAGTCGCCAAGGTCAAAAAAGTCTTGATTATCTCACCTTTATTAAAATGAATGAGGGATGGATCCCGAAGGGACTGACATTGTGCGATACATTAGAGTAAAAAAAGGCCTGATGAAATGAGCTGCCTTGGGCTACAAATATTACACACGCTGCTGTATTTTATCTTCGAATGGCGGATGACTTGCGTGACTTACCCGCCAACAACTAGTGTTCAAGCCGCAATGTTTTAGCGCACTTTCTAACTGTCAAAAAAACATCAATTTTTCTGGCTGCTGCTACAGCAGCAGCTGCTACAATACCTAATTTTTCAGGCAGTTTTACATGCCTAATTTTTCTGGCCTCTGGTGCTGCACTGTGGCTACAAAATAAACCAAAAAAAAGGAACATAACAGTGATTAAACTGTTAAGAATAGTACTACTTAACACACCACTTATATCTGGTGGCACAGTAAATTGCACGCGCAGTGCCCCAAATTTGAAGTAGGAGGACCGACCAAGCATCTTTTTCCATCTCCCGGTTCCTAAAAATTAACTCTGGGTTCCTAAAATCGATGCCATACCTGTACTCTATTGTGCAAAAGGATGGCATATGTGGTATTTCATGCTGTTGTGCCTGTTGAGGGTCGGGGACACAAGTATAAATAGGCTGAAGGAGAACGACCTGTACTGGGTGTCCAAGAATCTTTTTCCATCTCCCAGTTCTCTAAAATTATCTCTGGGTTCCTAAAATCGATGCCATACCTGTACTCTATTGTGAAAAAGGATGCCATATATGGTGTTTCATGATGTTGTGCCTGTTGAGGGTCGGGGACCCTTGTATAAAAAGGCTGAAGGAGAGCGACCTGTACTGGATGTCCAAGCATCTTTTTCCATCTCCCGGTTCCTAAAAATTATCTCTGGGTTCCTAAAATCAATGCCATACCTGTACTGGATGGTTCAAAAGGAGGGCATATGTGGTGTTTCATGCTGTTTCTGTTGAGGGTCGGGGGCCCTCGTATAAAAAGGCTGAAGGAGAACGACCTGTACTGGGTGTCCAAGCATCTTTTTCCATCTCCCGGTTCCTAAAAAATATCTCTGGGTTCCTAAAATCGATGCCATACCTGTACTCGATTGTGCAAAAGGATGGCATATGTGGTGTTTCATGCTGTTGTTTCTGTTGAGGGTTCGGGGACCCTCGTATAAAAAGGCTGAAGGAGAACGACCCTGTACTGGGTGTCCAAGCATCTTTTTCCATCTCCCGGTTCCTAAAAATTATCTCCGGGTTCCTAAAATCGATGCCATACCTGTAATCGATTGTGCAAAAGGATGGCATATGTGTTATTTCATGCTGTTGTGCCTGTTGAGGGTCGGGGACCCAAGTATAAAAAGGCTGAAGGAGAACGACCTGTACTGGGTGTCCAAGCATCTTTTTCCATCTCCCGGTTCCTAAAAATTATCTCTGGGTTCCTAAAATCGATGCCATACCTGTACTCTATTGTGCAAAAGGATGGCATATGTGGTATTTCATGCTGTTGTGCCTGTTGAGGGTCGGGGACACAAGTATAAATAGGCTGAAGGAGAACGACCTGTACTGGGTGTCCAAGAATATTTTTCCATCTCCCAGTTCCTAAAAATTATCTCCGGGTTCCTAAAATCGATGCCATACCTGTACTCTATTGTGCAAAAGGATGGCATATGTGGTGTTTCATGCTGTTGTTTCTGTTGAGGGTCGAAGACCCTTGTATAAAAAGGCTGAAGGAGAATGACCTGTACTGGGTGTCCAAGCATCTTTTTCCATCTCCCGGTTCCTAAAAATTATCTCCGGGTTCCTAAAATCGAGGCCATACCTGTACTGGATTGTGCAAAAGGATGGCATAAGTGGTATTTCATGCTGTTGTGCCTGTTGAGGGTCGGGACCATTGTATAAAAAGGTTGAAGGAGAACGACCTGTACTGGGTGTCCAAGCATCTTTTTCCATTTCCCGGTTCCTAAAAATTATCTCCGGGTTCCTAAAATCTATGCCATACCTGTACTCGATGGTGCAAAAGGATGGCATACGTGGTATTTCATGCTGTTGTGCCTGTTGAGGGTCGGGGATCCAAGTATAAAAAGGCTGAAGGAGAACAACCTCTACTGGGTGTCCAAGCATCTTTTTCCATCTCCTGGTTCCTAAAAATTATCTCCGGGTTCCTAAAATCAATTCCATACCTGTACTCTATTGTGCAAAAGGATGGCATATGGGGTATTTCATGCTGTTGTGCCTGTTGAGGGTCGGGGACCCAAGTATAAAAAGGCTGAAGGAGAACAACCTCTACTGGGTGTCCAAGCATCTTTTTCCATCTCACGGTTCCTAAAAATTATCTCCGGGTTCCTAAAATCAATTCCATACCTGTACTCTATTGTGCAAAAGGATGGCATATGGGGTATTTCATGCTGTTGTGCCTGTTGAGGGTCGGGGACCCAAGTATAAAAAGGCTGAAGGAGAACAACCTCTACTGGGTGTCCAAGCATCTTTTTCCATCTCCCGGTTCCTAAAAATTATCTCCGGGTTCCTAAAATCAATTCCATACCTGTACTCTATTGTGCAAAAGGATGGCATATGGGGTATTTCATGCTGTTGTGCCTGTTGAGGGTCGGGGACCCAAGTATATAAAGGCTGAAGGAGAACGACCTGTACTGGGTGTCCAAGCATCTTTTTCCATCTCCAGGTTCCTAAAAATTATCTCTGGGTTCCTAAAATCAATGCCATACCTGTACAGGATGGTTCAAAAGGATGTCATATGTGGTGTTTCATGCTGTTTCTGTTGAGGGTCGGGGACCCTCGCATACAAAGGCTGAAGGAGAACGACCTGTACTGGGTGTCCAATCATTTTTTTCCATCTCCCGGTTCCTAAAAATGATCTCTGGGTTCCTAATATCGATGCCATACCTGTACTCTATTGTTCAAAAGGAATTAACCTTACCATGGGTCTCAGCCTCATGTCTTGTTGTTATATTTTCTCAGGGTAATCGGGCAGGCCATATAGACCTCACGCGATAGGGGGAGTAACACGTATTAAAGTGCTAAGAATAGTAATACTTAACACAACCTAGTTACCATGGCTCCCAGACCGCATGTCTTATTGTTATATTTTGTCTTACTTAACAGAACCTAGTAGCATGGGTCCCAGACTGCATGCCTTGTTGTGATACTTTGTCAGGGTAATCATGCATAGACCTCCCCAGATAGGGGTAGTAACAGGTATTAAAGTGCTAAGAATAGTACTACTTAACACAACCTAGTTACCATGGGTCCCAGACCACATGTTTTGTTGTTATACTTTGTCAGGGTATTCATGCAGGCCATATAGACCTCCCCCGATAGGGGGAGAAAAAGGGATTAAAGTGCTAAGAACAGTACTACTTAACACAACCTAGTTACCATGGGTCCTAGACCACATGTTTTGTTGTTATACTTTGTCAGTGTAATCATGCAGGCCATATAGACATCCCCCAATAGGGGGAGTAACATGTATTAAAGTGCTAAGAATAGTACTACTTAACACAACCTAGTTACCATGGGTCACAGACCACATGTTTTGTTGTTATACTTTTTCAGTGTAATCATGTAGGCCATATAGATCTCCCCCGATAGGGGGAGTAAAAGGGATTAAAGTGCTAAAAATAGTACTACTAAACACAACCTAATTACCATGGCTCCCAGACCGCATGTCTTGTTGTTATACTTTCTCAAGGTAATCATACAGGCCATATAGACCTACACAGATAGGGGGAGGAACATGGATTAAAGTGCTAAGAATAGTACTACTTAACACAACCTAGTTACCATGGGTCGCAGACCGCATGTTTTATTATTATACTTTGTCAGGGTTATTATATATCTATCAAATTGATCTATTTATCTTAAATCGATTCTATCTAACTATCAATCTATTTATATCTATCTATCAAATCTATCTATCTCGTGGCCGGACTGATTTGAGACAGCCACTTGTGTTTCGGCCAAATTTGAACTAGGAGCACAGACCAATCATCTTCTTCCATCTCCCTTTTCCAAAAATGCAGGCCATATAGACCTCCCCCGATAGGGGGAGTAACAGGTAATCTAAGAGGATGAAAAGACAAGGGGCGCCAACATAGTGTGAATCGGTTTAGGACAAATATCAAACAATAAGTTGCAAGAAAACTACTCACAAGTGGAGTGGCACCTAGAATCAGAATTGAGGGGTGTGCCCAGGCGCCAACAATACGAAGGCTAAGGTAAAATGTAGTTGGAGATGTAAAATGTGGTTAAAAGTAATTTATTACAAAATAAAATCAATATAAAATTACCAATGCATGGATCCACGCTAGATTAACATAAAAGCATAATAATAACAGCAATATTGACAATAAGGTAAAATGACAATAAAGTAAATGACAATAGAGTAAAATGACAATAAAGTAAAATGTCTGGCGGCGTTTGCTAATATAATGGGTATGCAATGGTAGTGTATGAAGACACTGGTGGATCAGTGGTCCCAAGGAGATTTAGTCCAATGGGGCGTCCCAGATAGGGAGGGGTCACTCGTGATTAGAAAGTGTCCTTTAAAAATGTATAAAAAATGTGTAAAAAATAGAAAAAATGAGTAGGTGGAAAAATAATAACAATGAATCCGTGTTAAGGAAAAAAGGGTGTGAAAAATTGTGTTTAAAAGTTAAAAATGAGAAATCCAACACACAAATTAAAAAATAAAAACTTGTAAAAACTTGTGAAAGATCTTGTGAAAAATCTGATGCCAAAGAATGTCCAATCCAGGTTAAAAGGATACAATGTTTAGTACAATTGTCTCAAGTCTAAAAATAGTGGATAGAGCTGCAACTGTGTGTCAGACTGCAGTCAACCCAAAGAAAAAGAAAACAAATGTTAATCCTGTGAAGAAATTTGATGTGCAAATGTTATCCAAAATTAAAGTGGTTGTCTCTTGATTCCCAAATGCCCCTTAAGGCTTTAGTAAGAGTTAGATGGTGCCAAAAAATGTGAAAAAAGAGGAAAACAAACAAACAGACTTGCTGTGAAAAACGAACTCGCTGCAAAAAAGAACCTGTGGGAAAAGAAATAAAGTACAATGTGTAAAATAATCACAATAAATAGTCTCCTATTGCAATGAGGCTTACCAGGTCAACGCGTTTCGGCCCTCTCTGGGCCTTTATCAAGACTGGTGTTAAGTGAGATTTGGTAGCCTTTTATAGTGGTTGGTGACTTATTTACCGGAAGTGTTCAAAATTAGCCGTTTCCGGTTCTGAGTGCGGTTTTAACTTAGCTAAATACCCATATTAGCTACATGGCTTTGTTCTATAAATGTCCATGTAATATAAATGTAATATAAATGATTTATTGATTAGAAAGAGGCTTGCACACCCTTCGTATATGAGTTTCAAAGACCTCCGTGTGTCAATTAAAATCGGTACCACTTGACGTCACTTCCGGTGGTTACTACTGCGGCTCAAAAATAAGGCTGCATAATAGTCTATTTATACTTGCGTATTATTTGATCGGTATTAAGATCTATGTTTTCAAAGATATATATATTCTTTCTATCAGACAGGGGTAAATTAAATTGACTTTGTTTAACGGAGTAGATAATTTTAACTCAGGAATAAATTATTTTGTTTTGGTATGGGGAATCCCATTGGTCATGACGTCATGCCTCAGTATTGTCAATACGCCTGGGTAAAAGCATATATCTTAGGAGAGAGATGTGAAGAAATAATAACCAAATGTCATGGTACATGAATGTGATTGAAATGAAATAAATGAAATGAAGATTAACATGAAAATTAGGAAAAGAACGATATTTTTCTGTTACTATACTAGACGTTATTTGGGCTATGATCCTAGCAGAGATTTCTTTAGGGTATTTGTTGTGCCATTTGACGTGTGGTGGATAACAAAGATCAACATACTAGAATAGGACAAATGTGAGGGGATTTTGAATATTTAGTATTTTAATTTTTAATATCATTATTATTTTTGTTTTTTGAATGTAATTAAACGTAATTAAACGTACAGACCTTCATCTGCTCTTGCTAGCGTTTTATTATTTAAGTATACTCGTAGTTTTTTCTAACATTTAGCCGTTTGGCCCTGTTATATATAATATATATATATTCCTTTAACCATAAGATATTGTCCTATGCATAAGACTGTTTTTAGAGTAAAATTATCATGAAGGGAATTCGTTCGCATGTTCTCTGAATAACAGTGTGTCTAATAAGAAAGAATCACAATACTCTTAGATGGTATATATAGATCTAATATACAATGGACTGGACCACTGGGAGAATTTAGTCATAGTTCGATGGGGGTATGTTCTAAAGTTTTTAACTGTTTTGGGGTATTAAGGAAAAATATATATTTTTCTTATAATTAGAGAGGGAGGTACCGTTTATTCTGAAAAATAGTGGTGTATTTAGACATGTTTCAAAACTGGAGGTATATCCAGGCATGTTTTAAAAAACCATGTTTAAAAAGCCATGTTTAAAAACATGTTTAAAAAGAGGGGGGGGGGGTTATTCCCGTACACTACTGGCTTCATGCTTATCTATTCTTTAGAAATAATGTTTACTTTTTATATTGCTTTGGAAGGATATGTGTTAGAGATGGGTTTTGTTGAGTTCCACTTCCACCAGGACTAGAAAATAGTTTCGTATTAGTCTGCCTCTGAGTGGACCTTGTTGGTTATGTCCAACGTATTGGGCAGGGATATGGGGGAAAAAAAGGAGGGCTGGTCTTCTCTAGCTTGACTATGTTCTTATAGTCTGTGGGGTTATAGCGTTTGTTAGCTCTGGGAAGAGAAGGAGTATGTTAGAAGTATTCACTTATTTGTCTTCAGACTACAGATGGAATTCATGCCTTCTCATGGTGTAGAAGCGGGATTTCAGATTTGTGATGAGGTCTGAATAGAGACATATGCTCTATTGAGACATATATTCTAAAGAGACATATACTCTAAATTATCTCAAGACTATTGCTTAAAGGAGAGAGATACTTGGCTATGGTCAGGTCGAGTTGTATAAGTGGGATAGGTCTTCTTTATTGTTCAGTCCTCTTGGGTGGAGGCAGTCTAGATTAAATATCCACTTTGATTCGGCGGTAAGTAGTTTTTTTGTGTAATTACCACCCCTCCAGTCTTTACTGATCTTTTGGATACCTGTAAACGTTAGGTCTTTTGTATTGCCCTTATGTTTGGTCGAAAAGTGTCTGTACAGGGCTGTATCCATATTCAATTTTTCAATCAGTAATAAATGTTCACGTATCCTATCTTTCAGGACCCTTGATGTTTGGCCCACATACTGAAGGCCACACGAACACTGTAACACGTAGATCACTCCACTGTCCTGACACCTAATCAGCTCATTCACTTTGTATTCTTCTTTGGTGTTAAAGCTACAAAATGTTCTGGTTTTTTTGCCGCATTTGCATGCTTTGCATGACGGGCAAGGGAAGAAGCCTTTCACTTCTCTTCCAAGTGTGTCTACAATGCCATGTTTTTTCGTCGTCTTTTCTACACTGGGAGCCAGTTTGCTTCGTAAATTCTTAGTCTTTCGATATACAAACTTTGGTTTTGACGGTAGTTTGTCACCTATTAGGTCGTCATCTTTCAGAAGGGACCAGTGTTTCTGGAAAAATTTCTCTACGATATCTTTGTTCTCACTGTATTCTGTGATCATAACCACATTGAGGCTTTCTTCATCTATTGGTTGTGCTTTCTTTTTATATTTCAGAATTTCAGTTCTTTTTATCCTATCCACCTCTTGGATCTTCTGTTCCAGCATGTCTTCATCGTATCCCCTCTCCAGGAACTTGGTTTTTATGATTTTCGCCTGCTCTTCCCATTTTTCTTCTGAGGAACAGTTTTTCTTTATCCTCAATAACTGTCCCTTAGGGATGTTGTTTTTCCAGCTCTTGTGGTGGCAACTTATGCTATGTATATAGTTGTTGCTATCCACACTTTTAAAATGTGTGGATGTCTCGATCTTGCCATCTCTAACTTCAATTTTTAAATCCAAAAAAACCAGTTCAGTAGTACTCCATGTGTAGGTGAATTTCAAGTTGTCTGTGCTTCTATTCATAACGTCAATGGTGTAGTCTAAATCTTCCTGGGTACCTCTCCAGATGATAATGATGTCATCTATATAGCGGTGGTATAGGACCAGGTCCGCGCCTGCTGGGCAAGATTCCCAGAAGATGTTCTCCCACTTGCCCATATAGAGATTCGCATAACTAGGCGCGAACCTGGTCCCCATTGCCGTGCCGCAAACCTGTTGGTAATAGTTTCCTTCATTATGGAAATAATTATGGGTTAGTATATATCGGATTCCATCTAAAATGAATTCTTTCTGATCTTCAGGAACTTCTGTATCTTTCTCTAGAAAGAACCTAACCACTTCCAAACCATCGTCATGGGGGATGCATGTATACAGTGACGTTACATCACATGTCGCTAGAATATAACCGTCTTCCCATGTGATTTCTTCCAGAATGTTTAGTACCTGGGTTGAGTCCTTAAGATATGAAGGTAGTTCTTTTACATACCGTTGAAGGTTGAGATCAATGTATTCCGAGAGATTGCTACTCAAGGTTCCGATCCCTGAAATGATCGGTCTCCCTGGTGGTTTCTGTAGTGACTTGTGGATCTTCGGTAAGTGGTATATTACCGGAGTAATGGGATGCTTTATGTTGATGTAATCGTATTCCTTATTGTTTAGTATCCCTTGTTCCTTTGCATGATCCAGGATCTGTAGTAGTTCTTTCTTGTATGTCTCAATCGGGTTTGTGGATAATTTCTTATATGTTCCTTGGTCACTTAAGATCCTGGCATTTTCTGACTTATAGTCAGTTCGGTTCATGATGACAATTCCACCTCCCTTGTCCGCTGGTTTAATGATTAAATCATGGTTATCTTCCAGTGTTTTGATTGTTCTGATCTGCTGGTTAGAGAGGTTGTGCTTTCTTAGTTTCAGTTTTTTAGAATGTAACTCCTTAATCTCTTTGCAGACCATAGTCTCAAAAGCCTACATACCCACCACCCACATACCCCTAATCTAACCCAAACCCCCCTTAAATAAACCTAACACTAAGCCCCTGAAGATCATCCTACCTTGTCTTCACCTCACCGGGTATCACACCGATCCGTCTAGAAGAGCTCCTCCGATGTCCTGATCCAAGCCCAAGCGGGGGGCTGAAGAGGTCTATGATCCGGCTGAAGTCTTCATCCAAGCGGGGCAGAAGAGGTCTTACATCCGATTGAAGTCTTCATCCAAGCGGCATCCATCCGGAGCGAAGCAGCAGCATCCTGAAGACCTCCACCGCGGAACATCCATCCTGGCCGACGACTGAACGACGAATGACGGTTCCTTTAAATGACGTCATCCAAGATGGCATCCCTCGAATTCCGATTGGCTGATAGGATTCTATCAGCCAATCGGAATTAAGGTAGGAATATTCTGATTGGCTGATGGAATCAGCCAATCAGAATCAAGTTCAATCCGATTGGCTGATCCAATCAGCCAATCAGATTGAGCTTGCATTCTATTGGCTGATCGGAGCAGCCAATAGAATGCGAGCTCAATCTGATTGGCTGATTCCAATTCCAACAGCCAATCGGATTGAACTTGATTCTGATTGGCTGATTCAATCAGCCAATCAGAATATTCCTACCTTAATTCCGATTGGCTGATAGAATCCTATCAGCCAATCGGAATTCGAGGGACGCCATCTTGGATGACGTCATTTAAAGGAACCGTCATTCGTCGTTCAGTCGTCGGCCAGGATGGATGTTCCGCGGTGGAGGTCTTCAGGATGCTGCCGCTTCGCTCCGGATGGATGCCGCTTGGATGAAGACTTCAATCGAATGGAAGACCTCTTCTGCCCCGCTTGGATGAAGACTTCAGCCGGATCATGGACCTCTTCAGCCCCCCGCTTGGGCTTGGATCAGAACATTGGAGGAGCTCTTCTGGACGATCGATGTGATACCCGGTGAGGTGAAGACAAGGTAGGATGATCTTCAGGGGCTTAGTGTTAGGTTTATTTAAGGGGGGTTTGGGTTAGATTAGGGGTATGTGGGTGGTGGGTTGTAATGTTGGTGGGCTTGGGTATTGTATGTTTTTTTTTGCAGGCAAAAGAGCTGTATTTCTTGGGGCATGCCCTGCAAAGGGCCCTGTTCAGGGCTGGTAAGGTAAAAGAGCTTTGAACTTTAGTAATTTAGAATAGGGTAGGGCATTTTTTTATTTTGGGGGGCTTTGTTATTTTATTAGGGGGCTTAGAGTAGGTGTAATTAGTTTAAAATTGTTGTAATATTTTTCTTATGTTTGTAAATATTTTTTTATTTTTTGTAACTTAGTTCTTTTTTATTTTTTGTACTTTAGCTAGTTTATTTAATTGTATTTATTTGTAGCAATTGTATTTAATTAATTTATTGATAGTGTAGTGTTAGGTTAATTGTAGATAATTGTAGGTAGTTTATTTAATTAATTTATTGATAGTCTAGTGTTAGGTTTAATTGTAACTTAGGTTAGGATTTCTTGTACAGGTAAATTTGTAATTATTTTAACTATTTTAGCTATTAAATAGTTCTTAACTATTTAATAGCTATTGTACCTGGTTAAAATAAATACAAAGTTACCTGTAAAATAAATATTAATCCTAAAATAGCTATAATATAATTATAATTTATATTGTAGCTATATTAGGATTTATTTTACAGGTAAGTATTTAGCTTTAAATAGGAATAATTTATTTAATAAGAGTTAATTAATTTCGTTAGATTTAAATTATATTTAACTTAGGGGGGTGTTAGTATTAGGGTTAGACTTAGCTTTAGGGGTTAATCCATTTATTAGAATAGCGGCAAGATTCGGTCGGCAGATTAGGGGTTAATAATTGAAGTTAGGTGTCGGCGATGTTAGGGAGGGCAGATTAGGGGTTAATACTATTTATTATAGGGTTAGTGAGGCGGATTAGGGGTTAATAACTTTATTATAGTAGCGCTCAGGTCCGGTCGGCAGATTAGGGGTTAATAAGTGTAGGCAGGTGGAGGCGACGTTGAGGGGGGCAGATTAGGGGTTAATAAATATAATATAGGGGTCGGCGGTGTTAGGGGCAGCAGATTAGGGGTACATAAGGATAACGTAGGTGGCGGTCGGCAGATTAGGGGTTAAAAATTTTTTTCGAGTGTCGGCGATGTGGGGGGACCTCGGTTTAGGGGTACATAGGTAGTTTATGGGTGTTAGTGTACTTTAGAGCACAGTAGTTAAGAGCTTTATAAACCGGCGTTAGCCCAGAAAGCTCTTAACTACTGACTTTTTTCCTGCGGCTGGAGTTTTGTCGTTAGATGTCTAACGCTCACTTCAGAAACGACTCTAAATACCGGAGTTATAAAAATCCCATTGAAAAGATAGGATACGCAATTTACGTAAGGGGATCTGCGGTATGGAAAAGTCGCGGCTGGAAAGTGAGCGTTAGACCCTATTTTGAGTGACTCCAAATACCGGCGGTAGCCTAAAACCAGCGTTAGGAGCCTCTAACGCTGGTTTTCACGGCTACCGCCAAACTCCAAATCTAGGCCATTGTTCTTATAAAGAGCCCTCGTGTCTTTATTCCAGAGAAACAAATATGACAGTTATTGTGGATTGACGGCCCCAAATATAAATATAAATTGGATGTCTTTAAAAATATTGATTTTGTTGAATGAAGATTGATCTAAGAAATTAGGACCCTTGTTTGGGGAAATCTAATTACGCTATGTGCTGAATGTTGTGGTGCTGCTGAAAAAGTGGTAAGATTGTTTGTATGGAAAATATATTGAAAGATAATAAAAAATAATATACTATTAGAAATATAAAGGACCTTCATTTTGTAAGAATAAATTTTCCAAATACTGGTTATTGTGATTCTGTATGACACTGTTTGTAATCGTTTATTTGCTCGGCTCGTATTGGTAATAGATTATTTCAATATTTTTGTGTTGGAAACGAACCAGTGTCCATGTGTGTGAGAAACCTATGCTGAGTCTAATGAGCTATCTGGAAATGACAAAATATATGGTACTCTTGGTTTAGTTGACTCTAATCCTATAGATATGACATTTGTAATACTGTGCACTAATTGCAGTGATTTATCTCATTGGTTCTCATTGTTAGTGTATATTTCTGGTGATAAAATCGTAATGATGAGTATATTAGAAAGCATCATTGTGGATGTATTGGTATAAACTAAATGTGATATGTGATATAATCTCTGTATATGGTGATAGTGAAAACAGACATATAAAAGCAGCCAAATCAACATTGGCATTCAAACCCAGTGGATACAAAGTTTTAAGTTTGTGTATCCAGTAAGTTTCTAATTGCCTAAGTTTGATTAGACGGTCATAATCAGTGGATGAAGGTACATGGTCTATTGGAATGATTTTGAAAATGTCTGCTCTACCATCATGCATCATTTCGCAATAATTTGGTACACTGTGGTTAATTTTACTTTTTTTACAATTTTTATAATTCCGAAAATGTTCACCCCAACGGGTGCGTATGTTTCTAATGGTACGTCCAATGCATTGGACCCCAAAAACACAATTTAAGAGATAAATAATGTACTTGGATTCGCAATTAAGGCGATGTGAGATCCGATAAGTCAAACCGGTGGTATTGGATTTAAATGTTTTTTGAGAACTAATAAATTTACACATATTACATCCTCTTTTGCCACATTTATATGAGCCATATAATCTCAAAAAACTATGTGTTTTTTTTCGAATTATTTGAAGATGATTGACTATGTTTGACCCTTTTGCTAGGTGCTAGTTTGTTCCTAAGGGTTGGTGCCCATCTGTAGACAATTTTAGGTCTCTCCTTGACTATATTTTTTTAAAAAAAGGATCCTTTTGAATAATATTCCAATGTTTATTAAGTATATTACAATTTTTTGTGTGATTACTGTTGTATTTTATTATAAAGAGAGGTTCGCCATCAACATCCATATTCATTGTTTTACTAAGGTTAGTTGTGTTATTTTCAAATTTTTTGAAAAAGAGATCTCTATCCAAGTCTCGTGCTTTTTTGAGGCATCGATCAAGTAAGTCTCCAGGGTAACCCTTGTCTAGAAAACGTTGATAAAGAATCATGCTTTGTGAGTCAAAGGTGTCTAAATCTGAACAATTCCGATATATTCTTTGGAATTGGCTAAAAGGGATATTTCTTTTCCACCCAATATGGTGGTTACTGGAAAAATCCAGGTAACTGTTGCTGTCCACCTTTTTAAAAAAGGTTTTGGAAACAACATTCTCTGTATTACCCCAGCTCAACAATAAATCCAAATATTCTATTGAGGAATCTTGGATATTTGCTGTGAAAGTAAGACCCATATGGTTGGTGTTTAGATGTTCTACTATTGAACTGGCTAGAATGATGTACCCTCTTAAAATAAAAATGAGATTGTCAATGTAGCGGCCATAGAATACCAGGTTCGTCCAAAAGCTTGCAGAATAGATATATTGGTCTTCAAAAATTCCCATGAACAGATTAGCAAAGCTTGGGGCGAACCTGGTACCCATGGCTGTACCCTTGACTTGCAGAAAAAACTTGTCCTGAAAAATAAAATAATTATGTTTAAGTATATAATCTAGGGGGGCGGAGCCAGCTTTAGAACTGAGCGGTCGCACATCTCAGCAGCTCCGGCTATTCTATACTTAAATTACAAATTTAGCGATCACTCAGGTTCATGAACCGTGTTACAAACTGGAACTCTTTAATATAGGAGGTCTACAGAGTCGGCATCAAGGAAGATAACAATTCCTGAACGATAATTTGGTCTACTAGCTTGATTCGATAGACAGACTGCTAAACAGCGACCATTTTCCTGCCCACGCGGTGGATGACTGGAGGATACAGTTTGGATAGCCGTAACTTTGCTGCTTTATGAGGCAACAGCTACTGTGAGACTACAATACTGCACTAATGGCATGCATAATCGGCAAGCTAAGCAAGCTTCTGGACGGATACCAAGTCGCTTTTGACCGTGCACTTCACATGGCAGTTCATCCAGAAGACGCAAATTGTGCAGGGTCTAATACCTATTACCACACATCCCCAGCTACCTGCGGGGGGTGCGATGCTTTGGGGCCCCGGCATCCGCCACCCTCTCTACATGATCTACAGAGCAATGTGGTAGTATACACAGCACTCATGACAGCTGAGCCGTCTGACAGCCCTGCACAGCACAAAGCGGTTATCATATCTCCCCTTACCAGCGCGAGCAGCATTATGGGGTTGGCGATCTTCAGTGCCCGTGTAGTGGACCAGCCGCTCTTACAGCTTAAGGAAAAGAGACTCCCTCAGATGCAGATAGAGTTTGCACGAAGTGGGGAGTGTGTGATGATGCCCTGCGAAAAGACGACCATATGGAACAGCTCTTACAGTCTCGCAGCTGGGCTGTGCAATACATTGGTACTAATCATAGCTTCCTTCCCACTGTGTTTCTTCAGGAGCCCTACTGGCGAAAGCGGCAACCCCGCTAAGTTTCTCACTGCTTCAGTCGCTCCACATCACTGTGGTGGGGATCAGAGAAAATCCCCGCATCAACTTAAAACTGGTGTGGGATAGACAAGTCTGAATTTCTGAATGGCAGTACGCTTTCAAATACTTAAACGGAGCCTCTGCCTAAATTTTGCGGTTGTGGCGTGTATTGTTTTACCTTACTTTAGTTGCAGAGATTAGAGCTTGCTAACTTGCTTCCCATAAAAATATGTATATAGTTAAGAGTTAAATGATTTTGTACTACCGGATGTCTGATATCCCTTGTATAACCTGGCTATCTTGTAAGTACCCTGCGAAGTCCACATATAAGCCTTTGCCAAAAGTGTTAACACAGACTGCTGCTACTACCAAGTTTCTATATGCATAATATCTAAGTCGTCAACCCTAGACTATGTATGAGCACACATACGATGAAACGCTCGCTGCAGATCTATACCACACTATTCTCCATTGCTTGTATATATACTACAGCCAACTACTGTTTGCACTGATGCATTAGTAGGGATCCACTAAAGCTACGGACCTCCAGTTTTTTTGTGTCCATATTTCTAAAGACTCCCTATCTACGACAATGGATTTTATTACTCCAGTTAGCAGCTGAATGGTGTGTCTTAGCATAGGGCAGTTTGTGAGCCTACATATAAACAATTTGTTACTGATTCTACATGTCACAGGCAGCTCTAATAGACAGCTTTTGGATCTATTAAATTTTTGCTGCATGAGTTAATCTGAAGTACTTTAAATTATTTTGTGACTGTTTACCGGGGAATGTTTTTATTTACTATGTTGTGAGAAAATTGCTAACACATACTTATGCCTTTGCATTACCCTGTTTTTCTCCTTGTTTAACATAGGTCTTATTGCTGCTTTCACTATATGGGGGTCTGGCTGCCAGCGGCCGGGGCGGTGGGGCCCCCTCTTGCACGACCTTAGAGAAGTACGAGCTCTTATCTGTAATTGAGACCTTTGAGTCAGACTACTGCGTATATAAAACATAGCCCCTCATCAGTGTTCCCACTGTACCCATTAATTCTACAATTACCAACATGTGGCTCATATCTGCTATGTTTCACATGACATGCTCAAATTATAACCTCCCCCCCATACTGTACCCTCCCCCTAGGAGGGACAACTTTGCGGTTCTTCTTGCCTATACCGCACCCTAGATATTATATCATACCTACCCATTATACCATATTTATCTTCACATCTTTGAATGGCGCCTTCATTATTGATACCATTTGAATTATTACCTTCTAACTTAACTACCTCATTTTTTTTTTCATATTACACCATACCTACATATGTCAACGTGATATTTAAGCGAATGATTGGCGCCCTTAGTGTTAATATCTCATGACACATTACATGCCAATCTATTTTAGATGGTTTCTCACTTATTCATATTTCTCCTCCAGAGTCTATAGCAAGTACCTTGAGGTACATAACCCGTCCCCAACGTTCAATGAGGAAGTGTCATATATCTTGTGTTTTGTGTCTAGCTCCTATAACAATGTAAAAGAGGTTCCAATCTCTTCCATAATATTATCTGTGTTATAAATCTTATCTATTAATATGGAAACAGTATATTTGAAATGTAACACCTATGTTTGTATTGTGACATGTTGCTCCATATAAACTGTATTGGTTTTTGCACAACCTCAATAAAAATCTTTAAAAAAAAAAAAAAAAAGTATATAATCTATCCCTTCCAAAATAAATTCCTTTTGAAGATCTGGCATGTATAGGTCTTTCTCTATGAAAACAGAAATCGCATTGATTCCCATGTTGTGGCAAATATTAGAATAAAGGGAACCAACATCACAAGTGATCCATATTAGATCATTGTTATTACAGACATTTCTGAGTTGATATAAAAGGTGGGTACTGTCTTTGATGTAAGAGGGTAAATTGACTACATATTTCTGTAGAAATTGGTCTAAATAAAAAGATAAGTTGTAGGTGAGATTGCCTATGCCTGCTATGATAGGGCGCCCCGGTGGATTAATTTGATTTTTGTGGATTTTGGGCAGATGATAATAGTGTGCCACACTCGGATTGGTTACTTTTAGAAATTCTTTTTCTTCTTTATTCAACTTTCAACTTTTGTGAAAATAATATTGTTTCTTTTGGTTTTTGGATAATTTTTCTAAATCTTCAATGACTGATCTTTGAAACAATTCAATGTAATGATTAGTTGATAATGATGGTATAAATTGGGATTTGACCTTTATGTCTGTATGAATGTAATAATCAAACAGATCGGTAGTTAGGCCCTCTGTTTCTAAATATATTACCTGCATGTTTCTATTGGGGGTCATATTATTAACTAAAATGGTCTGTGTATTCTCCGTGTGTATATATTTTTGTTGTTTTTTTTTTTCTTGTAAATTTGGTGACATCAACAAATAGATTATATAAATTGTGGGGATTGGGTGGACAATAGGAGAGACCCTTATGGAGTACTCTTTTTTCATTGGTGGTTAGAGTGTGTGATGACAAATTAAATATGCCATGTTCTAGTTTGGATAGTTTCTCTTTTTGGGCTGAAAGACCCCTTCCTCTTGAACCTCTTGGTCTGAAGGGAGTGGTCTTTTTCTTTGATTTTCTAAATTGGTGTGCGGAAAAAATAATCTGTTTTGGTTGTGGCCGTTCTCTAAAAAAGTTGAAGAGTAATCATGTGAAGTGCTGGGAGTGTTTTCTCCATCAGATATTGATGCTATAATGCCATATCTGTTCTGATGTTCAAAGGAAATGTTTGGTTTAGATGTCTGGTCATGTGGTCTTTCTAGAAGAGTTCTGTGATTCTGTTGTAAATAATCATCTTTTGTGCCCTGATTAAAGGTGTTTTTTTTGTGTATTTTGATGTGAATAAGGCATAGGGCCTTGATAAGGAGAATTGTAACGCGGTTTGTAAGTGTTATTCTTATTCCCATGAAATTGACTTTGATAAGTCCCATGGGGATGGTATGGTGTATGTCTGTTTGTGTTTGATTGGTGAGTTCTTGGTCCATAATTACTCTGATTGGCTGTGTGATTTGATCTGTGAGTGTCTTGGTGATCATATCTGTAATTTTCACTGTAATTATGGTGTGTATTCCTCTGATTTCTAAAATGTTCTCTTTGATAACTTCTATTTTGGACTGTGGTCCAGTTCTGGCCTTCTCTTTTGTGAGGAGCAAAAGAGTTCTGATATCCCCTAATGTTTTCCTTGGATGGGGGTATGGGCTTCTCTTTCTCTATTCTATTGAAAGTATATACTTGGTCATTGTTATAATCTATTTGATCCCTTTGTAATTTTTTGCTTTTATTTAAAATAATCTCATCTTGATATTTATCAGTACGGTCATTAATTTCTTTTAGAGTTTTTGGGTACTCTGGATTATTAGCATGCACCTGTAGGTCTTTTTGAATTTTTTCTATGTTGTGACTACACTCATCAGTGAGTTTTTGTCTATGGTCTATTAGAATTCTTATTAAACTAAAGGAACATTCATCTAAGGCTTTATACCAACTGTCTAGGAGGTCCTTATCTTCTTTAAAAGAACAATGTTTCAAAATTTGCAAGCCTCTAGGAATCTGTTTAGTTTCTAAATATTTTTCTAGAGTTTTTAGATCCCACCAATGACGGTGTTCTTTCATTAGTTCCTCTTCAAGCAGATGGAACAAATCTTTCATAGATTTAAGAACATTGGGGTCAGAATATGTTTCTAGGGTCACAGTGCTGCTTTGTAGGATGTAATTAGAGCGTTTCTTATTTCTATCATCCTTGGACTGCATCCTAAGAATTCAGTATCTATTCGATGGTGTAAATATGAAAGCAATGTGAAGGGAATATTTTGTGAGGTATGGGAGTAAGTGTGTTGATGCTTGTGTGTCTAGGACAAAAACAGTGTTGGAAATAAAGAGATACGGACTGAGAAACGCGTAGCAAATAAATACTTGTTTTTATACAGACCCGGTTTGTGTGCTTTTCAACATACTGCTGTATGCAGTGTTTTTATTCAGTTAGATTTCAAACAGTTTATTCCTTACACTGACATTGTCAGTCTGTTTGGGAACAAGTCCGATCGTGTGAGCAGCTATCTTGGGAAAAACAACACAGCCGCTTGAACTTCTCCTGTGGCGATCCGGCTCACTGCACGATACACAGCTGATTTCATCCACCCACCCACAGGTCTCCCGGGTGAGATCTCCAGCGTACTGACTGCTTTTCCTGAATGTCAGCCTGCCTGCACGCACCTAGTTGATTCTAGGTGCCACTCCACTTGTGAGTAGTTTTCTTGCAACTTATTGTTTGATATTTGTCCTAAACCGATTCACACTATGTTGGCGCCCCTTGTCTTTTCATCCTCTTAGATTCCCTGATCCATCACACTTTGGACACAAGCGGAGCAAGCCTTAATTTTTCGAACTTTTTGTTCTCACTATATCCTTTACTTTGAAGTGGACTTTTCACTTTTGAACATTATATCATATTATTTTTTCAGGATTTGGACTTTTTTATTACATATATATATATATATATATATATATATATATATATGACTCAACTTTTTATATTTCTTTGCTTATGTTTTATTCTTTTTATGTAACAATCTGTTTATGTTCTTATTGTATTACATTCGTTTCAACCGCCACTGATTGCAACAAGGTTACACACTTGTTCTTCTATAACAAATCCTACTCACTTTCCAATCATATACACCTTTGCCCTGATACACTTTTTCACAGATAATACATCATATTATACACTATAGAGTTTTTATTACACACCACTGTTTTCTTTTTCTTAACAGCGCATCCTCTTAGTTTTTCCTTCTAGGAATTACTTGAATATTTTTTGCTTTCTGGAGTAACAGGTAGTAAACTGCTAAGAATATTACTACTTAACACACCACGGGTCCCAGACCGCATGTCTTATTGTTATACTCTGTCAGGGAAATCATATATCTATCAAATCTATCTATTTATCTATCAAATCTATCTATCAATCATATCTATCAAATATAAATTGCATCTATTGATCTATGTAATTCGTATCTATCAAATTTATATTGCATCTTTTGATCTATGTAATTCGTATCAATCAAATGTAAATTGCATCAATTGATCTATGTAATTTGTATCTATCATCAAATGTATATTGCATCTATTGATCTATGTAATTTGTATCTATCATCAAATGTATATTGCATCTATTGATCTATGTAATGTATGTATCTAACTATCAAATCTATCTAACTCGTGGTTGTGCAAATGGACTGTTTGCAGTTGTTTGCGGTGCGTTACACTGGGAGTTTGGTCTGTCACTGTGAAGCGGGCGTAACCCTTATACTACCTGATCGATACAACATCATACCTGATGTTTTAAAGCACGTTATTCAAATTTTTTTTAGGAATGTTAGGTGATTAAGGCCCTTTATGGGTTAAAACCAGACTCTGCATCAACTATGTAATTTTCCGAACACCCCTTTCACAGATTTACTAGGACAGTGATCTTTCAAACTTATTAATATCTTAATATCCCATAAAGAGAAATTGGTTGGTGATGCTAGTAATGAAATTGAAAAGATCCAAAAACAACTACACACCGTTAAGAACAATGAGAAATATGGAAATTTGAATAAACTAGTATTGGATAGAATAGATAAATATGAAGAAGATATTATCAATCTTAAAAATAAGAAACTTGCAAGAGATAATGATGACTACTCACAAGGGGTAGTTTACACATATATGAAAAAAAAAAGACAAAACAGGGGCCTAACAATATGATGAACCAAGGGGAAAACCCTATAAGCAATCAAGTAATATAGAGAATACCATCTAACGATACACAGAAATGGGTTTTAGTGACGAAACAACCTCCAAAAATACACCATAATCATGGTTACCGTAACCATTACCATAACCATCACTATGAGAAAAAAGAATATCCTTTGAGGAATAATAATAACTTTACTGCAAGGAATAATTTGAATGGATACCATATAGAACTGAATACAATTCTAGAACTAATAAGCCTAATCACTATCCCTATAGAGAATAATATAACAACAATTCATCTAAAAGTCAGACACATTATTCTACTCATAAAGAGAATCCAAATAATGGTTATAATAGATACGAGTCCACTTATAGGTATGAGGTTTTAAGAGAAGAAAGACCAACTAGACATGAAGAACATTATGCTCCTAGACATGAGAAGCATCATGTTCCTAGGTCCCATTATAATTCTGTGTATAGACCCAATTCTAACAATCACGTTACTCAAAACTATACATCAAATTCTCATAAAACTAATCAGGCGTCCAATTACCATCCACATAATGATAAACGCCAAAACTTTAATTATAATTCTCCAAACCATGGTCTACCCTCTGACATCCAATCAAGACTTAGGTCAGATGAACAGTTATACAATCTACCTATCACATACTCCAATATTGAACCCTGTAGAGGCGATAATGTTAATCATGACAACCAGTCTTTTTTAGACAGGCGCCCAAAACCCAGATTCCATCAACCGAAAATTGCAGAATTTTTTAGAACCACTCATCACAAACATTCCCAACCAGAGAGGGAAAAGGGCCCACAAAGACGTGGAAATAGAGGATGAAAATCAACCTTCAAAGAGAATAGATTACAGAGATTAGCAAATGGAATTTTAAATCTATCCTCCCATAAATTATCAAAATACGAAGTTAGAGTTCTGGGAAAAGATCTCTCCTTCAGCCCCTCTAACTCCCATAATATGTTCAAGTTATATGTAGATGTCAACAGATTTGTATGCAAACTCTCCCTTCAAAAGTACTTTGCTGAAAAGAAACTGAAATCTGACATGTGTCCTATTTTAACAGACAATATGGATACTAGGTTATCCAACAATATAATTTATCACGAGCCAGAACGCTTAACAGATAATCTATTGGATGACTTTGTACATACGAATTTGAAACAAAAAATCAACTTTTCTCCCACCCTTAACAACAACACACATTTAGACCTATTTAAGGAATATATATTAGAGGATTTGGAAAGACTTCCGAAAAATTTACATCATAACAAATCTAATCTCAATGCCAAAGAAAAGAATGGATTGAAAAGCCTGAAAAATAATCCTCACTTAGTGATACATCAGGCTCATAAGGGAGGGGGAATTATATTACAGGATTTACCAGATTACTTAGCTGAGGCCTATAAGATTATCAGTGATAAGAATTATTATCAAAAATTACCCTCAAACATCACAGATAGATATCTCAAGATCCTTTTAGGTATTGTCAACTTTGGGTTTCAGGAAGGCATTAGATCAAAGGGTGAATGAGACTACTTACTTCCTGTGAAACCTAATTGTGCATTTTACTATCACACAAAAACACCCAATGTCCCCCAGGTAGACCTATTATTGCGGGTATTGGGAGCCTCACCGACAATATGTCAGCATATATGGATTGTTTTCTACAGAGATACTGTATGTACTCACATTAGACTCATACATAAAAGATTATCCTGATCTGATTAAAAAATTGGACAACTATGTGATCCATGATGATTACATATGGATCTTGTGTGATGTAAATGCCTTATATTCTAATATACAACATAAGTAGGGCCTTCAAGCTGTCTCTAAATATTTGACAGGTGATTTCTCTATTCCTGCTCTGCAGAAAGAATTTATTTTACAACTGATTGCATTCATATTACAACATAATTATTTTGTTTTTCAAGATGATTTTTACTTGCAATTAAAAGGTACTGCCATGGGGACCAGGTTCCCCCCAAGCTTTACCAATCTCTTCATGGGCCTCTTTGAAGATGTATACATCTATAGCTGCTTGGCATATTGGGCGAACCTGGTCTACTATGACAGATACATTGGTGACCGGTTGTTTTTATGGAAGGGTGATTCAAGTTCTGCTGATTCCTTTGTTACACATCTGAATTCTAATGATATGGGTTTGACTTTTTCAAGTAATATTGTGTAAAAATCCATAGTATTTTTAGATTTATGTTTGTCCTTTACTCCAGATAACAGAATTATAACCACCACCCACTGTTGACTGCAATAGCTATCTTTATTATAAGAGCTATACCATATAATATACCATATGAACAGTTTAAGAGGATACATAGGAACTGTAGCCTCATAGATGATTATGAATTACAGTGTTATCTTAAATAAATGTTTTCTTGAAAAGGGCTACCCTAAACATGTGATCGATGCTAGATATAAGCGTGCAAAGACTTATGATCGGAATTCCTATTTTAGACAAAAAAATTAAAAACATACTAGAACTAATTATCAGGCCAATTCTACTTTTATCACCCAACATAGTGTGAACCATATGAGGATCAAACGTATTATAAAAAAAACATTGGGGGCTTCTTTTTAGGGACCCTATACTTGAAAAACTACAAGACCATGAACCAAGATGTGTTTTGAAATGAGCCCCAATGTTAAGAACTATTTGGCACCTAGTAAGGTTGTTGTCCACAAAAACAGAGATAAAGCCAATAACATAAAATCAATAAATAATCCTAATATTCATATGTCATTTCAGAAAAAACTTACAGTAAAGAAAGGGGTGGCATAATGTAATCTTAAAAATTGCAACATTTGCAAACATATTAATTCTGAATGCAATTCATTTTCTTCCCAAACTACTAGTAAAACATATAATATTCACCAACATTTGTCATGTACTTCTACATATGTAGTCTATCTTTTGAATTGCAACTTCTCTGGGATTCAATACGTTGGTCGTACCAGCAGAGTTGTCAGAAATTGATGGAACGAACACTACAGAAACATGAAGAAAAATCTTAAAAATCCTAGCTTTCTGAAATACTTTAACATTAACCATAACGGGTCTTTGAATACCTTCAATATTTGTCCATTAGAAACTATTCCTTCTTCTCATCTATACAATAGATTCAATAGATTGAGACAAAGGGAGACTTATTGGATCTATAAGCTAAAGACCATGTTTCCCTTTGGTCTCAATATGAATATGGATTTGTCCGCTTTCTAAACTTAATTGTTTAGATTTTTACACTCGTATAAACTCCTTGTCAATAGTATCCACTGAATATGGAACCTCTTCAGTTTGTTTCCATACTTTATCAGTTAGGACTATATATTATTATATTATAAGCCCAACTTCCCCTATCACATTATCCTCCATAATTGGGTGACACTATTATTTCTATATTAACGTTAGTGTTGGCCTTTATATTTCCCCTATAGCCTCTCTCTATTGTAGTTTTGCTACTGTTATTATATTTATAGACTTTGTTAGTGGTATTTGTGTTATATATAATATAACACGCCCTGATCTTTTGATCTTCATATGGATTCTTAGGGTATGTTTTATGCTGTTTGTGAATATGTCTATATGGTTATTATGCACTTTCTTATACCCCCTGTGTCTATTGTAGTTTGGGTCTGGCTTGCACCTTTTAGCTCCACTAGATGTTATGTTAGTTTGATATACGCTTTGGTCTATTCATTATCTCTGCATGTACTGCAGTATAATGTTTATAGCGTTGGTTACAGATTCTGCTCCTATGGTGATTGTGGTATCCTCACCTATGGTTTTATTTCAATATTATGTTGCTCTGACACTGACAGACTGGTGTTTCTCTATGGGTGTTGGAGCTCCTTATATTCTATGCGTATTATAGCCCCCTTTTTTTTACTCCACAGTTTATGATGAATTATTTATCATTATCACATAATTGTATTCTTTATTTTATCACACATGTCTATTTGTATGCTGACTGTAGACGCATTATTGTACTTATTTATAAATTACATTTAAGCAAGCACTATCAGGCTCCTATATTTACGAGTAACAACACTTTTTTGTTGACAGCGTGAAATTCACCCCCCTTTTTGTCTCTATTGGTTCTCTCTTATCCAATAGGTGTATTTCACCTTTGTAGCATCTTCCCTCATACATTTATGTTGTTCTGTGATGCATATTATGTCACTTTCATGCCCCTTCCTCTTAGGTTCACACCTGACACATCTTTATTTGTGTCTCATAGCTTCACATAATATGTGTATGTGGTTTATCATTTATTTATTCGCAAATCAATTTGATACTTTTTGCCATGTTTTTACTTAAATTATACTGTCGCCTTAGTTTTTGAGGAAGGATGACGTTACCATACCACGCCCCCGTCACTACCACGCCCCTAATTGGGATAATCCTCCATACGATCGCCTCTGACACATTCATGAGAGATGATCAACCACTAGTGACTCATAATTTTTTCCTCTGATTGTTATGTGCACCAGTTTATACCCCAAAGTGTTGATATATAGTTATACCTATGTGTATTAGTCCTTTATCTCATAAATGAATATGCCGATTTTGATGACTCTGATCACGCCACCTTGAAACTATTGGCGGTAATATTATATGATGATTTTTTGACACTCATGACCACGCCCCCTTTACACGAATGATGGTTTTTATTGTATTATATATGTTTTGATACTTCATCATTTTGTTAAATATTATTCTGTGATCATGGAGATTTTATGGACATTGAATCTATTGGGATTCTTCCTCTAAATAAATAATATTTAGCTATATGTGTTATACCATATATATGACACTTTCTACAGTGGTTGTTTAGTCATCCTGAATGTCGATTGGATGCTATTAGGTATAAGTGTAGCAGCTCTGAGTTTGTTTGTATAACCTGAGGAAACAGTGCTGTGCCACTGAGAAAAGTGTTGCTGTTGTTTTAATTTTTTATTAAACTTTTAATTAAATTGCTATCTTGCTGCTGCACTTCTATCATTTGGACTTCACCATGTTGCCATTGTTCACTTATGTGTGCTGGTCTTCACCACTGACCGTGGCTTAACATTCCCTGTGATATTCAAGAATATTTCTGGACTCCCTCTGGTGGGACAAGGATATCCACTGTTCCAGGTGTGCCTAAGAGTCTGTCGGATGACTGTTTGGTTCCGGCCTGCCTGTACTGCACAATTGTGCTTTCTATCACATGAGTAGGATTGACTTCATTGCACTTTTACCATTTGGTTTATCAGCCTGATTTGCACTATGTTGCGCCCTCTATCTTTGTATTCTAGACCTTCATATCCTATGTCATGGTGTGACACACTAGAGGAGCTGCCTCAAGCTGTGGACTCTCCTTACTATTGGACAAAGTTCCTTATTAGGACTCTACCTTTTATTTTTATATCTGGTTTTTATTTTTTTACATTTGCTAATAATTAGATTTAAATGTTTAATTTTTCAATTTTATTTTATTTATCATTTTGCAGCTTATATGTTATTCATTGTGGATATGTTATTGACTGTGTGAACACTTGCTCCCTTGTAACTTTAGGTATCGCCCCTCCATGATTACAGAGACTATCGCATATTCTGGCCCACTAGACCCATTATATTTTACCAGGATATATTACACCATCGCTTATACTATAGTATCTAATACACCACTTTTCTACGTTTGGCGCCTCTTCCAGATACTAGCTGTGCACTCTGTTGCATCTTGCGTATCTTTTTTATCACTATTTCCTGTTGTGTAGTGCTTCAGGCATGTGCACGCTACCTACCAAGGTATGTCCTCAATAAAGAATAACATGAGAATAGAAAACAAATGATAATAGAAGTAAATTGGACTCTTTTAAAAAATTATATCTTCTATCTGAATCATGAAAGAACATGTTTGGGTTTAATATCCCTTTAATAATATTAAAATAGGAGGCACAACAATCTTTTTTGCAACATCTATATGCACTTTCCAGTCAAAATGCTGTATGTAATTGTTGGTAATTGCTGCAATTATAGGACTGTTTTCCAAAATATAATAAATTGCAAAGTCCCAAACACTTTGTTTTAACCGTATATTTAGTTCACTTAGTATAGTCCACCAGTTCAATGTAGTAGGGGAGAAAGGGCCAATTATTATCTGTTCATTACATCCACACTTTAGGGAGGTACTGGAAAATCTAAATGAATATAACATTTTATACAGTATTATAATGAGAATCTAAATGAATATAACAATTTATACAGTATTATAATGAGAATCTAAATGAATATAACAATTTATACAGTATTATAATGAGAATCTAAATGAATATAACAATTTATACAGTATTATAATGAGAATCTAAATGAATATAGCAATTTATACAGTATTATAATGAGAATCTAAATGAATATAACAATTTATACAGTATTATAATGAGAATCTAAATGAATATAACAATTTATACAGTATTATAAGGAGAATCTAAATTAATATAACAATATATACAGTATTATAATGAGAATATGGAATAAAAACAAAATAAAAAATAAGTTTACACTTAGCAGTGTCAGTGACCCATATCCACTTGAAAAACTGCATGTGGATTAAGTAAACCCAAAAAAGTAAAAAATATTGGGTATATAAAACTGAATTTGGATAAAAATGATGTGTAATAAAGTGTCCAAAATAAGAAAATATGTCAAAAAAAATATATAAATATATATTAGTAGTGAAGTGTCCAAAATAAGAGGAGTAGTGGAGTGTCAAATTAGTTAAAAAGGAAGTCGATGGGGGCGGAGCCTGGCTTTGCAGGAGAATGGCCACAGCCGAGTAGAGCTCCTGAGCCAAAAGCCAGTCTAAACCTTTTAAATGATAATATTTGAGCTATAATATACCCTATCACCCTAACTGAACCGAGGGGGATACATATTGCCTAAAAAATCACCATCACCATCTGGGATGGAGATCGGAGGGAGACTCACGCCGCTATACCTAAAGGCCGCAAACCAGTAAGGGGCCCAGAGGCGCGCCGGAGACTAAGAAAATTCCACATTGAGGTCTTACCCAGCTATTGAGGCCAGCAGTAGAGAGACGGGGTACTTCTTCGGCACCAGCGGTGAGTGTTGGAGGGCACATAAATCCGGCAGCGGACACGGCTACATGGGCTCTAAATCCAGGAGGCCCTGGGGCAAGAAACCTCTAATAGACTTACCCGCTACTAATCCGGCGCACAGCACTGATGGTAAAACCGTTTGTATGCACATCAAGTCACCGGCAGCTACCGATACAGAGGACATCAAAAGGGTAGAGTTGACGAAGGAGGTGCATGAGGAGTGTTCAAGAATGGCCTCCTGACAGTGGGCTTCTGAACCGTGTGTACTCTGATAGTCTGGTGCTTAGGGGCATTGTACCGGAGCAACGGGGATAAGACCATCCTGCAGCTACATAGAATCTGGTGCCCCTGGATCCCGGTGAGTGCTAAGCAGAATTTTGCATAGGATTGGGCCTGGTTAGCCAGGGAAGTGTATAGGGGACTGCCAGTTATAGCGGGTGTAAATTACACTGTAGGCTGTATGCACCGGGCATTGTGAAGGTGATAGAAGAGGGTAGACTCAGGCTTTTCAAAGGGTATATTGTTAACAGGATTTATTGCAGTAAGGCAAATAAATAAACTGTGTTATTGTCCAGAGGGACTTGAAGTGCACTTGGGAGAAGGAAAATAAGAGAGAGTCTACACCAAAGCAACCCCACATTAAAAGAGAACAAAAAACAGCAAGGATAATAAAGACAAAAGAAACATTTGGGCTCAAAGGTTTTTTATATCAACACGTGTACTAAACACAAGTATTATATTCAGTTACTATGGCACATAAAAAATCCTGTTTAAGTGACAAGGGATCAAAGACTAGAAACATGAATCATTATTTAAAGGGCATAGAGCCCCAGACCTCTGAGGATTCCACACTTATACATGATCCTATTGCAGCTGAACAAGATCACTCTCATGCGGGGGCCACTCCCCCTGTGCAATATGTAACAAAGGAAGACCTCAAAAATCTATCTTCCAAGCATGATATAAAAGAAGTAGTCAGTGAGATCAAAAACTTATTTGGAGAAATACGTAAAGATGTCTCAGATCTCACTCAGAGGGTTACAAATATAGAACATGCCCAAGACACCATGCAGGCTCAGATTAAAGAAACCATACCCCAGGTGCAATATAATACCAAAACAATACAGAATTTGCTTGAAAGAATTGAGGATCTAGATAACCGTGGCAGGCGGAACAACCTGCGTATTAGGGGCATCCCCGAAAGCGTTGGCCTTGCGGAGCTGCAGGGCTATCTGCAAGACCTATTCAGAGTATTTAAGGGTACTCCTATGTCGCCTGAGGTCAACATTGAAAGAGCCCATAGAGCCCTACGTCCGAAACCCTCAGCAAAGGCACCGCCAAGGAATGTGATCCTTAAATTACTGAACTTAAAGGACAAAGAAGAAATCCTTCACCACAGCAGGAACAAGCACCCAGTCCAGCACGTGGGCATCACACTCCAACAACATTAAAATTTCTTACCACCACACTTCAGAACAACAAGGTTCAATACAGATGGGGATTTCCAACCTGCATTGTGGCCACCAATGGCGGGAACATGGCCATTTACAGGAGTGTGGAGGATCTGGACACCTTCTGTGCTGCTTTGGGTGTGCCTACTCCAGCCATAGAGAACATACAGCACCCTGAGAGGCCTCGGGATATCCCACAACAGCAATCAACAAGGCATTATAGCTCCTATTTTTCTCTATCTTTTTTCTTGTTCTGCAGGGACTACCAAGATGGACTGCTATTCTACCCATACTAGGAATGAGGGCTGGTTCAGGTACTACTGTATTGGTAAATGTTTATATACCCTTATAGTCTGATGTTTAGCTATTTTTGTTTTGCTTATATTTCATTACAACACAGATAGTCAAATGTGTCTTTAATGTACTAGGGCCCTTGATGGTAAATATGCCCCATATGAATGCCTTAGTCAACTCAAAAGATGACGCCATTTCATCTAGAAGAGATACACAATTGATTTAATTGCTCACGGGTGTGCAGACCTTGGCGGCTCTTTCCATATTAGAATGCACAGACAACCTCTGTGCCCCTTCTCCCTATCCACCCCTCCCCCCTCGGTTCAACTAACATATGTTAATGTAACAGTTTAATAACCGGTATCAGTTTTAGATACCATTTATATACTTATAATATAGCTCATTGCTTAATCTTATATTAAGACTGGCCAAAGGCACATTCCCTTTGGAATTTATCTTACAATAAAAAAGTTCTATTTTTATATTGTTTGTATTGCAGGTGGCTTTGAGATTGTACCAAAATGTTTTTGCTTTTATTTGAATTGTACTCACTACTGTATAATTATTTTGTCTCTTGATTTGCTACTAACCTAACCCTCTCTTCACCTAGCCCCTCTGGTCCTATTCCCTCCCCCTTCCTCCCCTCTCTCTCCCCTCCTTTTTTTCCCCCTCCCTCTCTCTTTTTCTTCTCTTATTTCATTCTTTCCCTCCTCCTTTCTCACCATGGCACCCCCGGGTAGAGAACCGAGGGTACATCCAACCAAATTTGTTACTGTCAATTTTAAGGGTCTAAATATCCCTGGAAAATACTCTATAGTCACACATGAGTTGCACAGGCTACAGGGAGACCTGTTTTTTCTTCAGGAAACACACTTTGCCAGGCATAAAGAGCCTAAATGGCATAATCACAGGTACCCAGTCGCATTCTTTGCCTCTGGGCCCCATAAACACAATGGAGTAGGAATACTTATATATCATAAAATTCCTTTCCTGGCACACACAGTTGAGCGGAACAAGGAAGGCAGATATCTTATTGTAGTTGGGCTCCTGCATGGTAGACTTGTTACTCTGGTTAATGTGTACGCACCGAATACAGCGCAAAACCTTTTTTTCAGAACACTTTCCACAAAAATTCTTGAGCTCTCTAGAGGGGTTGTGATATTTGGGGGTGACTTCAACACACCGCTAATCCCTAAGCTTGACACATCTAATGGGGGTATCTAGTGTTTCACATCATATCTTAAAACATATAAACAACATTTTGAAAACACACCTTCAACATGATGTGTGGTGCACTTTACACCCGGTAGAGACTGATTTCACTTACTATTCCAGTCCACATATGAAATACTCGCGAATTGATTACTTTTTCACAGACTCGCAAGGCATCGAGTATGTCACTAATAGTGATATCTCACATATCACATGGACAGATCATGCGCCAGTCTCTTGTTTGATGTATTGGCCTGACACCCCAGCCACTCCCTACATGTGGTGTTTAGATGACACATTATTAAACTGTCCACTTATCGTAGATG
This sequence comes from Bombina bombina, assembly GCF_027579735.1. Lineage (NCBI taxonomy): Eukaryota > Metazoa > Chordata > Amphibia > Anura > Bombinatoridae > Bombina > Bombina bombina. Next base: position 1,265,557,226 of record NC_069501.1, on the reverse strand, counting down.
ACATTAACACCAAGATGACAGAATATTTTACCCTAAACATGTCTGAGAATTTGCCACTGACCACCATTTGGGAGGCACAGAAAAGTGTCATCAGAGGTCTGCTAATAGAACATAAAAGTAGGGTGGTGAGGCAAGCCAGGGTAAAGTACAACCATACCCTCCTACAGATAGGAAAATTGGAAGAACAGCATAAAAAGGCCCCCACAGATGCTACTCTGCTGGCAACTCTGCCCCAGGCTAGGACAGATTTTAAACAGTTACTACAAGAAGAGAATCAGAGAAAAACACTGCTTTTAAAGCAAAAGTATTATGAGAGGGGTGACCAAGGCGGGGAAACTGTTGGCCAGAACTCTCAGACGGACTCAACTTAAAGCATATGTATACACCATTAAAGATAATGACGGTAAAGTTCATAAGGGTAACCCACATATTGCGGACACCTTCCGCAATTATTATAGCGAACTATATAACCTAAAGACCTATCTGAATACCCCCTCACCAACTGAAACACAAGAGAGGCTTAAAATAACAGAATACCTAGCAAGAATACACATGACTACACTGACAAATGAGACAATAGAGTTCCTTGAGTCCCCTCTCACACAGAAGGAAATTCAGACTGCACTGATGGACCTACCAAATGGAAAGAGCCCAGGGGGGGTAGATATCAAGCCGTCAACCTCAAATACGCTGGAATTCCGCAGCGTATTTGTGACAAGGCTGATTTGCCTTAGTTATAAAAGGCTAGAGACCGGCAAAAGTAGAATTTTGTGACTTAAGCTTCGATCCGCCGGACTCAGTCCGACACAGATCGATTCTTACATCACTCCAGATGTTCCGCACACAAGTGCGGCACAATCTGGCTACTTTTGCTAGTTATCAAAAAACTAGCAGGTACGCTCGGCACTTTTCCGGCCCAGCGTACCTGGTTTTCAATCCGCCACCCTGGAGGCGGCGGATCCCATAGTAATCAATGGGGGTCTGACCATAGCAAAAGTTCATGTTCGCTGCTGCCAGACATACCATTGATTCCTATGGAAGCTGTCTACACCTAACACTCTAACATGTACCCCGAGTCTAAACACCCCTAATCTGTCCCCCTACCCCGCCGCAACTAAATAAATGTATTAACCCCCTAAACCGCCGCTCCCGGAGCCCACCGCCACTATAATAAACAAGTTAACCCCTAAACCGCCGCTCCCTAACCCTGCCGCAACTATAATATATGTATTAACCCCTAAACTGCCGCTCCCAGACCCCGCCGCCACCTACATGATACCTATTAACCCCTATCCTGCCCCCCCTATACCGCCGCCCTCTATAATAAAGTTATTAACCCCTATCCTGCCGATCCCGGACCTCGCCGCAACTAAATAAATAGTTTAACCCCTAAACCGCAGCTCCTGGTCCTCACCGCAACTAAATAAATAGTTTATCCCCTAAACCACCGCTCCCGGACCCCGCCGCAACCTATATTAAACTTATTTACCCCTAATCTGCCCCCCCTACACCTATAATACATTTTTTTACCCCTATCCTGCCCCCCGTACACTAACCCTAACACCCCCAACTTAAATATTAATTAAATAAATCTAAATAATATTTCTATTATTAACTAAATTAATCCTATTTAAAACTAAACACTTACCTTTAAAATAAACCCTAATATAGCTACAATATAAATAATAATTATATTGTAGCTATATTAGGATTTATATTTATTTTACACGCAACTTTCAATTTATTTTAACTAGGTACAATAGCTATTAAATAGTTATTAACTATTTAATAGCTTACCTAGCTAAAATAAACAGAAATTTACCTGTAAAATAAATCCTAACTTAAGTTACAATTACACCTAACACTACACTATCATTAAATAAATGAATCCTATTTAAAACTAAATACTTACCTGTAAAATAAACCCTAAAATAGCTACAATGTAATTAATAATTACATTGTAGCTATTTTAGGATTTATATTTATTTTACAGGTAACTTTGTATTTATTTTAGCTAGTTAGAATAGTTATTAAATAGTTATTAACTATTTAATAACTACCTAGCTAAAAGAAATACAAAATTACCTGTAAAATAAATCCTAACCTAAGTTACAATTACACCTAACACTACACTATCATTAAATAAATGAATCCTATTTAAAACTAAATACTTACCTGTAAAATAAACCCTAAGATAGCTACAATGTAATTAATAATTACATTGTAGCTATTTTAGGATTTATATTTATTTTACAGGTAACTTTGTATTTATTTTAGCTAGTTAGAATAGTTATTAAATAGTTATTAACTATTTAATAACTACCTAGCCAAAAGAAATACAAAATTACCTGAAAAATAAATCCTAACCTAAGTTACAATTAAACCTAACACTACAATATCATTACATTAATTAAATAAATTAAATACAAATAACTACAATTAAATACAATTACATAAACTAACTAAAGTACAACAAATAAAAAAAGCTAAGTTACAAAAAATAAAAAAAAATAAGTTACAAACATTTAAAAATTATTACAACAATTTTAAGCTAATTACACCTAATCTAAGCCCCCTGATAAAATAACAAAGCCCCCCAAAATAAAAAAATTCCCTACCCTATTCTAAATTAAAAAAATTCAAAGCTCTTTTACCTTACCAGCCCTTAAAAGGGCCTTTTGCGGGGTATGCCCCAAAGAATTCAGCTCTTTGGCCTGTAAAAGAAAAATACAACCCCCCAACATTAAAACCCACCACCCACATACCCCTAATCTAACCCAAAACCCCCTTAAATAAACCTAACACTACCCCCCTGAAGATCATCCTACCTTGAGTTGTCTTCAGCCAGCCGACCCACCGATGGAACCGAAGAGGAGATCCGGAGTGGCAGAAGTGATCCTCCAAGGGGCGCTGAAGAAGTCTTCCATCCGATGAAGTCATCATCCAGGCAGCGCTGAAGAAGTCTTCCATCCGGGCGATGTCATCTTCCAAGAGGCACTCAAAAAGTCTTCCATCTGGGCGATGTCATCTTCCAAGCGGGGTCTTCAATCTTCTTTATTCTGGATCCATCTTCATCCCGCCTACGCGGAACATCCTTCTTTCCCGACGGACTAACGTCAAATGAAGGCTCCTTTAAGGGACGTCATCCAAGATGTTGTCCCTTCAATTCCGATTGGCTGATAGGATTCTATCAGCCAATCGGAATTAAGGTAGGAAAAATCTGATTGGCTGATTGTATTTAGTTTTAAATAGGATTAACTTAGTTACTCTGTGGGACGGTCAAACCAAGCGCTTGGGGTATACCTAAAGTCGCTCTACACAGAGGTGTTCTAGCTCACCTATAAGTCGTAATGTGGATCAAATAAACAATGTGTAAAGCGCCAATAGGAAAATATAAAGGGTTTAATATAAAATAAAATATAAAAACATGTGGTCTATCTGACCAACTGGGGATATATCAAAACACAGTCACAGTAAATAACGCATTAAACAGTATATGCAAAAATAAACCAACCAGATGAGATAAAACAATAAAATTAGGTGCACCTAAAGATGTATAGAGTACCGTCTATAGATAAAGGTGGAGATGTGTCCTACTCCGTATAGTCCATAAACAAAGTCAAAGAATTACAATGTCAATTGTGTCCATGAAGTGAATAAAGTGATGAGTGGCTCAGATGTGTGTTTGTGAGTAATCCAGTGGGTGTACAAAAAGTAAAAAATAAAAATCAAAAAATGTGAAAATACAAAAATATAAAAATATATAAAACAATGTTGAACCTTCAAAATGTGTGAAAAAATGAAAAAAGTGTACAGAAAAAATGTAAAAAACCAAATGGAGAACAAAAAAGTGTGGTTAGTTGTTCCTTTGGTGTATAGGATCTTCTAATCTTCTTCAAATACCTGTGGAAAATAATATAACATAGTGCAATATTGATAGTGATCCAATAAAACAAATTGAAATAAGCCTTACCAATACTATCGACGCGTTTCGGCCTTCTGTCATAGGCCTTTATCAAGACTAGTGTATGGTAATGCCTCTAAGCCTTATATAGTGTTTGTCCTAGTATGTTAATTGGTCCTTCCTGTGTTATTTTGGCGCCAAAAGTATCTGTTAACTTCCTGCGTCCCATATAACTCTTCCCCTTCCTATTGCGTGAAGTATGGGCAGAAGTGATGTCATGAGTTGATAGTATGGGCAGAAGTGATGTCTTGAGTTCATAGTGTCCCTCTGGTTATGCAGCCTCTCACATGAGCGTTTCCCCCTTCCTATTGTGTGAAGTATGGGCGGATGTGATGTCATAAATAGATATTGTCCCTATCGTTATCCAACCTATAAGAATGAGCATTTACCCACCTCTAATGTCATTACAGTTCTTTATTGGGTGTCTTTTTTGCCTTTCTAGTTGTTTCTAGCACTATTATAGTTGCTTTTCCTTTCAAAATTAATACCGCGACTTACTGGGATTTGCATTCATCACTTCCGGTTTCATGCGGTAGGATTATTCTAATTGTTAGTGACATTGATGGTTACTTTCTCTATCACTTGAGCGTGGCGAATCGGAAGTGATACACACACTTACATCACTTCCGGTTCCCCGAGTTTATGTGGCACAAAGTATGTCTCTTATTTACTCTATACTATGAGATTCCGTCTCATCGTTCCAGAGCTATTGGTATCTATTAAGCCTAAGTACTTCTTTATTAAAAATAACAATAACAATCAGTGGCTATAGATATTTGTGACCGATCGGCTCCTATTTTGAGTGTGCATGTTATTACTCCGTTGTTAAGGAGATTGCGTCTTGTTGTCTTGGTAACTAGTGTTAAGACGATATTGCGTCTCGGCACTAGTTACGGATAGTCCGCTATAATTGTCAAGCCCTTTCTTTTAATGGTGAAATATATATAAGTACATTAGTTGGATATATTGTGTAAAAGGGGATATTAGGATGATACTATGTGATGTTATATAACGGATACCTGATATTGACATGTAGTGCACAAAATCGCCAGGCGTGCACAGATATATGTTCATTCTATCGCGACCATATTTAAACTCTTATATATGGTGTTATATATGTTGTGTCAAGGGGAGATCTGATAGAAGTAAAGCAGCCTTACTATATGTCGATTGGCGCTGCGTGATTAGATATAAAATTGAGTGAGTAGTACAGTAGAATGATTCGAATGTATACCATCAAGCCTAAGAGTAAGACAGATACATCAATACATTTGTTCAGATAACGCACATAGGTGCGGTCTGATATGGATGGCTTAAATGTCAGTATTCACATATATATTATTATATACATGAGTGGTCAAATTTTATGTTATGTGAAACATCTGTTATGCACACGCGATTGGTGGTATTGAAATATCATGCTCATCTAATTGATGAAGTCTAGTGGTATCTAGCTATCTATTTAGCAGACTTCCCGCTACAACGGGTGGACGTGCATCATTATATAGCTTGTAAACATTTTTCTATGGGTCATTCCTCTTATATCTCATTACTATTTGGAGTTGGTGGCTATCTATAAACATACGTTTAAGACACATATAGTCTAGCGGAGTTAGTGTGAAGACACATACATAACTAGATGTAATCTATATATGGCCATATGTGTATAGTGCCTTGCCTATGGATAGATCTTGGCGTGGGTTCTTATTGTGTTGATAGTCGAAAAACCTATACCTCCTCAAATAGATCGTTTATACAGATAGAGATGGTCGTAGTGGTAATAATACTACTTGTGTACCTGAATCCAGCTATGTCATCTACCTAAATGGTAACTTGCCTATGGATAAATCTCGGCATGGATTCTTATCATGTTGATAATCAAAAAACCTATGCCTCCTATTTTTATCGTGTTGATAATCAAAAAACCTATACCTCCTCAAATAGATAGTAATACAGATAGAGATGGTCATAGTAATAAAAATACTACTTATGTACCTGGATCCAGCTATATCCTCTGCCTCAATGGTATCAAGACTAGTGAACCTTGGCAGGGATTTGTATCTTATTAATAGCAGTAAGCCTGTGTTGATTCCATTGGATAATAATACATGTGTTATTACAATCCTTCTGGTTTAGATACAGTTTGGTCAAATTCCTAGAGTATATTGGTCGCAGGCGACATGGCTGTTCGAGGATATTATATACTAATCCGGTCACTTGATTGTGGCCTCCTTGGATGTATGACCTCATAGAGATTACGATATTATAGCTTGTATTTGTCTGTCATGGACTTCCACATGTTTATAAGTGTGGGACAGACTTGTTTACTTATGGGAGAAGAGAATGTTGTTACAATAGTGTGTTCCATGTGGTATCTATAGAGGTATATGTATAGATATATATGTGGACAGTCAGGTATTTCCACTTATAGGGCACTTTCATTGTCCCCATGTTCCATAATATGTTCCATGTGGTTTCTATAGAGGTGTATATAGAGATATATGTGGACAGTCTAGTATTTCCACTTTTAGGACACTTTTATTGTCCCCATGTTCCATATGTCTTATGATGCACATTTTATCTACATATATGTGCTAAGATTGTTCAAGATGTTTCCTCATCTACACTGGAGGTCCATATGGTTATGCTTATAGTTCATATGATATTAATCTGTTTGTGGTTTTATATCTATATTATGATATATTCACATCAGTCTTAATCAGACCTTCATATTTATAAGATGTACTAGGTCTTCCTTATGGTTAAGGGAACAAGCAGTCTAGATAAAAAATCCATCTGGATTCAGCAATAAGGAGTCTTTTTTCATAATCTCCTCCTCTCGAGTTTTCATTTATTTTCTGGATCCCTAGGTACTTAAGGCTTTTTATGTCTCCATTATGTTTCATCATAAAATGTTTGTAGAGTGGTGTTTCTACATTGTTTCTCTCTATCAGTAGTAAGTGCTCTCTGATTCTATCTCTGAGAGGTCTTGATGTTTGTCCGACATATTCCAGTCCGCAGGGGCATTGTAAACAATATATTACCCCTTTGTCCTGGCACCTGATGAGATTTTTAATTTCATATTTTACTTTGGTATTATTGGAGATCAAATGACTTGCCTTAGTCCCACATTTGCAGGCTTTACAGCTTAGGCATGGGAAAAGCCTTTAAGTTTTTTACCCGTATAGTCTCTTTCAGTGTTGCTGTTCTTTCTAGGGATGCTTGGAGATATGTGGTTCCTTAGATTGTTTGTTTTCCGATATATGAATTTTGGCTGTTCATCTAGTTGTTCACCTATTATATCGTCATCTTTCAGAATGGACCAATGTTTTTTGAAAATCTTTTCAATAAGGTGTCTATTTTCACTGTATTCAGTGATCATGGGGACTTGTATAATATTATTCTCAGGTTCCTTAGTGTTTTTGTTTCTATATTGGAGCAGTGTGTTTCTGTCTATATCTCTTACCTCATTTATTCTGATGTCTAGAGTGTTTTCATCATATCCTCTATCTATAAACCTCTTTTTCAAGATGGTAGCCTGTTCTTCCCACTTTTCCAATTTTGAGCAGTTACGTCTAATTCTAAGCAGTTGTCCTTTTGGGATATTAGATTTCCACTTCTCGTGGTGGCAGCTTAGTCTATGTATATAGTTATTGCTATCGACTTCTTTAAAGAATGTCGAAGTCTCAAGCTTTCCATCGATAATCTCTATTTTAATGTCTAGGAAGTTGATCTCTTTCTGGCTGTATTCATATGTAAATTTTAAATTGGCTACATTTTGATTCATTATTTTGATGGTATACTTCAGATCTTCTAGTGTCCCTTTCCATATCATAATGATATCATCTATGTACCTTTGGTAGAGGACCAGGTCCGCGTCGGCTGGGCAGGATTCCCAGAATGTTTGTTCCCACTTGCCCATATACAAGTTGGCAAAGCTCGGCGCGAACCTGGTCCCCATCGCTGTCCCACAAATCTGTCTATAATACTTCCCATCGTTGTTGAAATAATTGTGGGTCAGTATATAGTTTATGCCATCCAAAATGAAATCACATTGTGTCTTTGGTACACTCGTATCTTTCTTTAAAAAATGGCTTACGGCTTTTAATCCCTCTATATGGGGTATACTTGTATAAAGTGATGCCACATCGCATGTGGCTATTATATATTCGCTGTCCCAGGTAATATCTTTCAAAATTCTAAGTATGTGTGTGGAGTCTCTTGTATATGAAGGGAGGTTAGTAACGTATTTTTGCAGGTTTCTATCTATATATTCGGATAGATTACATGTCAATGATCCTATGCCGGAGATTATTGGTCTTCAGGGCGGGTTTGTTAGGGATTTGTGTATTTTGGGTAGGTAGTAAAACACCGGGGTAATGGGGTATTTAACCCCGATGTATCTATGTTCTTTATCATTTAAGATCCCCAGTGTTTTAGCTTTCTCTAGTATAGCATCTAGTTCTTTAGTATAGGTTTTAACAGGATTACTGAGTAGGCGTTGATATGTTGAGGTATTGCTCAGTATTCTCTTGCTTTCATTCTCATAATCTGCTTTATTTAGGATGACAATACCTCCCCCTTTGTCTGCAGGTTTGATAACAATCTCACTATCTCTTTCTAGTCTCCGAATAGTTTCTATTTGGACCTTGGAAAGATTGTGCTTATGATTTTTATTGTGAATGTTTCTAATCTCGTTACATACCACTGTATCAAAAGTCTCAATCGCATTACCTTTGTGCTGGGTGGGATAAAAACTAGATTTGGGTTTTAAATCTGTGTGAATAAATTGGTCTTGGGTGACATAATTCCTACCAAATGAGGAGTTGTTTTCAAAAGGTGTTTTTGTGAAGAATCTTTTTAATGTTAGTTTCCTAACAAATTCCTTAATATGTACAAATGTCTGAAATTTATCTAGACCTCTCGATGGTGCAAAACTGAGCCCGAGATCTAGTATCTTTGTTTCTTTCTCAGTGAGTGTTTTTGAGCTAAGGTTATATATGCCTTTTCCCAGTGAGTCGCTATCTGCTGCATTTTCTTTCTCGTTGGACATTGGTGTCTTCTGTTTCTTACTAAGTCTAGTGCCCCCTCTTTTACCCCTGCGGGCCTTTCTTAGATGGTTAAAGTTCTTTGTTGTTCTAATCTGGTATCCCTTCTTCCTTCCAAAGTTTTCTCTTTCTCTCTGGGTGCCTTCTGGCCTATCCCTAAAAAAACTGCATCTAATGTTGAGGATTCTATGGATCTCTCATCATTTCCCTGTGTGTGAGTTCTCTGATTGCTTTCGTTTGGTGTGCATTCATTGTCTTCATTTTGTATGTGGGAAAATCTATTACTTGTATTGATGTATCTGTCTCTCCAGTGCTGTCTGTTATTTGGTTGTTGCTCAGCATGGTTATCCTCATATATGTGTTGACCATTCTGCCTCTCCCCTTTTCTTTGGGTGTATGTGTTCCTTTCTTGTCTGTTGGGTTCATACCCCCTATTGTCCCATGATGAGTTCTCATCATACCTGTGTGTATCCCTATTGTGGGGATAGTATCCCTTGTTTCCCCTTGGGTATATCTCACTGTTTCTATTTCTATCTCTATTGTTAGATGGATAGTAATGATTGTCAAATGCATTATAGTGGTGTTGGTTAGTTGGGTGCCATCTGCTTTTTCCATGTGGGTAGTGATGGCCTCTGTCTCTACTATTCCAATATTCTACATTGTAGTCGTCATATCTATTGTATCTCTGTGGGCCCTTATTCCAATATTCTATATTGTAACTTTCATGTCTATTGTACCTCTGTGGACCCTTGGAAGGATTTGGCCAATCATGTTGATAATTTCTCCCATTATGTCTATTCGGTCTGTATTGTTGATTAAATGGTTGTGTGTAGTATTCATTGTAATTGTTTCTAGATGCCAAATTTTGTGATGTTTTGGCTGAATTTCTACCTTTTCTGTTATGTTTTACTTCAGTCCAAGAATCTTGATTATCATTATTTATTTCAGCTCTTTGGGGTTCGTTAGTCTTATTATTAGTAGTTGTTTTGTCTACGTTTATATTGTCTGTCTTTGGCTCTAACATACTGTTTTGACTTTCTATCTCTTTGTTTAGTTTCTTTGTTTTTCTACTTATAATATCTTCTTTTATTTTCGTTACTTTTTAATAAGGTTGTTTTTTCTCTCTGGTATATCTGTCGAGTCAGTGGATGAACACTCTATATTTAGTAGTATTTCTTCATCCTCTTTTATTTCATAGTCTAGGTCTTTTATTAGAGATTCCCTGTACTCTATGATAAGTCCCATTAGTTGCCTGGATGTAGCAATTAGAATTTTTGCCCATTTGTCAAGAAACTCTGGTTTAGATAATTGGAAAGCACAATCTTTTTTCATAATCAAACCTTTAGGAATTATATCTAACTCCAGACATTTCTTAAAAAATGAGATTTCTGCTTTATATTTGACTTCTGATGTTAACAGTTTCTCTAAGTCTTTGAAGATAGATATAATGTCAAGAGTATCTGTTTCTCTAGAATTGTCATTTCCATTTGTATCTAGTATATTAAATGTTATATCTTGCCTTAAGGTTCTTAGTGGTTCCATATTCTTATGTAGTATGAGCGAATGGATATACTAGTAGGACTTCCAGGGAGTATATATCTAAGCCCTAGGCCGTAATGGAACTTTCTAAATGTATGCGAAATAAATATAGGTATAAGGCACTATAAAATTGAATTTACTATGGATATATGCTACAGCTCTAGGTGTGAAAAATCACTTCCAGTAAACTAGAGCTGTGGATGGTGTGGAGTAAGGTCTGTATGTTATATAACAGATACATTTAAGAGGCTCGAAACCCTAGCTGCTACGGTAGTTGCTAGAGAGGAAAGTTATGCTGTGGGACGGTCAAACCAAGCGCTTGGGGTATACCTAAAGTCGCTCTACACAGAGGTGTTCTAGCTAACCTATAAGTCGTAATGTGGATCAAATAAACAACGTGTAAAGCGCCAATAGGAAAATATAAAGAGTTTAATATAAAATAAAATATAAAAACATGTGGTCTATCTGACCAACTGGGGATATATCCAAACACAGTCACAGTAAATAACGCATTAAACAGTATATGCAAAAATAAACCAACCAGATGAGATAAAACAATAAAATTAGGTGCACCTAAAGATGTATAGAGTACCATCTATAGATAAAGGCGGAGACGTGTCCTACTCAGTATAGTCCATAAACAAAGTCAAAGAATTACAATGTCAATTGTGTCCAAGAAGTGAATAAAGTGATGAGTGGCTCCGATGTGTGTTCGTGAGTAATCCAGTGGGTGTACAAAAAGTAAAAAATAAAAATCAAAAAATGTGAAAATACAAAAATATAAAAATATATAAAACAATGTTGAACCTTCAAAATGTGTGAAAAAATGAAAAAAGTGTACAGAAAAAATGTAAAAAACCAAATGGAGAACAAAAAAGTGTGGTTAGTTGTTCCTTTGGTGTATAGGATCTTCTAATCTTCTTCAAATACCTGTGGAAAATAATATAATATAGTGCAATATTGCTAGTGATCCAATAAAACAAATTGAAATAAGGCTTACCAATACTATCGACGCGTTTCGGCCTTCTGTCATAGGCCTTTATCAAGACTAGTGTATGGTAATGCCTCTAAGCCTTATATAGTGTTTGTCCTAGTATGTTAATTGGTCCTTCCTGTGTTATTTTGGTGCCAAAAGTATCTGTTAACTTCCTGCGTTCCATATAACTCTTCCCCTTCCTATTGTGTGAAGTATGGGCAGAAGTGATGTCATGAGTTGATAGTATGGGCAGAAGTGATGTCATGAAGTCATAGTGTCCCTCTGGTTATGCAGCCTCTCACATGAGCGTTTCCCCCTTCCTATTGTGTGAAGTATGGGCGGATGTGATGTCATAAATAGATATTGTCCCTATCGTTATCCAACCTATAAGAATGAGCATTTACCCACCTCTAATGTCATTACAGTTCTTTATTGGGTGTCTTTTTTGCCTTTCTAGTTGTTTCTAGCACTATTATAGTTGCTTTTCCTTTCAAAATTAATACCGCAACTTACTGGGATTTGCGTCACTTCCGGTTTCATGCGGTTGGATTATTCTAATTGTTAGTGACATTGATGGTTACTTTCTCTATCACTTGAGCGTGGCGAATCGGAAGTGATACACACACTTACATCACTTCCGGTTCCCCGAGTTTATGTGGCACAAAGTATGTCCCTTATTTACTCTATACTATGAAATTCCGTCTCATCGTTCCAGAGCTATTGGTATCTATTAAGCCTAAGTACTTCTTTATTAAAAATAACAATAACAATCAGTGGCTATAGATATTTGTGACCGATCGGCTCCTATTTTGAGTGTGCATGTTATTACTCCGTTGTTAAGGAGATTGCGTCTTGTTGTCTTGGTAACTAGTGTTAAGACAATATTGCGTCTCGGCACTAGTTACGGATAGTCCGCTATAATTGTCAAGCCCTTTCTTCTAATGGTGAAATATATATAAGTACATTAGTTGGATATATTGCGTAAAAGGGGATATTAGGATGATACTATGTGATGTTATATAACGGATACCTGATATTGACATGTAGTGCACAAAATCGCCAGGCGTGCACAGATATATGTTCATTCTATCGCGACCATATTTAAACTCTTATATATGGTGTTATATATGTTGTGTCAAGGGGAGATCTGATAGAAGTAAAGCAGCCTTACTATATGTCGATTGGCACTGCGTGATTAGATATAAAATTGAGTGAGTAGTACAGTAGAATGATTCGAATGTATACCATCGAGCCTAAGAGTAAGACAGATACATCAATACATTTGTTCAGATAACGCACATAGGTGCGGTCTGATATGGATGGCTTAAATGTCAGTATTCACATATATATTATTATATACATGAGTGGTCAAATTTTATGTTATGTGAAACATCTGTTATGCACACGCGATTGGTGGTATTGAAATATCATGCTCATCTAATTGATGAAGTCTAGTGGTATCTAGCTATCTATTTAGCAGACTTCCCGCTACAACGGGTGGACGTGCATCATTATATAGCTTGTAAACATTTTTCTATGGGTCATTCCTCTTATATCTCATTACTATTTGGAGTTGGTGGCTATCTATAAACATACGTTTAAGACACATATAGTCTAGCGGAGTTAGTGTGAAGACACATACATAACTAGATGTAATCTATATATGGCCATATGTGCATAGTGCCTTGCCTATGGATATATCTTGGCGTGGGTTCTTATCGTGTTGATAGTCGAAAAACCTATACCTCCTCAAATAGATCGTTTATACAGATAGAGATGGTCGTAGTGGTAATAATACTACTTGTGTACCTGAATCCAGCTATGTCATCTACCTAAATGGTAACTTGCCTATGGATAAATCTCGGCATGGATTCTTATCATGTTGATAATCAAAAAACCTATGCCTCCTATTTTTATCGTGTTGATAATCAAAAAACCTATACCTCCTCAAATGGATAGTAATACAGATAGAGATGGTCATATTAATAAAAATACTACTTATGTACCTGGATCCAGCTATATCCTCTGCCTCAATGGTAATCAAGACTAGTGAACCTTGGCAGGGATTTGTATCTTATTAATAGCAGTAAGCCTGTGTTGATTCCATTGGATAATAATACATGTGCTATTACAACCCTTCTGGTTTAGATACAGTTTGGTCAAATTCCTGGAGTATATTGGTCGCAGGCGACATGGCTGTTCGAGGATATTATATACTAATCCGGTCACTTGATTGTGGCCTCCTTGGATGTATGACCTCATAGAGATTACGATATTATAGCTTGTATTTGTCTGTCATGGACTTCCACATGTTTATAAGTGTGGGACAGACTTGTTTACTTATGGGGGAAGAGAATGTGGTTACAATAGTGTGTTCCATGTGGTATCTATAGAGGTATATGTATAGATATATATGTGGACAGTCAGGTATTTCCACTTATAGGGCACTTTCATTGTCCCCATGTTCCATAATATGTTCCATGTGGTTTCTATAGAGGTATATATAGAGATATATGTGGACAGTCTAGTATTTCCACTTTTAGGACACTTTTATTGTCCCCATGTTCCATATGTCTTATGATGCACATTTTATCTACATATATGTGCTAAGATTGTTCAAGATGTTTCCTCATCTACACTGGAGGTCCATATGGTTATGCTTATAGTTCATATGATATTAATCTGTTTGTGGTTTTATATCTATATTATGATATATTCACATCAGTCTTAATCAGACCTTCATATTTATAAGATGTACTAGGTCTTCCTTATGGTTAAGGGAACAAGCAGTCTAGATAAAAAATCCATCTGGATTCAGCAATAAGGAGTCTTTTTTCATAATCTCCTCCTCTCCAGTTTTCATTTATTTTCTGGATCCCTAGGTACTTAAGGCTTTTTATGTCTCCATTATGTTTCATCGTAAAATGTTTGTAGAGTGGTGTTTCTACATTGTTTCTCTCTATCAGTAGTAAGTGCTCTCTGATTCTATCTCTGAGAGGTCTTGATGTCTGTCCGACATATTCCAGTCCGCAGGGGCATTGTAAATGATATATTACCCCTTTGTCCTGGCACCTGATGAGATTTTTAATTTCATATTTTACTTTGGTATTATTGGAGATCAAATGACTTGCCTTAGTCCCACATTTGCAGGCTTTACAGCTTAGGCATGGGAAAAAGCCTTTAAGTTTTTTACGCGTATAGTCTCTTTCAGTGTTGCTGTTCTTTCTAGGGATGCTTGGAGATATGTGGTTCCTTAGATTGTTTGTTTTCCGATATATGAAAGTTGTTCACCTATTATATCGTCATCTTTCAGAATGGACCAATGTTTTTTGAAAATCTTTTCAATAAGGTGTCTATTTTCACTGTATTCAGTGATCATGGGGACTTGTATAATATTATTCTCAGGTTCCTTAGTGTTTTTGCTTCTATATTGGAGCAGTGTGTTTCTGTCTATATCTCTTACCTCATTTATTCTAATGTCTAGAGTGTTTTCATCATATCCTCTATCTATAAACCTCTTTTTCAAGATGGTAGCCTGTTCTTCCCACTTTTCCAATTTTGAGCAGTTACGTCTAATTCTAAGCAGTTGTCCTTTTGGGATATTAGATTTCCACTTCTCGTGGTGGCAGCTTAGTCTATGTATATAGTTATTGCTATCGACTTCTTTAAAGAATGTCGAAGTCTCAAGCTTTCCATCGATAATCTCTATTTTAATGTCTAGGAAGTGGATCTCTTTCTGGCTGTATTCATATGTAAATTTTAAATTGGCTACATTTTGATTCATTATTTTGATGGTATACTTCAGATCTTCTAGTGTCCCTTTCCATATCATAATGATATCATCTATGTACCTTTGGTAGAGGACCAGGTCCGCGTCGGCTGGGCAGGATTCCCAGAATGTTTGTTCCCACTTGCCCATATACAAGTTGGCATAGCTCGGCGCGAACCTGGTCCCCATCGCTGTCCCACAAATCTGTCTATAATACTTCCCATCGTTGTTGAAATAATTGTGGGTCAGTATATAGTTTATGCCATCCAAAATGAAATCATATTGTGTCTTGGGTACACTCGTATCTTTCTTTAAAAAATGGCTTACGGCTTTTAATCCCTCTATATGGGGTATACTTGTATAAAGTGATGCCACATCGCATGTGGCTATTATATATACGCTGTCCCAGGTAATATCTTTCAATATTCGAAGTATGTGTGTGGAGTCTCTTGTATATGAAGGGAGGTTAGTAACGTATTTTTGCAGGTTTTTATCTATATATTCGGATAGATTGCATGTCAATGATCCTATGCCGGAGATTATTGGTCTTCCGGGCGGGTTTGTTAGGGATTTGTGTATTTTGGGTAGGTAGTAAAACACCGGGGTAATGGGGTATTTAACCCCGATGTATCTATGTTCTTTATCATTTAAGATCCCCAGTGTTTTAGCTTTCTCTAGTATATCATCTAGTTCTTTAGTATAGGTTTTAACA
The DNA here is from genome assembly GCF_027579735.1 of Bombina bombina. Classification (NCBI taxonomy): domain Eukaryota; kingdom Metazoa; phylum Chordata; class Amphibia; order Anura; family Bombinatoridae; genus Bombina; species Bombina bombina. The sequence goes on along the minus strand of NC_069501.1, from coordinate 1,265,541,218 downwards.
GGATTACTGAGTAGGCGTTGATATGTTGAGGTATCGCTCAGTATTCTCTTGCTTTCATTCTCATAATCTGCTTTATTTAGGATGACAATACCTCCCCCTTTGTCTGCAGGTTTGATAACAATCTCACTATCTCTTTCTAGTCTCCGAATAGTTTCTATTTGGACCTTGGAAAGATTGTGCTTATGATTTTTATTGTGAATGTTTCTAATCTCGTTACATACCACTGTATCAAAAGTCTCAATCGCATTACCTTTGTGCTGGGTGGGATAAAAACTAGATTTGGGTTTTAAATCTGTGTGAATAAATTGGTCTTGGGTGACATAATTCCTACCAAATGAGGAGTTGTTTTCAAAAGGTGTTTTTGTGAAGAATCTTTTTAATGTTAGTTTCCTAACAAATTCCTTAATATGTACAAATGTCTGAAATTTATCTAGACCTCTCGATGGTGCAAAACTGAGCCCGAGATCTAGTATCTTTGTTTCTTTCTCAGTGAAAGAACTTAGTTAATAAGAGAAATATTATTTAGATTTATTTAATTAATATTTTAGTTAGGGGGGTGCTAGGGTTAGTGTTAGACTTAGGTTTAAGGGTTAATAAATTTATTACAGTGGCGGCAGTGTAGTGGGGGGCAGGATATGGGTTAATATATGTATTATAGGTGGCGACGGTGTAGGGGGGGCAGGTTAGGGGTTAATAAGTTTAATATAGGTTGCGGCGGGGTCCGGGAGCGGCGGTTTAGGGGTTAAACTATCTATTTAATTGCAGCGAGGTGCGGGATCAGCAGGATAGGGGTTAATAACTTTATTATAGAGGATGACGGTATAGGGGGGGCAGGATAGGGGTTACTAGGTATCATGTAGGTGGCGGCGGGGTCTGTGAGCAGCGGTTTAGAGGTTAATACATTTATAAGAGTTGCGGCGGGGTCTAGGAGCAGCGGTTTAGGGGTTAGTAACTTTATTTAGTTGCGGGAGGCTCCGGGGGCGCCGATATAGGGGGTAGAACAGTGTAGTTAGTGTGGGTGCTTAGTAACAGGCTAGCAATAAAGCTGTAAAAAAGCCGAAGAGCAGCGAGATCGGATGAGTGATTACTATCACAATCCGCTGCTCATCGCCCTGTACTTGGTGCGCGGCTTTTTGACAGATTTATTGATAACTTAGGCGAACGTATTCAGGACCGCGGCGGCGATGGTAGGCGAGCTTAGGCGGGCGTATTGAACCGGCGAAGGCAGGTAAAGTAGACGCGTTGATAACTACCCCTCCAGGTCCGGACGGATTTGGGGCTAGATATTATAAAGCCTTTTTACCAATTCTGCTCCCCCATATACAAAACTTATTAAACAATATTTCTGACGTGGAGACATTACCCTCCTCGATGCTGACTTACATAACTGTATTGCCAAAACCAGGTAAACCCACGGATATTCCTCAGAGTTACAGACCGATTTCATTACTGAATACGGATGTTAAAATACTGGCTAAAACTCTGGCAAACAGGGTGAATACCATCCTCCCTGCATTGATCTCTCAGGACCAGGTGGGGTTTGTCCCGGGAGGGAGGCGAGAGACAACACCTTGAAAGTGTTGCAGCTAATCCAATACTTTAAAAATAAAGCCACTCCTCTGGCCTTACTGTCAACCGACACCGAAAAGGCGGTCGACAGAGTAAATTGGCAATTTCTTAAGAGCACAATGGAAAAGTTAGGCTTCAGAAAAAGATTTTTAGGACTGGTCTTCGCTTTGTATTCTAAACCCAATGCTAGAGTAAGGGTAAATAATATCCTCTCTTCTCCCTTTATGATCACGAATAGTACCCGTTGGGGTGTCCATTGTCCCCCTTGCTGTTCGCCATTTTGGTGGAGGCGTTGGCATGTAGTATCAGGGCTAATCATATAGTATAGGGGGTTCATATCGACAACAGAGAGTACAAAATTGCGATGTATGCATACAATCTTTTGTTTACACTTTCTGAGGTTGAAATCTCTATTCCTGCATTATTAAGTGAATTTCTTCAATATGGGGAAGTGTTGCACTTTCTCCTTAATAACAATAAGTCTGAGTTACTGGGTATAGACATGCCCCCGGCTACTTTAAAGTGTCTTAAGACCTATAGTCCATTTGTTCTCAACACTACTTCCCTGAGATACCTGGGGGTATGGCTTGCAGCTAAGACATCAGATATATTTGAAGCCAATTATTTAACTCTTAAAAAAGATATCTCCAATGATTTATCAGCTTGGAAACACAAAATGATTTCTTGGCTGGGTAGAATCAATGTCATCAAAATAAATATTCTTTATTTTATTGTAGTTATATGTACTACAGACTCTACCTATCCCCCTCCTGAACTCATTCCTCCCCTCTCTGCAAAGGTTAATAGAAGAATATGTCTGGAAGGATATTAGGCCTAGAGTGAACAGAAAGACAATGCATCTCCCTAGGGAAGAGGGGGGCTTAGGGCTCCCAAATATACTCTATTACAGAAGGGCCATCCTCCTTCAAAGGATAATTGAATGGTGTCACAATGATCCCCAAAAAGACTGGATAGTGGTGGATGCTGGCATTCTCCGGCTGGGAAATCTCGCCTCCCTCCCTTGGACTGATAAAAAACATAGACCGGAATCAGTAACGGCTTACCCCCTGATTGGTGAGGTGTTGGGTGAATGGGATAAGACCATACGGACAGATTCGCACATTTCTACAGTTTTTTCACCACTGACACCTGTGTTTGGGAACCCAGATATACCGATACAGATCCAATCAACACCCACACAAACATTAGTTGCTAATAACAGAATAGGAAAATTCGTAGTTAATGGGCTTTTGAGGACTAGGGAGGCACTCTTGACAGATGAACCTGCTATCAGGGTCCCCTGGTTTGTATATCTGCAAATAGGCCACTATATCACTACTCACAAACATAAACAATCACTACTGAGAGACCACACACTTTTTGAAGGGCTCTGCATACAGAAAACGGTCCCTAAACCCTTAATTTCAAAGGCCTACAAGCTTCTTCTCAACCGAGAGGAAGGCCTCCCAACATACACAAGGCAGTGGCAGCTGGAATTGGGTATTGAATTTGAGACACAGGAGTGGCAACGGATATTCCGGGCCACTACGACTGTCTCGGTCTCCGAGCGAATACAGGAGTCACAATATAAGATTCTGAGTCGATGGTACCTTACACCAACACGTCTCAAAAAGATTTACCCTGGCTCGTCGGACAAATGTTGGAGGGGATGCGGGGGACTAGGCTCAATCACTCACATATGGTGGGACTGCCCCATGTTGGAGGGATACTGGCTGGAGGTATGGGAGCAAATACAGTCAGTCCTGGAGTTGGAAGTCCCAAAAACGGTGGAGACACTATTGTTCCACTTTCCAAAAAAGATCTTAGATCCGACTAAAAAAGCTCTACTGATGCTAATGTTGACGAGTGCTAAAAACTTAATCCCGACCAGATGGAAAACACCTTGTGTTCCTCAGGCCTCAGAATGGAGGCAAGGGGTGCATGACCTGTTAAGTCTTGAGAGATTCCACTATGCCCAGATAGGGAAACTGGACGCTCAGGAAATGCTGATCCAGCTATGGAATAGGGTGGACCCCGTAGGGCACTGATTTTAGACTGAATGTACTTTCTACTGAAGGTGCCTGGTGCTCTTCCTCCCCCCCCCCCCTTTTTTTTCTCCCCTATTCTCTCTCTGATCGTTTTCTCCTTCTTCCCCCTCTTCTCCCTCCTGCTTTTTTCCCTCATCCCTTAATATGAGCTCCTCCCCTTTTTCAACCCCTCCCTCCCCCTACTTTCAACTTCCTTATTTAATCATATGTCGGAGTACACAGGCGCTTTGGTGTCTTTGAATTTGTTGCCATCCTACTGGGAGACAGCCCAGGTGCCTACATTCTATGGTGCGGTGAAGTTATTTTGATTTTGTATTATTTTGTTATGGCTTACTGTTATAATTGCTCATCGGAGCCACATATTGTGTTTTGCATTTTCTGTTGAATGAACGGTCTTAATGACTCAGATACAGAAAGGAAAATTGAGAAAAAGTGGAAAGTAGGAGCCCTGTACCTTCAATTTTCCGTCTTTCACTGCTCATTGGAAACGGACTACAACTGACTTTTTCTGCCGCAGTATAGAGAGTTACAGAATGTATTTTTGAAAATAAATGTTGTAACCTTATCAGGCATTGCTTAGAATGCATGTTTGTTGTTATCTTTTTTTCTTTTCAAATAAAGCTCCTTGAAAAAAAAAAAAAAAGGAAGGAAGTTGATACTTTATTTAACATATGCCCTATGCCCTGACGAAGTCACGTACGAGTGACGAAACACATCGGTGGGCGTGGCCTGAAAGAAGGGTCCTACATTGTGGGAGCTATGAACGGCTTGTTTTCTAATTGAACTTTACATATTATTGTGTGTGTGTGTACAAATGGTATAGCCTGTATGTCCAGATACATTAGCCATAAATATAGATAAGGAGGGTTCAGAGTTATACCCCTTACATTCTATTTTCATGGATATATGAGGACTATCACATAGACAGCCACTCACGGTGTGATACATTGTGACATATTGTACCACATATTAACTAGCCAATCATCATTTGATTGAGGAATAGGGATTTATTGCTACAGAGTCACGCTTTTTGTTATATGATTAAAGACAAAGAGGAGATTTGATACTGTGTATGCTTGTATGGTGGGTAAAGCAACAGGGAAGCAGTTAGAAATCAGCTGACTGGGTTAAATCCCAGCAGTACGCAGGCAGTAACATGCCTTTGAGCGCCTAGTCTGTGTATACTGCATGACTGCTTACACCTCCTTCCCTCCCCTTTACTCCTGATATTTCTCCCTATCCTTGCAGGACTCTATCCATGGTACACAGCCCAGTATTTAGCCTTATTGGTTTTTTTTAGTTGGATCAAAACATAATGACTAATTAGGAATGGTATTTATATACCCATTTCCTTATTGATCCAATCTATGGTAACTTGTTCGCATGTATATATGTTATATAAAGTGTCAACTTCCATTTTAACTAATTTGAGATATTTCAATACCACAAATCCTCTAATCATCCTTAACCTCATTATAGTAGTGGAGTGTCCAATAAAAAAGGAAGAAAAAAGGGGCTATGTCCAAAAAATAGTAATAATAGATAAGGATATCGTGGATCCAAAGAGTGTTCACAGTGCACGTGAGATAGAGTCCTTAAGTAAAATGTTCTCCTTTGGAAACCTGTGGAAAAAAGAAATGTATGGACTGCACCTTCCAAAGACTCCGATTCCTGTGAAGTACTAACATGTCATCCACAGAATTCTAGTACTACTAATTCAGAGACTTGCCTACCAAAGGCAGCTACATTCTTATCTTTGTGCATTTCAGAAGAAATGTCTAACTATTCTACCATTGAAGATGATACTGATTCTGACACTGAAGGGACAGTGCTTCAAACTGCTGATCGGAAAAATAGTCCTTTACCTTCTGTTCCTCAGATCTACCTCTTCAGAACATACAAGCCTAGAACTGCACAGAAACCTAAAATCTGTCCTGTTGGGGTCCTCTATACTCATTCCAGTCTCCAGAATCATCTTCTGGAGAACCCTTCAAAAAAAGATAATACCCCCTTTGGTACGCATCAAAGATATGTAACTATACGACAATGCTAAGTTCGCCCAGAGGTCTTCCTTGAGGAGGGGGTATTGTCATTATCCAGTCTAGAATTGAACCTGGGACCTGTTTCTATTTTTGCTGCTGTTCTTACCCAGCCTGCTAACTTACCTCTTCACTACCAGACAGCTTGGTCACAGACTGAGATTATTGGTTTTCTGTTTGCTGCAACTTTGGCTCTCTGGCTCCACCTGCTTATCAGCTGAAACAAATCCATATAATCAGAAGCCTGCTATATTAGGCAGGTTTGCTTTCAGTTCTGAACCTTGACAGTGAGTGTTGCACTCTGACAGAGTCTCTGGTCCTGATTCCTGTTTAAATACAGATTTGTTGGATTTCCTGGTGCCTGATTTCTGCTTCAATTTGAGACTACTCTTCTGGATTTTCCCTTGGCACTGTGTTTTGTTTCTGGACTGATTTCCTGGCAATTGATCTTGATATTTCCTAAGGACTGCCTCAGGTACTTTAGCTTGCTTGTTACCTGTTACTACAAAGTTCCTGACACCTCTGCACAACAGCTCCCAACACCTGAACCTGCTCCCTTGAAGAGTGTGACACATTGACACCGCTAAGTGTACACTTATTTTTTCTTTTGTTTTTATTCCATATTCTCATTATTATACTGTATAAATTGTTATATTCATTTTCCTATTCTGTGTTTTATTGTTGTAATAAATTTGTAAAACTAACTTGCACGCGTAAGCCTTCTGGCACTCCTTATTTTCCTATACTTTTCGCTTTTAACGATTGTGTTAGGTGATTGTTTATCTATAGTGAGCTTGTGTGCTATCTCTTTTGGCGCTGTATACTTTATCTTTTGTTCTGGTACTGAAAAGTCTACTTTCAAGTCAGAGACCAATTTCCAAGTGACTGCTGCTGAAGTCGGGTGTATAGCCCGGCATCCTCCGTGTCAGCTGCTGTTTGGAATTGACTGCCAATCTCCTTTGCAGTACGCCGGAGCAGTTAAAGACCCGGGCATCCCCCCGACTCACGTGTCGGAAGTCCCCAGGATGACCTAACCCAACACGCACCTCTTCTGAATGCTGCCCGGCCAGGCTTGCAGCCCCATCTGACCGCCCACCACTACCTCCAAATGATGCACCAGAAGTGCATAACTGGAAGGGCCAGTAAAATGAAGGGGCACCGGAAACTCACTGAATGCTGCCACAAAGTCTGCTGCCCTCAACTCTCTTAGGCTCTACCTGCCACTTGAGCCTCATGTCCCCCTTCCTCCACAACCAGCCCTGATACTGTAATCACTCCTAGGCCCACAGATGCTGCAGCCACCCCAGTCCCATGCCCCATTGTAACCAATGCCACCAAGGCTTGCAGGAGTGAGGCCACCACTGCCGCTGCTTCAAATAGTGTCCACTAAAGTAGCAGGGGCGCTAGGCCCAGCTCCTGACTTGCCATTTGCCCTTTCTTTACTAGGCCCTGGAGATAAGGATATTTCAAGCCTAAGGCTTGAAGGCCCTACAGCATCCCCAAGCCTGCAATAAATCCATCCTCACTAGAGTCAACATTGTAATTGAACAGGGAAAAGGAGTTAGGAGGAATAAAACAAGGAGCACCTGACCCCAGAAATGAAGAAGCACCCCCACTCCAGGAGAAGGAGGAACCACATCTACCCTCACTACTCTTTTCCCCTTTTCAGGATCACTCTGAGAACAAGGAGACCCCTTCCTCAACCTTTTAAGAGGAATGGATACTCGTCTGGACATATCTATGATAATACAGATCCACAGCTCTAAACTCTTCCAGCAGGAACAGCAAAAGAGGAAGAAGCTTCCAGAACAGCAGTTTGTAAACCTCCAGATAAGCAACACCCCTTACTGTGCTACTATGTTTACATACACCTTGCCTTAGCCCTTAATACCCTCTAAGCCCACTAGAGGCTCTACACTAGCTAATTAATTTGCTCATCAGGTTTTAGCCACTTGTAATATTGTACTCTATCTCCTGAAGCATAAACACACTATAGGAATATTCAAACAAGTCTACTAATTGTTATTATAATAAATTCCATTACTTTAAAGGAAAGGAAAGAGGGACAGGATATGTTAGAAAACTTCAATTATATTTTATATATTTGCTAAACAATGGTTGTAATTTTTCACAAAAAGGGCAATAGAGATGGCAAGAACACATAATGTAATATTATTTGAGACTCTGGACTCAATGATCTAAACCTTGCCAGATCTGACGTGTTTTTTTTTTAGCCAATCCTCGCAGGGGCTGCCCTGGTGGAATGATTGTAAAAAAAAGGGGCAATCAGTCCCTGCAAGTCGCGAGATGGTTCCTATATGGATAGGAAAACATTGCTCCATAAAGTGAAGTTAGCAATGAGCAGGGGTGCAATTTCAAAATTAAATCCTGCAGCCAATATAAATAACATCATATTGCTTTCTGAGTATATCATCTTACACTTGCCTATATTTTCATATGCATGCATTTTCTTCATAAATTGAAAGAGTCCACAGCTGCATTCATTACTTTTGGGAATTCAGAACCTGGCCACCAGGAGGAGGGAAAGACACCCCAGCCAAAGGCTTAAATACCTCCCCCACTTCCCTCATCCTCCAGTCATTCTTTGCCTTCCACTCCAGGAGGTTGGCAGAGAAGTGTCAGAAGTTTTTGATAGTCTCTTGTGGAGGGTAGTACTCTTCGGCATGGGACTGGAGTTTTAAGTTGTCCTGTCAGACTCTCAGTGAGAGCATGGGTGAAAGTTAGAGTCCGTAGATACAGGAAGAGTCTTTCTGCGAAACCATCCCGACTCATATTAACAGCTCCACAAGCAATCAGCATTGACGAGTTTCGCTGCCTGCTTTTTTTCTCTCAAGTCCATGGCAGAAGCGATGCTACCAGTCTTGTCACACTTGAAGAGCCGTGTTCCTGTTCCATGGCGTAGATTCCGATAAGATTGTTTCATTTTACTTTCATCATGGATGTATTGTAATTACAACTGTTTATCCAAGAGGGACTACAACCTTTCAGGGATAACTTTAACATAGGGTCTCAGTGAGGCTCCTTTTTGTATCTAGGAATCAAGGATTAATATCTCCTGAGGGGGGTTATTGAACAGGGGGGTTTATAATCATGTTTCTTATGTGATTTTCTCTGCTACTATGAAGTGTTGCTTTGACTCATGGCTATTTTGGAACATAATGGCCTATGTTGGTCGGGCGCGCATTTGCATGGACTGTATAGTTTACCTTGTGACCAGGCGTGTCTACATTTTGGCTCTCCATTTCCGCATTCCTGACTGTGTGGCGACAGAGAAATCCTGGTCCCCTGGTGTCTGGTTCTCTGGATGTGATGAGTGCTCCAGTAAATGGGAGTGCAAGGTGCCGTTTAGATTTTTCTTATTTTTTTAATTCAATATCTCAGTTATGGAGAATTCTGATTTTTGGAGATGGATGTCTCTGATTCAGACTCTACTTCTTGCGGAGAATATGAATTGACCTAGGTGATACATGCCCATCTGTTATGTTCCGAATGCTGTTTTTTAGTGCTCTGTTCCTTGGGATCGGGGAATCAGGTGCCCCCTGAGTCATCCGCCTCTGGGGATTCTATTTCCCACAAGGCGAGTTTCCTACCACCAACTCTTACTACGCATGCAGGTAACCCAAATGCTACTTATCCTTCTATGGAGTGTGGCCTGTTCCCACCGGAGGTTTCGACACGGTTCCGCATGGCCATATCTTTGATGCTGGCACATCGGCACCTCCTAGGAGTGTGCTTATGATATTGTCCATTTTCCATTAACTGGGTCTCCTCAGGTGTGGGATCACCTGGTCCAGTTCAGCCCTTAGGTGAGTGACTGCCCCTGAGGCCTCAGGGTGTCAAACTTCAGGGGCTGGTGTTTTCTTTTGTCCCACCGGAGGTATGTTGCACCTTTCATTATAGACTGGCGCGCCTTTGTGTTCTAGTGAGGGAAATTGCTGGAGGATCCCACTCTTAATGGGTCTCGGGATTCTCAGTCTTAATCTTCGACTGGCTTGCATGCATAGACATAAGGGAATGAAGTAATCTTCTTATAGTCTTTTTTATTTGTGTATCCTTTTCTGATCTGTTCTGAGCTTGGAAGTCTTGGACCCCTGTGGGGCTGGTCCTGCGGGTCTGTCCATTCTTCCTGGGCGATAACCTACGGGTTGCCTTATCTTTTATTTTAATCCGATGTGGATGATATTTATTTGGTTTAAAGCTCATGTTGTTGTGTGATGTTTTCTTCGGGAACTTTCTTCTCTGGAATTGATACTCGCGATTTTGTGGTTGCGCTGTTTACTTTTACAAATATCTTCCTTCTCGGGGGAGACTCTGTTGTCTTGACAGTGCTGGGGCCCTTGGTTTTAGGCTGGTCCTGACTGAGTACAAATCCTGTCTTTGAGGCCTAGTTCCGAAATATGGCGCTTTTTTATGTCCGGCTGATCCGGTGAGGGCGCCTAGTGATCACAATATGATTTGTGTTGTTTACTTGTTTTATTTTACAAGCTTCAACTAGCATCCTGAGAGAACTTAATGGTCCGTGGTTGCTTAGGGGAATGGGGGATTGGTTCAGTCCTCAATCGCATTTCAATCTAGTTAGCCGGGACTCCGTTGAGATCAGCGGTGACATGCTCAGTCATTTCTGATTTTTCTGGGAGTGTTCCTTCCCATTGTGGGTTGGAGGCTTGGAGGATTTAGGCCCTTATACCACCGTTCTTATGGTTTTGCCTTTCATGGTCTCTTTGGAAGTGTCGTTTTAGGACTTGTTCCTTATTAGAGGTTCTCATCCTTTGGGTCGAGATTTTCTGGACTTTGTCCAGGTTTTCAGGCGACTTTGACCACTTAATTAGGAAGTGAAGGCTCTGTCTTCCTTCAGGAGTTAATCGTCTCCATATCAGGGGCGATAGGAGGTGTTGTCTCTTTGTTAGGATATGTTAGCATTACCGACGCCATCTTGTCTTAGTTGCCATTTTGTCTTAGGCATCCATTTTGTCCAAGAAAGATTTATTCTAGTAGCTTATTAGGTATCAAGAAATATGTAGATGTTATGAATATTTGTATAGCTAGAATGACCTTGTAAATGTTCCTGGCGATGCGCCTGGAAGCCCGTTTTCTCTATAAGATGCCCACATGGCCTTGCTTTGAGCTGGGCTATGGGCCCAGATGTACTTTTGTTATGGTTATAGAAATACTTCTTCTTTAAACTCCTTTTTACCCAATTATAATAATGAGCTTAATTCTTTCCTGAGAAACACTGTGTAAAATGATGTAGTTATGAGCGCATCATTGTTTAACCCTATATGCTGTAACCACTGCTTATAAAAGTATTATTTGTATCTTATAATAAACATAACAGACTGATTGCTGCGTGGTCTGATTCCTGTTCTCTGGGATAACACCTAACACTATTTTTCCAAGCTTTTTGCTTAGGGGATGTTTTTCTGCCTGGGTTCGGGATGCTTTGCATTCTTCTTCCTTGGGTGTGGTCCTCTGGAATGTTAATCTGAAAGGATTATGGAATCTAGCCTTTCTTTTCTTCTCTCTCTTTCTGGTGACTCTGTTTTCATTCTCATTTCCCTTAGTGTTGCCCTTGGGGCCCTTGGGCTCTAGAGAAATTGCGTGACTTTGTCATGGCCTAGCACAATGTTGGTGGGGTGTTGACCTCCGGCTAAGGGTGTTCTCTTCCCTTTGGGCTTTGAGTCCTGTACCTGTTCTCCAAGTACCCAGGTTATCATCCCCTGTGAGGTCTGATTGCTTCAGACGGGGTATCTTTTGTTCCCTGGGGGGGTGTAGTTCATTCTAGGATGATTCTGGGTCCTGGGTCCAGGGTCCTTGTCTTGGATCCTTATTGAATGTCTGAAGACTTATGATTCTGTGGACTGGTTCAGGATGAAGGGACCATAGGGTCTAGCTTATTGGACTTGCAAGCAGGAAGGCCAGAGTTCTCATCCACCTTTAGTTACTGGTTATAAACTTTAGGGCCTGACTTGTCCTTCAGACGGTGGGTGTGCTCCTCTTCACTGGGAGTTTTTTCTCTGCTGGGTCAACAGTGGTGTCTGGATGATTTTTTATTCGGTCTGTGTTTTGTTCATACTATGGCTTCATGTCGTGTGGACATGTACGCTGTTATTGGAGGAAAGTAAAAAGATTTTGGTGCGCAAATCTTACCCCTGCATATACACTACTCTGTTCCCAAAATACAGTGTGGATAAAAGATACAATTTTTAGAAAAAACGTGTAAATGCGCTATACAGCACGGGGATGATTATAAACAGGAAAAAAATGAAAATAAAAAAGAAATTGCTTGAATACTATAAGGTATTGGAGACTTATTGGAGGTTATGCGTACTTTCTTTATTGTAGATATACAGGTTGCATACTATATATGAATAAAATGTTGACAAGATATAGAAAAAACAACAAATGTATCTAGGGTCATAGTGGAACATTTGTTGTTTTTTCTATATCTTGTCAACATTTTATTCATATATAGTATGCAACCTGTATATCTACAAGAAAGAAAGTACGCATAACCTCCAATAAGTCTCCAATACCTTATAGTATTCAAGCAATTTCTTTTTTATTATATTCTGCATACTCCTATTAGGGGTTGGTAGATTCTTTGAAATAGGGGATTATATCACCATTCAATCATACATAGTATACAACTCCCCATCCATAAAACAGAATCAGTATTATCCAAAATTTAAGGCAAGCACATACATGGTATTGTCATTTTTTTCCTGTTTATAATCATCCCCGTGCTGTATAGCGCATTTACACATTGTTTCTAAAAAATGTACGCTGTTATTACCTTTGCCCTTCCCTTTTGAAGGAATAGTTTATCTTCCTTATGATCTGGGGTTTCCTCTCTCTGGAGGGTCATTTTCCTGCCTTGTGTGTTGGATCAGGTGGCTTATTTCTGTAAGGGGCAGCATCTGCTGCTCTGTGGGCTCTGTTCCACCTGTTGGAAATTGATCTCTCTACGTAGAGAATGTCTAAGACAGCTGTGAAAGGTCTTCCTATGGATCTATTGCACTTTTCTCTGTTACAGGTCCTGGGGGTTCTCCTTGGGAGTGCCTTACTTTGGAGGAGCGGATTAGGTTGGCACCTGAGCTCTGTTGGGGTGGGTGAGACCCCCTTTTCTTTCCATTCCCTGGGGGCTTGTGGTTGGGGTCTTTCTGTCCCCCCCTGTCTATCAGAAATGTCTGTCTCTTGGGCTGGTCCGGTGTTGGAGCAGGTTCTAAGATCTGCTGCTCTACTAATTCATCCTCAGAGCGTTTGAGGTACGGTAAGCCTCTTTGAGGTTTCTCCTTTCTCCACGTTCAAGATTTGTGGGAAGGAGTGGCAGCTCTTAGATAACCTGCAACATTATCCACTGGTTAGTGGATACTTAGCAATCTGAAGGATCCTATCTTCAGCTGCTTTCTACTAGCCCTGCAAGTATTTAAGTTTCAGAGTCCTTTTAGATGACTGCAGCGTGCAGTGTTTTTGCTTCAGGTGTTGTTCATCAGACCTATCTGAGCTTGCTGCATGAGGTTTCGTTTCTGAATATTTCGGTATTCTGAGCTACTTTTCTGCAACTTGGGGACGTTCGTCTTCAGTTGCTTTTTAGAGTAAAGTAACTGTGTTAGGGGAAGAGCCTCTCTGTTTCAGACCCCCGGCCTTATCCTGTGGTTTCTTTATTTCTGGAGTCTGGGCATTGCCTCCCTTTGTTTGTATGAGAATGGTTGGGTCTCTGTTAGTCTGTCCCGGTTTCTCAGTTTTTTTGCTCTGTGCTTTTATTTAGGACTCATTGAGCCCTTTTTAGTTTTTTTTTTCTGGAGTTCCTTATGCTAGCTGGACAGCTAGATCAGCATACTAATGAACTGTGGCTACTCTGCACTGTAGCAAACTGAGGGTTGAAAGTTCGATCCCCAGCGAGGTCTACTCAGCCTTTTCTCCTTTTGAGGTTGATAAGGTGAGCAGCGCCTTTAGTCCCTTAAGGGGGATTAGCCGTGCTTTACAAGTACAATCATGTTTTCTCTGTGTCTTTTCTTCTTTGTGGAAGAATACATTAGCTTGATCCCTTTCCTTAGTAAGGGGTGTGCTGTTTGGAGACTGACTGCTGGGCCATGGTGTCTCCTGGAGGCTGTTGACTCAGTGGAGTCTAGTTTCTGCAGTCTTTAGCAAGGCTTGTGGACTATCTGCAGGTCAGTGTCCTTGGGACTTTTCCTTTTTTTTCAAAGTGGTTCTTGGCTTCGGACGAAGTGGGATTTTGTTGGGTAGGGGTTTTCAGGCCCGGTGCCCTCAGAAACGACCTCCTCTTGTACCCTCATATTTTTGCATTCAGTGTCCTCTATAGCTTGGGTATTGTTTTCCCAAAAGTAATGCATGCAGCTGTAGACTCTTTACATTTATAAATAGAAAAACTTAAATTATGCTTACCTGATAATATTCTTTTCTTCAGATGGAAAGAGTCCACAGTTCCCTGCCTGTATTTTTTCTGTGGGGCATCTGTTATTTTTTTATCTTCTGGCACCTTTTCACCCTAATATTTCCTCTACTGTTCCTTGTTCCCTCGGCAGAATGACTGGGAGATGAGGGAAGTGGGGGAGGTAAGCTTTTGGCTGGGGTGTCTTTGCCTCCTACTGGTGGTCAGTTTCTAAATTCCCAAAAGTAATGCATGCAGCTGTAGACTCTTTCCACCTGAAGAAAATAAAATTATTAGGTAAGCATAATTTAAGTTTTTTCTGTTAGGGTTATAAGCATTTTGAGTGTTTTGAGAAAAGCTTGCCACCTTCTCAGGAAAAAACTGAGAACTGTGAGAACTGTGGTGTGAAAATTTTTACAGAATTACACTGGGATTAGAGAGACAATTGCATATTTGCCCATGTTCATCCCATTTTACTAAAAAAACAACAATTATGCTTTGCATTTTGTACTTTTCAGTATGAATTTCTGTGTGTGTTTTGCACATCCAGTGTACTAAAATTATGATTTATGCTGTGTATATTTAATATGATTTATTCCTGTGTAATTTTACATACAAATTTTATGTTTTTGGTAAAATATGATTTTTGATGCACCTTAACAATACAATTTTCCCTGCTTATTCTTGTGTGAGTAGTTAAATTATTTGTTTTGTATGATGTTTAAAATACAAATTTCATTGTGCGTTAGCTAGACCAGGGCTCAAAATTTCAGGTCCTTAGCTACTAGCCAGGCCAAAATGTTACTCGCCACTTCTGACCACACCCATCACCCGGCCATACCACGCCCATTGCATACCCATACCACACCCACTACTCCACCCCTCTTTTCATTTGTTTATTGCAAAATACCTTCTTGTGCAATAAAACAGTTTGCATGTATCCAGGGCAGGCATGCTTCTTTTCACTTACTGAATTTTCAAGAGTGTTTGCTATGCAAAGCTCATGGAAGCCAGATATGAGAAGATTTCAAGGAGCTTATCTAAAGGATTTTTAAGATCTCTGGTAAACATTGTTTCCTACGGTTGTCTTTTATGCTTTCTTTGGTCCCCTTAGAAGCACCTTCTCAGTTTTCACTTAATCCTGTAACAGGCAGATCTTTCTTTTTGGCAAAAACTTTTAGATCTCAGAGGGGTTGTTGCTGAAATATTTGATGCAGTTCTGGAATGTCTGTATGGCTCCCCCATTTTAAACAACCCTTAACTCTGTTATTCTTTCTCTAGAACACATAAATACACACTTATTTACATACTCACATATTTACACACACACACACACACACACACATATTTACACATACACCTTTTTACATACACACACTTACATATTTACAAACACAGACATATACACCTATTTACATACACATATACACACAAACACACACACACACATGATACATACACACTTACATATTTATACACTTACATATTTACACACACATTCATATACACCTATTTACATACACATACACACACACACACACACATATGACACATACACACTTATTTACATACTCACATATTTACACACACACACATAGTTACACATACACCTTTTTACATACACACACTTACATATTTACAAACACAGACATATACACCTATTTACATACACATACACATACACACATGATACATACACACTTACATATTTATACACTTACATATTTACACACACAGACATATACACCTATTTACATACACACACACACACACACACACATATGACACATACACACTTATTTACATACTCACATATTTACACATACACCTTTTTACATACACACACTTACATATTTACAAACACAGACATACAGGGAGTCCAGAATTATTAGGCAAGTTGTATTTTTGAGGATTAATTTTATTATTGAACAACAACCATGTTCTCAATGAACCCAAAAAACTCATTAATATCAAAGCTGAATAGTTTTGGAAGTAGTTTTTAGTTTGTTTTTAGTTATAGCTATTTTAGGGGGATATCTGTGTGTGCAGGTGACTATTACTGTGCATAATTATTAGGCAACTTAACAAAAAAACAAATATATACCCATTTCAATTATTTATTTTTACCAGTGAAACCAATATAACATCTCAACATTCACAAATATACATTTCTGACATTCAAAAACAAAACAAAAACAAATCAGTGACCAATATAGCCACCTTTCTTTGCAAGGACACTCAAAAGCCTGCCATCCATGGATTCTGTCAGTGTTTTGATCTGTTCACCATCAACATTGCGTGCAGCAGCAACCACAGCCTCCCAGACACTGTTCAGAGAGGTGTACTGTTTTCCCTCCTTGTAAATCTCACATTTGATGATGGACCACAGGTTCTCAATGGGGTTCAGATCAGGTGAACAAGGAGGCCATGTCATTAGATTTTCTTCTTTTATACCCTTTCTTACCAGCCATGCTGTGGAGTACTTGGACGCGTGTGATGGAGCATTGTCCTGCATGAAAATCATGTTTTTCTTGAAGGATGCAGACTTCTTCCTGTACCACTGCTTGAAGAAGGTGTCTTCCAGAAACTGGCAGTAGGACTGGGAGTTGAGCTTGACTCCATCCTCAACCCAAAAAGGCCCCACAAGCTCATCTTTGATGATACCAGCCCAAACCAGTACTCCACCTCCACCTTGCTGGCGTCTGAGTCGGACTGGAGCTCTCTGCTCTTTACCAATCCAGCCACGGGCCCATCCATCTGGCCCATCAAGACTCACTCTAATTTCATCAGTCCATAAAACCTTCGAAAAATCAGTCTTGAGATATTTCTTGGCCCAGTCTTGACGTTTCAGCTTGTGTGTCTTGTTCAGTGGTGGTCGTCTTTCAGCCTTTCTTACCTTGGCCATGTCTCTGAGTATTGCACACCTTGTGCTTTTGGGCACTCCAGTGATGTTGCAGCTCTGAAATATGGCCAAACTGGTGGCAAGTGGCATCTTGGCAGCTGCACGCTTGACTTTTCTCAGTTCATGGGCAGTTATTTTGCACCTTGGTTTTTCCACACGCTTCTTGCGACCCTGTTGACTATTTTGAATGAAACACTTGATTGTTCGATGATCACGCTTCAGAAGCTTTGCAATTTTAAGCGTGCTGCATCCCTCTGCAAGATATCTCACTATTTTTTACTTTTCTGAGCCTGTCAAGTCCTTCTTTTGACCGATTTTGCCAAAGGAAAGGAAGTTGCCTAATAATTATGCACACCTGATATAGGGTGTTGATGTCATTAGACCACACCCCTTCTCATTACAGAGATGCACACCACCTAATATGCTTAATTGGTAGTAGGCTTTCGAGCCTATACAGCTTGGAGTAAGACAACATGCATAAAGAGGATGATGTGGTCAAAATACTCATTTGCCTAATAATACTGCACTCCCTGTATACACCTATTTACATACACATACACACACACACACATGATACATACACACTTACATATTTATACACTTACATATTTACACACACACAGACATATACACCTATTTACATACACATATACACACAAACACACACACACATGATACATACACACTTACATATTTACACACACAGACATATACACCTATTTACATACACATATACACACACACACACATGATACATACACACTTACATATTTACACACAACTTCATATACACCTATTTACATACACACACACACATGATACATACACACTTATTTACATACATTCATATACACGTATTTACATACATACACTCACAGACATATTTACAAACTGGATAAAAAATAGCAGCAACAACCCCTCTGAGATCTAAAAGATCCAGAAGAATTTGCCAAAAATAAAGATCCCTGTTATTTCTTATGGGAGGCACATCGCCACTCATCTATACTTTGCAGGTCAGCATCCTTTTTTATAATATATCAATAGACCAATGTACTGTGAGGCCAACAAGACCAGAAATGCAGTTTCTTGTAGGTCTGTTGATGCTTTAATTATGGCCTAACTGAGGTGTACATAAACCCTGAAAATTAGAAACACTATAGGTAGAAATTTAAGCTGATTAGATGTTCCCTTTGTTTTCTACCTGCTGTCAAAATCCATAAGATGCTGCGCACTATGCAACATTTATACCTACTCTAGTAAACATAGATTCTATGTAGAGATAAATAACTCACTATACAGCTGATACTCTTTTTGCTACACTATTATATTTATTTACTTATTCCATTCTGCATTAGTGTTTAACCACTACAAAAGGTTCAAACATATAGATAAACTAAAACACTGGTGTATGCCATGTCACTAACAGGACAACATACTTAGGCTAGATACATATGTTCTACATTTTTGACCCTTTAGCAGGGGTTAAAACATATGTCAGAAGGGAAAAAGTTAGTTACTAAATGTTGTCTGTGTGTTTTTTTTAATAACTAGAAATTGTTATATTTTATTTGTTTTCCTTTTATTACTCAATAAACATTTTCTTTTTTTAAATATTACATATTAACAACCAAAAAAATTAAGACATCTCCAACATCTATCCTCAAGTAAAAATTAAAATTACCCAGTGACACCGGTGTCTAAATACATATACAAATTAATGTTTATTTAGCATATGTACCCTGGTGTTCAATTCAGGCTTAAATAGTATAAATATAGCACTTTGGCATGAATATACAGCTCAGCAGTCCTGCACTAGAAGCCAGGATAGCAAATATCTCTACAGCTACAATGTATTTGCCCTTGGTGCTCAGGTACGCTGGGATGAAAGAGATCCAAACACTGCAGAACACCAGCATGCTGAATGTGATCATCTGGGCCTCATTAAAACTAGCAGGTAAATTTCTAACCAGGAAAGCCACAATGAAACTAACTGTAGAAAGGAATCCTATGTAGCCTATCACAAGATAGAATGCAGTGATAGAGCCCTCGTTACATTGTAATATGATTTTCTCAATGTAAGACTGAGTGTCAATGTCTGGATATAGTGGGTAAAGAGCCAACAACAGCGTGCAGATCATAGTCTTACCTAGAGAGCAGAGAAAGACCAGACAGATGGACACTCGGGATCCCACCCATTTATTTAATTTGCTGCCAGGTTTGGTGGCATTGAAGGCGATAACAACAGTGACTGATTTTTCCAGCACAGAAGAGACAGAAACAGTAAATATGATGCCAAAAGCAATTAGTCTGAGTAGGCAGGTCACCTGCACAGGACGTCCAATGAACAGTAAGGAGCAGAGGAAAGACAAAATTAGGGAGAGGAGGAGGGTGTAGCTGAGGTTCCGGTTGTTGGCTTTTACTACAGAAGTTGTGTGATGCCTAATGAAAATCCAAACAACAGTAACAGTTACAATACAGGAGAAGATGGAGATTGAACTGAAGACTTTCCCTAATGTGTCATCAAATGAAAGGAATTCCACTGTCTTTGGGAGGCACATAATTTTCTTATAATTGGGCCACTGATCATCTGGGCATTTTATACAGCTTTCTGCATCTGTACGAATAAAGAGCACCAAGAGTATTGTACTTTTTATTTAAGTTTAATTTGCTTTAATGTAATATTTATTTTAAGTAATATTTTTCCTACACCCTACCTATCGGTATAGCACTGTTCTATTGTCCCTTTGTTTGACCATCCTCTTCTCTTTGAATTATTAAACTGCTATACTGCCAATGCTAACTTTTATGTGTTTGTATACAGTATGTTGCTTTGCCAAGAAAAAAAAATATTTAGACCCTTTTTTAATAACCTACTGAATTTACTAAAACAACGTGAACGTTGTTAGAACCACATATTCTTATTGGTCTTACTGTAAAGAACCTTTTACACTACTGTAGGTAAAATCTATGTGTCTCAAGGGGTGACCTCTTGTCTTTTGTGCCATACTATTGATAAAAAGGTCAGCTGAGTTTTACTTATATGGGCTCTTTATAGACTCCTCTTTTCCGGTGTAAATAATAACAACCGTTCCAGACTTCATAACATATATCATACGAATCTTCCATTTCCATTTTCAAATGTGTTACCCTCCTCTGCATTTTTTACAGGTAGGCCTTTATAAGGTTTGAACAGTGTGTTTTAGCTTTGTAAGATTAAGGGTTCTTTACCCGAAACGTCACTGTTTTATTCCAGTATGTGGAAATAAAGATATTTTTATACTGCAAGGTGCTGCCTTCTTCTGTGGATTCATTGTGGCTAAAGGGACTACTACTAGAGAAGTAACATCCTGTTCAAACTATATTACCTATCTTAGGGCTAGATTATGAGGATAACGCTATTTTTTTATGACTCCAGCACTAACTGTGCTCGACTTTGACTTTTTGCATGCGTTGGATACTGCATATATTACAAGTTGAAAGAAAAATGTTTTTGCTCACTCACTAACCCTACGTGCACAATAAGTGTGGAAATATTAATATTCCAATGTTCTTCACATAGCAGGATATGTTCTATTTTTTATAAATAATAATATATATATATATATATATATATATATATATATATATACATACATATGGTTTGTGTTTGTAAATATGTAGGTATACTTATATACTGCATATACTTATATAAATACATGTGTGTATATATATATATATATATATATATATAGATAGATAGATAGATAGATAGATAGATAGATAGATAGTAATAACTATTTGTAAATATTCCACTATGTGAAGAATATTGGAATTTGACATATTTACACACTTTATTAAATATGAATATTGCTTAAAAATGATTTTATATGTTTTCAGTTACTTAACTGTAAAGGGCTCCAATGCACACATACAAACATATATATATATATATATATATATATATATATATATATATATCTGCCCTGAGGAAGCCCTGTCTTTTGAATTGACACTAAGGGTGAAACGATTGTAGGCATTGGATGAACTACTCACATGACTAACCCGGAAGTGATGATGCTGTTTGTTATGCCTTGTGGATCTCGGCATGTATAGCAGTGATGTTGCGAATTGTTTGCCGGTGAATAGTTCCCGGCGAACATAGCTTGTTCGTGTTCGCAACGGCGGGAGAACATATGCGAAGTTCGATCCGCCCCCTATTCGTCATCATTGAGTAAACTTTGACCCTGTATCTCACAGTCTGCAGACACATTCCAGCCAATCAGCAGCAGAACCTCCCTCCCAGACCTTCCCAGCTCCTGGACAGCAGCCATTTTAGATTCATTCGGAAGCTGCATTCTTAGTGAGAGGAGGGACAGTGTAGCAGCTGCTGATTTAATAGGGAAATTGATAACTAGGCTAGTGTATTCAGTGTCCACTACAGTCCTGAAGAACTCATCTGATCTCTGCTGTAAGGACAGCACCCCAAAAAGCCATTTTTAGGGCTAGAACATCAGTCTGTTTTTTGTTTTTTTTCTGTGTAATCTAATTGCAGTTGCCTGCCTGCCAAGCCACTTGCCCAGTGCCACCACTCATATCTGGTGTAACAGTAGTGTACATTTAAAAAAAAAAAAAACTTTTTTGACTGTAAAACATCAGTCTGCTAGTGTAATCTAATTGCAGTTGCCTGCCTGCCTGCCAGCGTGTGTGCCAGGCCCACTTGCCCAGTGCCACCACTCATATCTGGTGTAACAGTAGTGTAAATTTAAAAAAAAAAAACTTTTTTGACTGTGAAACATCAGTCTGCTTGTGTAATCTAATTGCAGTTGCCTGCCTGCCAGCGTGTGCGCCAGGCCCACTTGCCCAGTGCCACCACTCATATCTGGTGTAACAGTAGTGTAAATTTAAAAAAAAAAAAAATTTTGACTGTGAAACATCAGTCTGCTAGTGTAATCTAATTGCAGTTGCCTGCCAGCGTGTGTGCCAGGCTCACAGCGTATACTGTGCCCACTTGCCCAGTGCCACCACTCATATCTGTTGTAACAGTAGTGTAAATTTAAAAAAACAAAACTTTTTTGACTGTGAAACATCAGTCTGCTTGTGTAATTTAATTGCAGTTGCCTGCCTGCCAGCGTGTGTGCCAGGCCCACTTGCCCAGTGCCACCACTCATATCTGTTGTAACAGTAGTGTAAATTTAAAAAAAAAAAAAAATTTGACTGTGAAACATCAGTCTGCTAATGTAATCTAATTGCAGTTGCCTGCCTGCAGAGTGTGTGCCAAGCGCACAGCGTATACTGTGCCCACTTGCCCAGTGCCACCACTCATATCTGGTGTAACAGTAGTGTAAATTTAAAAAAAAAAAACTTTTTTGACTGTGAAACATCAGTCTGCTTGTGTAATCTAATTGCAGTTGCCTGCCTGCCAGTGTGTGTGCCAGGCCCACTTGCCCAGTGCCACCACTCATATCTGGTGTAACAGTAGTGTAAATTTAAAAAAAAAAAAAAACTTTTTTGACTGTGAAACATCAGTCTGCTTGTGTAATCTAATTGCAGTTGCCTGCCTGCCAGCGTGTGTGCCAGGCCCACTTGCCCAGTGCCAACACTCATATCTGGTGTGTCAGAGTATATGAATATTATGATGAATATTACATATGTCAGTGATCCTATTCATTTGACTATATATGCAGAGTTTTATAACTCCAAGACATTTGGTGATGAAAGAAAAATGTGCTTGGAAGCCCTCTGGAATTTGTCACCTAAGTCTTATGATTTCAAAGTAAGATGTGTTGCAAACACACAGCTAGGGGGAAGGTGACACAGATTGAGTTGGATGCATTTTGCAAGGGGAACAATGCCAGTTTTCCATGTATGTTTGGAATGATTCATGATATATATATTAAAATTAAGCACATTGTTTTAGGTGGATGTTTGCTGCAGGGGATATTTATATAGGAAATAAATTCAGATATACATAAAAATGATATATATGTTTTGAAAACATAAAAGGTCTTACTTAGCCTCTGGTTTTTAAGAATATTTGTGGACCTAAAAGTAAATGATTAATAATACTTAATCTTATTTCAGATGGACCATAGACATATGAATGCTTAGATCATTTCTAATAATTGTTTCCATTTCTATTGCAGGCATCAATTCATATTATGCAGAAATTGTCAGAGACATAGAGCATACTATATCATGTGAAAACATATTAGAATGTATAAATACCATTAATTTCAGAATAATTGGCAGCATAAATTAATATAATATAATATGATATAATGTTAGACACATGTTTCATATCAAAATGACCAGAGAGGTAATATGATCTTACCCAGCTGCGATTGGTATTGCAAACTTATTAATATGAAGAAAATTATGGTAGTTATTACACATTTTAAAGAAAGATGCTTACATGTATAGCTGTATTTATTTTTTTGTCATGCTGCATTTGTTTGTGCTATCTATTTGTAATACTGCCACCCGATGGACAAGGTACGGTGTTGCGACACAGGTATTACAGCCCGGAGATGATTGGCTGTTAAAAAATGCATCTCCATAGCAACGCACACTCACAAGGTCAGCCAATAGCAGGGACAAGGTTTCGAAGGGCCACCAATATTTCACACCAATTATTAGACAATAAGTTGTATGCAGAAAAAAGAAAGGGGACACTGGCTGCTGAGTTTTGTAACTGACTGAAACTGTTTTGCGTGGGACACAGTCAAACTATAAAAACAAAGTGGGCCATACTTCTACTCTTCCATTGCAATTACACTTATTTTATATGAGGTGGGAAAAGTCTTGAAGGTGAATATCATTTTGGTAATGTATATATATATATATATATATATATATATATATATATATATATATAAATAAAGAAAAAGGGTTGCAATTAATATTTTAACACAGATATATGCATAATAGCTGTAATTTATATTCAGTCTGTATATGGTTAAATCCTTGCTGCTAAATTATTTTATCTGTACAACTATAGAGTGATAACTCAGAATTGGGTTTTTACATAAATAATATATACAATTTCTGATGTTTTTAATAGAAGTGTATATTGTACTATTGTTTAAATTAACACTGTAAATCATATTGCTGAATGTTTGTAACTGCTATTTTAGGTCTCATTGTAATATTTTAAATGCAGCTCTGAATGAAAGATTGGTTTTAAAGTAAATTGCCATGAGCTTTGCATAGCATATTTTAAATAGTTTTTGTTTTAACGCATATAATATTGACTCATATTCTAATCATTACAAATATTTACGTATCAACATGTTCATAGTTATTTACTAATAATAAAGAATTCAGATATTTAGATTAATTTTATTGTCTTAGCAAATGTATGTTTGATTGCAGGTTTAGTTTAAAGGAAGATTGTTAAATATATTCCCTGCCATATACTTACACAATGTTTAGAGAATACTGCTAAGATTTTCATAAATATACTGACATATTGTATGGAGGCATTGCGCGAGATATAAATAATTATCATATTGATATAGTATATTTGTGGTAAATAGAAATTATTATAGAAGAAAAAAAAAATCATATTTCGAATTGATATTTTGAAAATATAAAGGTTTTTTTTTTTTTAAAATTGAAATATTCATTTTCGTGTTCAAGATTAATGTTAATATTTTGAAATATTATTAAAAATACATTTTTTGAAAAATTTATAAAAATATTGATTTTTCATATAAAAAAAAAATTAATCAAAATATTATTTTTTCATATTTCAAAATTCATAAAAATATACATTTTTCATATTTCAAGATTCATAAAAATTTTAATTTTTCATGTTTCAAAATTAATCAAAAATATAAATTTTTCATATTTCAAAATCAATAAAAATATTGGTTTTGCCATATTTCAAAATTGATATTGATATTTTGAAGATATAATTTTTTTTTCTCCCTCTCTTTTATTGGTCAAAATTGTATTAGCGTTTTATCTTATTTAAGTACAAACACTAAAATAACGATGTCTTCAGCAAAAAGTAATGCTAGCGTTTCTGTTCAAGATGAAATTGTGTCCTCCCCAATGTCCTCCATCAATGAAGTGATTCAGAAAAAAACGCTCAAATTAGACGCCATGAATCACATCATGACTAGACTTGATATTGGGGACGATGTCTCCAGGTATATTAATGAGTGTACAGATAAGGCCAAAGATTTAGTTAAAGATATGTGGTTTGAAGATGGGGAATTATACCAAATGTTACTGCAACTTAATAGATGCACGGAACTTAGGGGGCGTGATGAATTAATTTTCGAAACTTGGTCGATCCTAATGTATTTGAGCTGTGAAATGTCTAACCAAATGGCAGGACAAAACAGACAATTATAGCGGCTAAGGGATGAAAATAATTCATTACGAGAATTTCAAGATGCCTTTATTCAGACAAAGACAGAGGTTTTCCATATTAGCCAAAAGGCTTCTGATTTAGATAAATATAATCAGGAACTAATGGCTGATTTTAAAACTTTCGAAGAAGAATATAAAAAGTGCCAAGATGAAAATAAAACTTTAAAAGCTAGATATCATGAGGCTGAAAAAGCATACGAGCAGGCAATAAATAAATTACAGAGACAAATTAGCAGCTATAAGGACTGGGACAGAAATGAGAGTCAAGATCCCAGGCGGGAGGATAGACAAAGATACCAAACTATAGCCCTAATTCAGGCCCAGAGGTAACTTTTTCCCCTAGGCAACTACATAACTCTGGGGGACCAGAAAATTATTACACCTCAGATGAAAGGCACTCTAGCTCAAACAATACGTCCCCAGAAAGATCCAGTGATGTACCAAATAAAGTGTATGACACCCCCACAATAATTAAATTCCTAAAGAATACAGTACGCCCATTTTCTAAAGGGGGGGGGGCACTTCCATAATTGACCACTTAGAGGCCTTTGAAAATGCATTATCTATAATGAGTGTTACAAGTGAGCAATTAAAAGTTGAATTTCTACCCTGGGTATTTGAAAGTAAACATCACAAATTCTTTGCTTCACTAAAGGATATGAATATTCGTTCCTGGAGTGAAACAAAAAGACAATGCAGAAAGAATTCGAACAACATCGCACTAAAACGGCAGCGAGAATAGCTGTATATGGTTTAAAATGTAGTGCGAATCAAAGTCCAATCGAGTTACTTTCTGTATTGAAGAATGCGTACAGCATGGCTGAAGATGATCCCATATTTGAAGGTTCAGAGTTTGTGAATATATTTTTTGAAGCACTACCCACACCCATCAAAATCAACTTAGCTAGAGATTTTGAGGAGAACTGTTCATTGGAATGGCTGATCAAAGAGAGTATGAAATTATACTCTATTCAGCAGTCCAGTGAACAGGGAGATAAAAGGGAGAAAAAGCCCAATCCTAAAATAGTGGCCGAAACTAGGGTGTCACCTGAACCCCTAAATTTGGAGTCTAAAAAGAAAACCTATGCCAAAGTGGCCAGAGAAAACGGGCCATCTCCACAGAGGTTTAACTCTACCCCTTCCCCAACACGGGATGAGGCGCAGAGAGACTATAGCCAAAGCGGGGGACATACTCAGGCAACCTCATCCGGGAAAAATTAACGAATCTCTTCTTTTGCAGCACTCTCTTAACCTTATTTCCACAGATGCAGTACAAAAGAATCCAGCCAACCCTGTCATAGAGGAAACGGGTAGGTATGAAGCTTCCTCTGCACGGGAAAACTTGGCGAATTCAGGTAACACGTGGCGAAGCCCACAGATGTATGAGAATGCCAATTTTATGTGTGAAATGGTAGAAAATGCAAGATATTATGTATTAGTTGAGCTGCAATATTCAGTCTCCAACCCTATCATGGGATTAGTCGACACTGGATCTCAGGCAACTATTTTATCCCACAGGTACTACACACAGCTAAATGAGCTAACACCCCACAAACCTAAAATAAAAGAATTTGACGGTTCTCTAATAGGAGTTGGGGGTGATTCTCTAAAAGTCTACGGTACGGCCTGGTTAAAATTTAAATTGGGGAACAGGGTCATAAGACACCCTGTCATTATATTGGATCTGCCTACTGATCGTTTAATTATTGGTAGTGATCTCCTGAAGTGATTAAGCACCATAATTGATTGCATAAATAATGTAATTTGGTCACAAGTTAAAAGGCCTATAAATTATGAAAAATCTGGTATATATCGCACCCAACATAGCTGTCACGTGGCGGAAGAGAAACCAGACGCTGTGGAGATTCATTTCAGGAATAACTCTATACCTGAAATCACTATTCTACAAATAGATGATCAGACTCTTTTAAGTGGCTCTGATGGTAATACTTTTAAAATTTTGCCTGGAAAAATAGCGAATATTTCCCTAGATGGCGATGTATTAACCATATCACTCCACAAGGGGGATCATAAAATCCCTAAGGTGGGAGGCCACGCTCAATACCTCACAGGGATTGAGAGAGTTAAAGAGGATCTATTTATCCCTATACAAGTGCATGACCTTGGTAAAACCAAGTATGCTAAATTAAACTTAAAACAGGAAGCTAGCTATATAAGCGAAGGATTATTAGCGCAAATAGCTGAACCTAAAGTGATTAAATATCTTTCTCTCCAAGACCACAGTGTCCACAACCTGGATAACAGGTCGGAAAACTATAACATCACAGCTAAGTGCTTATTATCTATCTCTATAGGAAATAAGTCAGTGAAGCACCTGTTTTTAGTTTTAAATACTCCCCATAATCAAATATACATTGGCAATGATATCTTACATAGATATGCCATACAAATAGATTTGATTTACTTTTGCCTCTGGAGCAGGTTAAAGGGGGACCCTGAAGTATTTCAGGATGAAAATGCAGCCCTGAAATCAAACCAGCAATTGCCATATGCTGTGAATATGCAGGTATCTAGCGATATTATAATTCCTGCTGGGGCTGATAAATTTATTTTACCCTTAAAGGTAAAGAGAGGTCAGAAATTAAAAAACTTCTGAAAAACTGATTTGCCTCTCCCATAGAATACAAAATCTGGGTGTCACAGTAACCTACACTCCTATGGTGAATATTGGAACTGTTACAATACATATTGTTGTGCATAACATGACCCCACAGGATATAACATTATCCAAGGGAACTACCATAGGATATGCACTGGAATCAAGTTATTACACTTTTGGATTCCAGAATAATGTAATTGGGCTAATACCTGAAGGATACTTAACTAAAGAACAATTAATAGAACGATCCTTTGCATCTATGCCAGAGGGTCTATTTAATATTCAGTCTATTTATCCCTTCAGCTCAGAGGAAGGTATCTGTAAAATTAAAGAAGCCTCTCTAGTGTTTGATCAGCCAATCAAACAGCAAGATTACCCCAATACCCAGAGTCATGGGAGCAATGTAAATTATAATCAAGGGGATCTCACCTCTAGGTTCGAAGAAGCCTATGAAATAGGACAGCCTGAAATCTTTCCAGGATTTCAGCAAATAGTCGAAGAGCAAATATCCTTAGCTAATGGCTGTTCCAGCGATGATGAACGCCAACGGCTGCAAGAACTCCTGATGGAATACAAGGATATTTTTGCTAAGGATTCTTATGACTGTGGTACTACAGACTTGCACATTGCAAGAATACAAACAGATCCCGATGCGCCACCTGTATTTGTCAAACAATACAGACTTCCCTTAGCCTCATATGATTCTCTGGCAGAGATCATAAGGAATTTGGAAGAAAGAGATATTATACGACACGTGCACAGCTCTTATAAAAATAATCCTATTCTAGGTGTCCTTAAGCACAATGGACAATGGCGTTTGTGTGCTGATTTAAGACAGCTAAACAAACGAGTGTACATGTCTGGTTGGCCTGTACCATACATTGACCAGTGCCTTGCACAAATGCAGGGATCCAAAATATTCACTGCCATTGATTGTGCACAGGGATACTGGACCATAAAGGTACATGAAGAGGACCAATATAAGCTAGCGTTCTCTTTCCAAAAGGTCCAATATGCATTCCAGAGACTTCCATTTGGATACATAAATTCTGGACATGAATTTGCTGTATTCATGCATTAGGCTATGCCTGATGCACTGGAAAGGGGGACCTTATCTTATGTTGATGATGTTTTAATCAAAAGCACAGACTTTGAAAAACACATCGCAGAGCTTAAACACGTCCTCAGCCAACTTAAAAGGGCAGGTGTCAAATTATCCCTACAAAAAGCCCAATGGTGCCGCACTCGTGTAAACTTCTTGGGACATGAAGTTACTTCTGAAGGATTAAATCCCCAGAAGAAAAAGGTTGAAGCTATAGTAAATTCTAAAAACCCAACTAACTTAAAGGAATTGAGATCATTCCTGGGTATGACAAATTATTCTCGCAAATTCATTGATAATTATGCAGAGTTAGCTAAACCACTACTACTTCTTCTAAAGAAGGATGTGAAATGGCACTGGAGTGAATCTCAAGAGACAGCCATCAAAGAGCTGAAGAGAAAACTCACACAAGCACCTTGCTTAGCATACCCTGAAGGTGGTAAACCTTTCTACTTAGAAACAGGGTACACAGATGTAAGCATGAGTGCTGTTTTATACCAAAAGCATGATAATTTGAACAAATCCATTGCTTATGCGAGCAAAAATCTATCCCCAGTAGAAATAAAATTTAGCGATTGCGAAAAAGCCCTCTTATCTACTGTATGGGCTCTACAAAATTTCCGCAGCTATATACAGGGCAAGAAAATTATTGTAGAAACGGCCCACCAGCATTTGCTATATTTGCAAAGTGAGAGAATAAGAAATGTCAATTTGTCAAATAGCCGCAAAACAGCGTGGACTCTTTCCTTACAAGGCTGGCCATTAGAAATTCGCTACAAGCAGAATAAAAAGAATGCAGTCGCACAGGGACTTGCTGAACTCCACGACTGTACTGCTAGAGATCCTGGGGAAGAATTATCAGAAGATGATTTTCTGGAGGAACAATTTCTTTCCCCATATAAAATATACAATGTGGACCATTGTCAAACATTACCTTGGGTGTATGTTGATGGTTGTTCTTACCATGCCACTATAGATAATGAGCGCAGATTAGTCACTGGCATTGGTATAACTTGGGCAAATGGATTCTCAAATATATCTATAGGTTTCAACATTGGACCAAGATCCAGCCAAGTTGCAGAACTAACTGCTGTTTTCAAAACCATTGAAATGGCTATTGAACATGGTATTCATGAATTTGTGATCATAACTGACTCAAATTATGTGCGTGACAGTTTTGTTGAATACCTGCCAACTTGGAAAAGAAATGGCATGCAGAAAAGCAATAACAAACCAGTCAAGAATGGCAAGTTGTTCTGCGAGATTGATAATCTGGTGGTATCCAATGATTTAACCATACACTGGAAAAAGACCAAGGGTCATTCCAGGGTTCTAGGTCCGGATAAGGAAGGCAATGACCTTGCGGATTCATTAGCCAAACAAGGAGCCATAACTGGAGAACTCCTTAATATTGACCACTTAATGGGTGCAGTTCAGGTAGAAGCCATTACCAGAAACCAGGCAAAACAACAGAGTGAGCCTAACTTGGTACAATGGAGTCAGGATTCTCCTAGTGAGGACCTGATCACTAGTCAAAAAGAAGACCCCATTGTAGGCACCTTCTATAAACACATAGAAGATCCTGAAAGCAACCCCATCTCAAAAGATGATTGTATTGGCAAAGAAGATCTTAGAATTTTAATAAAATCCAGATCACAATTCAAGTTACAGGATGGTTTGTTAATTAGAACCTCCAAAACTGGCATTCCGCAATGGGTAGTACCCACCAAGTTCAGAGGTCTAATGCTTCAACATGCCCATGATGCTCCCACACTGGTCATCGTGGTGCCAAACTCACGTACGAAATATTGCGTGACTACGCTTTTTGGCCACACATGTTGAAAGATGTTCAAACCTACTGTCAAGGGTGTTTAATCTGTCCACAGTTCCAACCCACTGCACCAACGCATAGAGCGCCATTGCAGAAAAGGGGGATGGTAATGCCATGGTCAGATATACAAATTGATTTTATTGGCCCGGTAACAAGATCATCAAGAGGTAACAAATACATGTTAACCGTAACATGCCTGTTCACTAAATGGGTAGAGTGCATTAGTGCACCTAACAATAGTGCTGAAACATGTGCAGCGTTGCTCATCAACCATGTATTTTCCAGATTTGGTTTACCCCAAAGAATCAAGTCAGATCGGGGGACCCACTTCACTAGCGAAGTGATGACCAAAATGTGGAAAATACTAGGGGTTAAAAGAAAGCTCCATATTGCTTATAGAGCTGCCTCAAGTGGTGGTGTAGAGTGTTATAACCAGTCCATTGTTAAAATCCTCAAAAAGTTTGTGAGTGAAACGGGTAAAGACTGGGATGTAAAACTACCTCTAGTCTTAATGCCATTAAGAACAACTCCAAGTAATGCTACCAAGATGTCACCTTTTGAACTGATGACTGGTAGAAGAATGGTTCTACCTCAGCATCTGCTGTACCGTACATCAGACCAAAACTTGATAAACGCTGCCAATACACATCAATATGTGGAGAACCTAAGAAAGCACCTGCAATATGCATTTGCATTTGCTCAAAGGAATTTAGAAAGAGCAGCAACTGCCACTAAAACCTATTATGATCTCAAAACGTCCAAAAAGGAATATGAAATAAATGATAAAGTTTATCTTTATAACTTTGGAAGAGATCAGGTTAGGGAGAAGAAATCTCTTCCCTCATGGAAAGGTCCTTTCGTCATTACTGACAAAATATCTCCAGTGGCCTATAAAATAAGGATCCCCAAAAATGAAAGTTTCATAGATAAATGGGTCCATATCAATCAATTGCGGGCATGTCATCCCAGATCCCAACTACAAGTCATAGAGGGAGAATGAAGTGTCATATCCCCAAATGAACTAAAGACATACTGTAGTTTAAAGATGCCCAACTGATAAACATGAAGGCTCAAAATAACAAACTTTCTACATAAGAGACTGTCTATGAGGTATACTGTTGATCCTCATCAAATACCACTGACTTTAAGTCAATTCAAATACATGTGTCCTACATCTATTTGAAGTTGGAAGGGGGATTTATGTCAGAGTATACGGATATTATGATGAATATTACATATGTATACATATATATGTATATATATATATATATGTACATTTTATACACTGTATATGTTAGATGAGACCTCAGGATTAATTGAACATAAGTTTGTTGAACACAGCTTCTAATCCACAGGGGGTCCCAAACCCCTACCAGATGGGTTAGCTGGGTGAATACACGTTTATCAGGATTGAAAATCAGCATAGCTTTTGAAGTACCACCGCCTGTGGTGTAAAATACACAAACATTTTTTTTTTCTAAAGGAACTAACTCAGTGACCCTATTCATTTGACTATATATGCAGAGTTTTATAACTCCAAGACATTTGGTGATGAAAGAAAAATGTGCTTGGAAGCCCTCTGGAATTTGTCACCTAAGTCTTGTGATTTCAAAGTAAGATTTGTTGCAAACACACAGCTAGGGGGAAGGTGACACAGATAGAGTTGGATGCATTTTGCAAGAGGAACAATGACAGTTTTCCATGCATGTTTGGAATGATTCATGATATATATATTGAAATTAAGCACATTGTTTTAGGTGGATGGTTGCTGCAGGGGATATTTATATAGGAAATAAATTCAGATATACATAAAAATGATATATATGTTTTGAAAACATAAAAGGTCTTACTTAGCCTCTGGTTTTTAAGAATATTTGTGGACCTAAAAGTAAATGATTAATAATACTTAATCTTATTTCATATGGACCATAGACAAATGAATGCTTAGATCATTTCTATTAATTGTTTCCATTTCTATTGCAGGCATCAATTCATATTATGCAGAAATTGTCGGAGACATAGAGCATACTATATCATGTGAAAACATATTAGAATGTATAAATACCATTAATTTCAGAATAATTGGCAGCATAAATTAATATAATATAATATGATATAATGTTAGACACATGTTTCATATCAAAATGACCAGAGAGGTAATATGATCTTACTCAGCTGCGATTGGTATTGCGAACTTATTAATATGAAGAAAATTATGGTAGTTATTACACATTTTAAAGAAAGATGTTTAAATGTATAGCTGTATTTATTTTTTTTGTCATGCTGCATTTGTTTGTGCTATCTATTTGTAATACTGCCACCCGATGGACAAGGTACGGTGTTGCGACACAGGTATTACAGCCCGGAGATGATTGGCTGTTAAAAAATGCATCTCCTTAGCAATGCACACTCACAAGGTCAGCCAATAGCAGGGACAAGGTTTCGAAGGGCCACCCATATTTCACACCAATGATTAGACAATAAGTTGTATGCAGAAAGAAGAAAGGGGACACTGGCTGCTGAGTTTTGTAACTGACTGAAACTGTTTTGCGTGGGACACAGTCAAACTATAAAAAAAAGTGGGCCATACTTCTACTCTTCCATTGCAATTACACTTATTTTATATTAGGTGGGAAAAGTCTTGAAGCTGAATATCATTTTGGTAACGTATATATATATATATATATATATATATATATATAAGAAAAAGGGTTGCAATTAATATTTTAACACAGATATATGCATAAGAGCTGTAATTTATATTCAGTCTGTATATGGTTAAATCCTTGCTGCTAAATTATTTTATCTGTACAACTATAGAGTGATAACTCAGAATTGGGTTTTTACATAAATAATATATACAATTTCTGATGTTTTTAATAGAAGTGTATATTGTACTATTGTTTAAATTAACACTGTAAATCATATTGCTGAATGTTTGTAACTGCTATTTTAGGTCTCATTGTAATATTTTAAATGCAGCTCTGAATGAAAGATTGCTTTTAAAGTAAATTGGCATGAGCTTTGCATAGCATATTTTAAATAGTTTTTGTTTTAACGCATATAATATTGACTCATATTCTAATCATTACAAATATTTACGTATCAACATGTTCATAGTTATTTACTAATAATAAAGAATTCAGATATTTAGATTAATTTTATTGTCTTAGCAAATGTATGTTTGATTGCAGGTATAGATTAAAGGAAGATTGTTCAATATATTCCCTGCCATATACTTACACATTGTTTAGAGAATACTGCTAAGATTTTCATAAATATACTGACAGGTGTAACAGTAGTGTAAATTTAAAAAAAACTAAACTTTTTTGACTGTGAAACATCAGTCTGTTTGTGTAATCTAATTGCAGTTTCCTGCCTGCCAGTGTGTGTGCCAGGCCCACTTGCACAGTGCCACCACTCATATCTGGTGAAACAGTAGTGTAAATTTAAAAAAAAACAACCTTTTTTGACTGTGAAACATCAGTCTGCTTGTGTAATCTAATTGCAGTTGCCTGCCTGCCAGTGTGTGCCAGGCCCACTTGCCCAGTGCCACCACTCATATCTGGTGTAACAGTAGGGTAAATTTAAAAAAAAAAAAACTTTTTTGACTATGAAACATCAGTCTGCTAGTGTAATCTAATTGCAGTTGCCTGCTTGCCAGCGTTTGTGCCAGGCTCACAGCGTATACTGTGCCCACTTGCCCAGTGCCACCACTCATATCTGATGTAACTGTAGTCTAAATTTAAAAAAAAAACTTTTTTGACTGTGAAACATCAGTCTGCTTGTGTAATCTAATTGCAGTTGCCTGCCTGCCAGTGTGTGTGCCAGGCCCACTTGCCCAGTGCCACCACTCATATCTGGTGTAACAGTAGGGTAAATTTAAAAAAAAAAAAACTTTTTTGACTATGAAACATCAGTCTGCTAGTGTAATCTAATTGCAGTTGCCTGCTTGCCAGCGTTTGTGCCAGGCTCACAGCATATACTGTGCCCACTTGCCCAGTGCCACCACTCATATCTGATGTAACAGTAGTCTAAATTTAAAAAAAAAAACTTTTTTGACTGTGAAACATCAGTCTGCTTGTGTAATCTAATTGCAGTTGCCTGCCTGCCAGTGTGTGTGCCAGGCCCACTTGCCCAGTGCCACCACTCATATCTGGTGTAACAGTAGTGTAAATTTAAAAAAAAAAACTTTTTTGACTGCGAAACATCAGTCTGCTTGTGTAATCTAATTGCAGTTGCCTGCCTGCCAGCGTGTGTGCCAGGCCCACTTTCCCAGTGCCACCACTCATATTTGGTGTAGCAGTAGTGTAATTTAAAAAAAAAAAAAAATTTACTGTGAAACCTCAGTCTGCTAGTGTAATCTAATTGCAGTTGCCTGCCTGCCAGCGTGTGTGCCAGGCTCACAGCGTATACTGTGCCCATTTGCCCAGTGCCACCACTCATATCTGGTGTAACAGTAGTGTAAATTTAATAAAAAAAACTTTTTTGACTGTGAAACATCAGTCTGCTTGTGTAATCTAATTGCAGTTGCCTGCCTGCCAGCGTGTGTGCCAGGCCCACTTGCCCAGTGCCACCACTCATATCTGGTGTAACAGTAGTGTAAATTTAAAAAAAAAAAAAAAATTTTGACTGTGAAACATCAGTCTGCTTGTGTAATCTAATTGCAGTTGCCAGGCTCACAGCGTATACTGTGCCCACTTTCCCAGTGCCACCGCTCATATCTTGTTTATTAGTAGTGTAAGTGTACATTTAAAAAAAAAACTTTTTTGACTGTGAAACATCAGTCTGCTTTTTTGTGTCAGGCTCACAGCGTATACTGTGCCCATTTGCCCAGTGCCACCACTCATATCTTGTTTAATAGTAGTGTAAGTGTACATTTAAAAGAAAAAAACTTTTTTGACTGTGAAACAACAGTCTGCTTTTTTGTGTCAGACTCACAGTGTATACTGTGCCCACTTGCCCAGTGCCACCTCTCATATCTTGTTTAATAGTAGTATAAGTGTACATTTAAAACAAAAAAACTTTTTGGTCTGTGAAACATCAGTCTGTTTTTTTTGTGTCAGGCTCACAGCGTATACTGTGCCCACTTGCCCAGTGCCACCAATCATATCTTGTTTAATGTAGTGTAAGTGTACATTTTTTATTTTTTTATTTTATAATTTTTATTGAGGTTCATAATAGAACAGTACAAAGAAATCTGTTACGTAAGCCCCCATCCCGTAAGGGCAAGTAAAAATAATATACAGTACTGTATATATATCACACATTTCCATAATATTATACAGCATTAATAATTTAACCTCAAATTTGCAAAATAATATGTAGGGCCACTTTGAAACCTTTGCATCTAAAATATCGCACATATATAGAAGGTTGTCACGCATATAACAAATAAGGCTGTAGCACACAAAACAAAAAAGGTAGAGTGAACCTTAAACATCACACTTTGGCCCGTAATATAGGGCCACTTCTGGACCCTTGTAATGGACAATGAATAAAGAAAAAAAAACAAACAAAAAAAACACAAGTATAACATTCTTATACTCAGCATTACAAACGATAAAAATAGGTAGTTAAACTATTCTTTTAGGAAGCAAAAACTAGTAGCCCACCACAGTATACCCATGTACCAATATGTAAGAATCCATGATACTTTAAGTAAACTATATGGACAATGTGTATGTCCACATACATATAAATACACGTGTACACATCCATACTCATAGGGCCACATGCTAAGAAAGGGTGTGCTAATATAATCAACAGGTAACATATAAGACATAGCATAAGTCCACTTAAGATTAGGCAAACCTTTTTTTTTCTTGTTTTTTCTCTTTTCCTTTTCAGGGGGAAATACAATAACAACTATAGCTCTCGCCCTGTCTCGGCCGCTGACAGAGCGAAACTGGGGGATCAAATAAAAAGTTTAAATGCTAGCACAATAATTGCATACATTTTGAAATACTTACTTTAAAGGGATCTATTTCCCTACTTTTCAAAATATAACAAATATGGTAAATAAAATAGGCACCCACAAATATATGTCAACATGGGAATGAGTAAAGATGTAACTTAGCAGTTAGGGACAATGATACCTAAGGCTGTATAAACATCTCATATAGCTAGCTCTAAAGCCATATGGCAGCAATATGGTATCATGTTTAAACAGGATATTTAGCTACAAAAAATGGCATATTAAATGATCTGACAAAATCTCCTATGTTGTATATCAGAGAACTATCATACTTATATAAATATCAACATCTATACTGTCCAGCTAACAGCATATGTGCATAGAGCAGTAACTCTCTTTATCTCCCTCATTACCCCACAGTAAATAGACCACAACCAACAGATTTCCCCCAAGCATGTTAGTAGATTCCCATACTAAGCACTGCAAACAGATAAAGAAGATCACTGACGTATAGCAGGGTAAAGTAAGCTACTATGACCAATCTGGGCATTAAACTTGTGTGGGATTAAAGTACTAAAATAGGAGGCAGTCTGTGAACAGTTCGCTCAAATTTGCAAACAAACCAGCAACATAATAAGAGACTCATAATGAAACAAAACAAAACCCTAACATTGAAGTAAGCAACAGCAAAATAGCAAAATAGTCTCAAGTCTCAGAGAGGCAGGGGAGAGGTCTCTAAACCAAGTTCCAACTGACCCTGGTATCAAGCAATTCACCTCAATCCTGAGCGTCTCAAAGCCTCTAGTGAGGAAAAAGTTCTTATCCGATTCCAGATCTCTCACATTTTATGGCGACGTCCCGCCGCCATAGTTCACATGGCCCAACCACAAACAGATCTGGAGCAAATGGGGGAGCCGTCTGCAAACAGTAAACTCCATCTGTAGGTGTATGCCTCACATGGAACCCATAGCAAGATCCCACAGATATCCACTCACCCCCTTTTAGTTGTCTGGGTAGCAATGCAATGGACGCTTGAGTCAATAGCGAGGGAAACAAATCATCTGGATGTTCCGTCTTATACTGGGCAGCTGTAGGTACTTTGCGCACGCTTACAAGCGGTCCTTTTCCCATACTTACAGGGTAAGCAGTTAGAGACTGTGGTGCTGCTATGGCATAGAGAGTTGAGGATTGAGGTGCTACAGTATCAGCCTCCGGTAGTGCTTCCATAGCTGGTCTGTCATGGGGCTGCTGTAGAAACCGCTCAGGGGCATTCTCATATCCAAGTGCAGTAAAAGTCAGTCGCAACTCCCTGGTAAACTGTTGCGTGTAATGAACAATCAGGCTTGAAACAGAATGTTCCCAGTCCACCACGGCTTCCATTTTGTGCTGCAATGTCATTCTTGTGCTTCCAATAAAAGCTCAGTAACTGTGATAATGCTTTATCCTTCAATGAAGTCCTTATTCCAGAATAAACATAAAGTGGCCAACTATATCGAATATTATAACTTTCCCTAATTTGTCATACTCAGTGACTGGATGTTCTGAATGATCAGGATACTGGGGGGGTAGATGTGGCTCCAAGCCGTGAGTAGGCCTCCACTGCGCACCACATCAATTTCAGGCTGCTGAACTGAAAACCGGTATAAAAATAATGTAGATTAGCTCCACAGGTATTCACTATCAATGAGTCTTCAAAATAATACTAGATTAGCAGTGTAGGGTGAAGTAAACAGTGGTTTCATCTTCTCCTTCAAGCAGCTAGAATCACAAAGCAGCCATCTTGGCCTATGGTCAGACACGCCCCCCCGTGTAAGTGTACATTTAAAAAAAAAAAACTTTTTTGACAGTGAAACATCAGTCTGCTTTTTTGTGTCATG
This sequence comes from Bombina bombina, assembly GCF_027579735.1. NCBI lineage: Eukaryota > Metazoa > Chordata > Amphibia > Anura > Bombinatoridae > Bombina > Bombina bombina. The sequence continues at coordinate 1,265,502,542 of NC_069501.1, read as the reverse complement.
CTCACAGCGTATACTGTGCCCACTTGCCCAGTGCCACCACTCATATCTTGTTTAATAGTAGTGTAAGTGTACATTTAAAAAAAAAAAACTTTTTTGACAGTGAAACATCAGTCTGCATTTTTGTGTCATGCTCACAGCGTATACTGTGCCCACTTGCCCAGTGCCACCACTCATATCTTGTTTAATAGTAGTGTAAGTGTACATTTAAAAAAAAAAAAAAAACTTTTTTGACAGTGAAACATCAGTCTGCTTTTTTGTGTCAGGCTCACAGCGTATATTGTACCCACTTGCCCAGTGCTACCACTCATATCTTGTTTAATAGTAGTGTAAGTGTACATTTAAAAAAAAAAAAAACTTTTTTGACTGTGAAACATCAGTCTGCTTTTTTTGTGTTAGGCTCACAGCGTATACTGTGCCCACTTGCCCAGTGCCACCACTCATATCTTGTTTACTAGTAGTGTAAGTGTACATTTAAAAAAAAAAACTTTTTGGACTGTGAAACACCAGTCTGCTTTTTTGTGTCAGGCTCACAGCGTATACTGTGCCCACTTGCCCAGTGCCACCACTCATATCTTGTTTAATAGTAGTGTAAGTGTACATTTAAAAAAAACAAAACTTTTTTGACTGTGAAACATCAGTCTGCTTTTTTGTGTCAGGCTCACAGCTTATACTGGGCCCACTTGCCCAGTGCCACCACTCATATCTTGTTTAATAGTAGTGTAAGTGTACATTTAAAAAAAAAAAAAACTTTTTTGACTGTGAAACATCAGTCTGCTTTTTTTGTGTTAGGCTCACAGCGTATACTGTGCCCACTTGCCCAGTGCCACCACTCATATCTTGTTTACTAGTAGTGTAAGTGTACATTTAAAAAAAAAAACTTTTTGGACTGTGAAACACCAGTCTGCTTTTTTGTGTCAGGCTCACAGCGTATACTGTGCCCACTTGCCCAGTGCCACCACTCATATCTTGTTTAATAGTAGTGTAAGTGTACATTTAAAAAAAACAAAACTTTTTTGACTGTGAAACATCAGTCTGCTTTTTTGTGTCAGGCTCACAGCGTATACTGTGCCCACTTGCCCAGTGCCACCACTCATATCTTGTTTAACCCCTTAATGACAACTGACGTACCAGGTACGTCATGCATTAACAAGCAGTTAATGACAATGGACGTACCTGGTACGTCAGTTGTCAAACAGAGTGCTGGAAGCGATCACAAATGCTTCCAGCAGCTCTGAGGGTATTGCAGTGATGCCTCGATATGGAGGCATCCTGCAATACCACTTTACAAGCCTCCGATGCAGGGAGAGCCACTCTGTGGCCCTCTCTGCACCGGTAGCGATAGTGCCAGTGTCCGCCGGGTGCACGATGCGCGTGCGCGTGCACGATGCGCGAGTGTGCACGTGAGCGTGCATGTGTGTGTGCACGGGGTGCGCGTGCACATCTGCGCATGCACCTGCACCCATTAGCCACACTGACACCAATGAATGAGGGCAGAAAGGGGAAAAAAAAGGGAATTTTTTTAAAAAAAAATATAAAAGGATCTGGGAGGGGGTGGGGGTGGGGGTATTGTGGGGGGCTGCTACACTACAGAAATAGTTTTTTAAGTAAAAAATAAAATAAAAATACTTTTTGGGGGGTTTTTGGGGCCAAACTGGGTACTGGCAGACAGCTGCCAGTACCCAAGATGGCGGTAATTAGGTAGGGGAGAGGGTTAGAGAGCTGGAGGGGGGATCAGGGAGGTTGGGGCTAAGGCAGGGGTCCATCACAGCTAAAATACTTTATTATTTTTATTTAAAAAAAAAAAAAAAAACTCTTTTATTTAGTACTGGCAGACTTTCTGCCAGTACTTAAGATGGTGGGAACAATTGTGGGGTGGGGGAGGGAAGAGAGCTGTTTGGGAGGGATCAGGGGGTGGGATGTGTCAGGTGGGAGGCTGATCTCTAAAATTAACCCTGCAAGCTCCCTACAAGCTACCTAATTTAACCCCTTCACTGCTGGGCATAATTAACGTGTGGTGCGCAAAAGGGGAACAAAGGGGATCCCAGAGAAGCTTTTACAACAATTTCTGCCATAATTGCACAAGCTGTTTGTAAATAATTTCAGTGAGAAACCTAAAATTGTGAAAAATGTTGTTTTTTTTTTATTTGCTCGCATTTGGCGGTGAAATGGTGGCATAAAATATACCAAAATGGGCCTAGATCAATACTTGGGGTTGTCTACTACAACACTAAAGCTAAAATTAACCCTACAAGCTCCCTACAAGCTCCCTAATTAACCCCTTCACTCCTGGGCATAAAACACGTGTGGTGCGCAGCGGCATTTAGCGGCCTTCTAATTACCAAAAAGCAACCCCAAAGCCATATAAGTCTGCTATTTCTGAAAAAAGGGGATCCCAGAGAAGCATTTACAACCATTTGTGCCATAATTGCAGAAGCTGTTTGTAAATAATTTCAGTGGGAAACCTAAAGTTTGTGACAAATTTTGTGAAAAAGTGACCTTTTTTTTTTTTTTATCGCATTTGGCGGTGAAATGGTGGCATGAAATATACCAAAATGGGCCTAGATCAATACTTTGGGTTGTCTTCTAAAAAAAATATATATATACATGTCAAGGGATATTCAGGTATTCCTGACAGATATCAGGGTTCCAATGTAACTAGCGCTAATTTTGAAAAAAAGTGGTTTGGAAATAGCGAAGTGCTACTTGTATTTATTAACCCATAACTTGCAAAAAAAGCAAAGAACGTGTAAACATTGGGTATTTCTAAACTCAGGACAAAATTTAGAAACTATTTAGCATGGGTGTTTTTTGGTGATTGTAGATGTGTAACAGATTTTGGGGGTCAAAGTTAGAAAAAGTGTGTTTTTTTCAATTTTTTCCTCATATTTTATTATTTTTTTTTAGTAAATTATAAGACATGATGAAAATAATGGTATCTTTAGAAAGTCCATTTAATGGTGAGAAAAATGGTATATAATATGTGTGGGTACAGTAAATGAGTAAGAGGGAAATTACAGCTAAACACAAACACTGCAGAAATGTAAAAATAGCCATTGTCATTAAGGGTAAGAAAATTGAAAAATGGTCCGGTCATTAAGGGGTTAATAGTAGTGTAAGTGTACATTAAAAAAAAAACTTTTTGGACTGTGAAACAACAGTCTGCTATTTTGTGTCAGGCTCACATTGTATACTGTGCCCACTTGCCCAGTGCCACCACTTATATCTTGTTTAATAGTAGTGTAAGTGTACATTTAAAACAAAAAAACCTTTTTGGACTGTGAAACATCAGTCTGCTTTTTTGTGTCAGGCTCACAGCGTATACTGTGCCCACTTGCCCAGTGCCACCACTCATATCTTGTTTAATACTAGTTTAAGTGAACATTTAAAAAAAAAAATTTTGACTGTGAAACATCAGTAGTGATGTCGCAAACCTAAAAATTTTGGTTCGCGAACGGCGGTCTCGAACTTCCACAACTGTTCGCAAACCGGCGAACCGGGCGAACCGCCATTGACTTCAATATGCAGGCGAACTTTAAAACCAACAGGGACTCTTTCTGGCCACAATAGTGATGGAAAAGTTGTTTCAAGGGGACTAACACCTGGATTGTGGCATTCCGGAGGGGGATCCATGGCAAACCTCCTACGGAAAATTACATAGTTGATGCAGAGTCTGGTTTTAAGCCATAAAGGGCATAAATCACCTAACATTCCTAAATTGTTTGGAATAACGTGCTTTAAAACATCAGGTATGATGTTGTATCGATCAGGTAGTGTAAGGGTTATGCCCGCTTCACAGTGACAGACCAAACTCCCCGTGTAACGCACCGCAAACAACCGCAAACAGTACATTTGCACAACCACGAGATAGATTTAATAGAAAGATACATAGATTAAATAGATCAATAGTAGCAATATACATTTGATAGATATGATTGATAGTTAGATAGATTTGATAGATAAATAGATAGATTTGATAGATATATCATTTTCCAGACAGAGAATAAGCACAGTATATGCTGTGAGCCTGACACACAGGCTGGCAGTGGCAGGCTGGCCTGGCAACTGAAATTAGATTACACTAGCAGACTGATGTAAAAGTTTTTTTTTTTTTAATTTACAATAATGTTACACCAGATATGAGTGGTGGCACTGATCAAGTAGGCACAGTATATGCTGTGAGCCTGACACACAGGCTGGCAGTGGCAGGCAGGCAACTGCTATTAGATTACACTAGCAGACTAATGTAAAAGGTTTTTTTAAAAAAAATTACACTACTGTTACATCAGATATGACTGGTGGTGGCACTGAGCAAGTAGGCACAGTATATGCTGTGATCCTGACACACAGGCTGGCAGTGGCAGGCTGGCCTGGCAACTGAAATTAGATTACACTAGCAGACTGATGTAAAAGTTTTTTAAAAAAAAATTACACTAATGTTACACCAGATATGAGTGGTGGCACTGAGCAAGTAGGCACAGTATATGCTCTGAGCCTGACACACAGGCTGACAGTGGCAGGCAGGCAACTGCTATTAGATTACACTAGCAGACTGATGTAAACGTTTTTTTTTTTTTTTTAATTACACTACTGTTACACCAGATATGACTGGTGGTGGCACTGAGCAAGTAGGTAGAATATATGCTGTGAGCTTGACACACAGGCTGGCAGTGGCAGGCTGGCCTGGCAACTGAAATTAGATTACACTAGCAGACTGATGTAAAAGTTTTTTTTTTTTTAAATTTACACTAATGTTACACCAGATATGAGTGGTGGCACTGAGCAAGTAGGCACAGTATATGCTGTGAGCCTGACACACGCTGACAGGGAGGCAAATGCAATTATATTACAATGAAAAAACAAACAAAAAAAAATGATGTTCTAGCCCTAAGAAGGGCTTTTTGTGGTGCTGTCCTTACAGCAGAGATCAGATGAGTCCTTCAGGACTGTAGTGGACACTGAATACACTAGCCTAGCTATCAATTTCCCTATAAAATCAGCAGCAGCTACACTATCCCTCCTCTCACTAAGAATGCAGGATCAGAATGAATCTAAAATGGCTGCTGCACAGGAGCTGGGAGGGTCTGGGAGGGAGTGTCTGCTGCTGATTGGCTAAAATCTGTCTGCAGACTGTGAGATACAGGGTGAAAGTTTACTCAATGATGATGAATAGGGGGCGGATCGAACATCGCATATGTTCGCCCCCCGCGGCGAACGCGAAAAAGCTATGTTCACCAGAACTGTTCTCCGGCGAACTGTTCGCGACATCACTATCTAAACATCAGTCTGCTTTTTTGTGTCAGGCTCACAGCGTATACTGTGCCCACTTGCTCAGTGCCACCACTCATATCTTTTTTAATAGTAGTGTAAGTGTACATTTAAAAAAAAAACAACTTTTTTTTTGGACTGTGAAGCATCAGTCTGCTTTTTTTGTGTCAGGCTCACAGTGTATACTGTGCCCACTTGCCCAGTGCCACCACTCATATCTTGTTTGATAGTAGTGTAAATGTACATTTAAAAAAAAAAACTTTTTGGACTGTGAAACATCAGTCTGCTTTTTTGTGTCAGGCTCACAGCGTATACTGTGCCCACTTGCCCAGTGCCACCACTCATATCTTGTTTAATAGTAGTGTAAGTGTACATTTAAAAAAAATGACAGGCAGAGGCAGGCCACCCCGCAGGTGCGTTGTAGTCGTGGTGCTGTGATTCCCTTTGGCCCTAGAATAATGCCCAGTGTTCAAAGGCCACGTACCATGAACTCGAAAAGTTCTGAGGACATAGTTGACTTTTTAACACAGGACACTCAATCTTATGTAGCTTCCGCTCCAAACCTGGACGCACCATCCTCCTCCAGCTTATCTTCGGGCACCTCTCAAGTTACCACTCACCCGCCTGCCGCCACCACCAACACTAGCACCACAGCCGATTCACTTGATCTGTCAGAGGAGTTATTTACACATCAGTTGGAGGAAATAAGTGATGCGCAACCATCATTGACAGAGGGTGTAGATAACAGTGATATGTCTCAGTCAGGCAGCATTACAGACATGGACGTACGGTGTCATGATGAAGATATTTTACCCGCTGCTGCATCCTTTGCTGAGTTGTCAGATACAAGTGAAGCGGTTGATGATGACGATGCATCCGTGGATGTCACGTGGGTGCCCGCTAGAAGAGAAGAAGAACAGGGGTAAAGTTCAGATGGTGAGACAGAGAGGAGGAGGAGGAGACGAGTTGGAAGCAGGGGGAGGTCATCGCAAGGAGCTAGTGGCACAGTCAGACAGCATGCATCGGCACCCGGGGTCAGCTAGACAGCACGCCAATCAACGCATGCTGTTGCCACCACCAGAATGCCGTCATTGCAGAGCTCAGCAGTGTGGCATTTTTTTTGTGTGTCTGCCTCTGACAACAGCGATGCCATTTGCAACCTGTGCCAAAAGAAACTGAGTCGTGGGAAGTCCAACACCCGCCTAGGTACAACTGCTTTGCAAAGGCACGTGATCGCACATCACAAACGCCTATGGGATCAACACATAAGTAGAAGCAGCACAGAAACTCAAAGCCGCCATCCTCCTCCTGGTCCAGCATCTTCAGCCACGTCAACCACTGCTGTCCTCCTTGCCCCCTCTCAACCATCCGCCACTTTGTCTCTCTTCCGGAGCAGTTCCTGCTCATCTGCCCACAGTCAGGTGTCTGTCAAAGACATGTTTGAGCGTAAGAAGCCAATGTCACAAATTCACCCCCTTGCCCGGCGTCTGACAGCTGGCTTGTCTGAACTCTTAGCCCGCCAGATTTTACCATACAAGCTGGTGGAGTCTGAGGCGTTCAAAAATGTTTTAGCTATCGGGACACCGCAGTGGAAGGTACCCGGCCGAAATTTCTTTGCATAAAAAGGCAATCCCCAACCTGTACTCGATTGTGCAAAAGGAAGTAATGGCATGTCTGGCACACAGTGTTGGGGCAAGGGTCCATCTGACCACTGATACCTGGTCTGCAAAGCATGGTCAGGGCAGGTATATCACCTACACTGCACATTGGTTAAACCTGCTGATGGCTGCCAATCATGGAATGCGTGGCTCTGCAGAGGAGTTGGTGACATCGGCACGACTTGCAGGCAGGCCTGCTGCCACCTCCTCTACTCCTCGTACTCCATCCTCTTCCATAACCTTCTCGGCTGAGTCCTCTTCTGCTGCTGCATCTTGCTCCACATCAACAGCACCCCCCCAGCTCCCCAGGTACTATTCCACATCCCGGATACGGCAGTGTCACGCCATCTTGGGGTTGACTTTCCTGACTCCGCACCAACTGGAGATAGGCAAAGTGGTTTCTGACAACGGAAGTTGGTGGCGGCATTGAAATTGGGCAAGTTGACACATGTGCCGTGCATGGCACATGTGTGTAATCTGATCATACAACGCTTTGTGCATAAGTACCCAGGCTTACATGACGTCCTGAAGCAGGCCAGGAAGGTGTGTGGCTTTGAGGCATTCCTACACGGCCATGGCGCACATTTCCGATATCCAGCGGCGAAACAACATGCCAGTGAGGTGCTTGATTTGCAAGAGCCCGACACATTGGAATTCAACACTCCAAATGGTCAACAGCCTACTCCAACAAGAAAAAGCCGTTAACGAGTATTTGTATGTCCGGGTTGCTAGGACAGCCTCTGCAGAGCTGGGAATTTTTTTGTCACGTTACTGGGCGCTCATGCCCAATGCCTGTAGGCTCATGCGTCCTTTTGAGGAGGTGACAAACCTAGTCAGTCGCACCGAAGGCACCATCAGCGACATCATACCATTTGTTTTCTTCCTTGAACGTGCCCTGCGAAGAGTGCTGGATCAGGCCATAGATGAGCGTGAAGAGGAAGAGTTGTGGTCACCATCACAACCAGAAACAGCCTTATCAGCATCATTTGCTGGACCTGCGGCAACGCTGGAAGAGGATTGTGAGGAAGAGGAGTCAGAGGAGGAATGTGGCTTTGAGGAGGAGGAGGAAGACCAACCACAACAGGCATCTCAGGGTGCTTGTTCTCACTTATCTGGTACCGTGGTGTTGTATGTGGATGGGGGGAAGAAGATACCTTCAGTGACATCACTGAGGACGAGGAACGGGACATGAGTAGCTCGGCATCCAACCTTGTGAAAATGGGGTCTTTCATGCTGTCGTGCCTGTTGAGGGACACTCGTATAAAAAAGCTGAAGGAGAACGACCTGTACTGGGTGTCCACGCTACTAGACCCCCGGTATAAGCATAAAGTGCCAGAAATGTTACCGAATGCAACAAGTCGAAAAGGATGCAGCATTTCCAAAATAAATTAAAATGTATGCTTTACACAGCGTATAAGGGTGATGTCACAGCACAACGTGAATCTAACAGGGGAAGAGCTGAAAGTAATCCTCCGACTGGATATGAAACACTAGAACTTCTGGTTAGTGGTCAACAAATGGCAAATTAGAGAGCCGCTGGTTTATGTATCACTAGAAAATATCAATTGGGGTCAAGAAAGTATGGTTGGTAAAGTGATATAATCTCTGCAAAAGCAGCTGGCACTCTCACCTAATGTATCCTTAATGGTAAGGTAAATCACATAAAAAATAGGTAACAATAGTGTTATATGTTAAACTCATAGATACAGTTGTGCCCTGTAGCAATCATATTATATATGATCAATTATAACGTTGGTTAACTGCATATACAGTTAACAATTTTATAAAGTTAACATCATACTGGTTGTGAAACACACTGAAACCTATTTGAACAGTGGGAGGCAAAGCCCCCTTATAGTAGGTAAATAGAATAATGAATTTATACAATTGATACTGATAAATTTCTTGGTTCTGTAAATTATATCATATATCCCTATATAGGGGGTTGAGTATTTGATTAACCAACAGCTTAATCAATTGGGATTGTTAGATGTCTCTGTTACCAGAATACATGTGGCGAGAAAAAGGGTTAAAGTGCTTGGTGTAAACTTTTTGCAGGCGTGATACAGCCTGATTATATTTACTCATAGACCCTGATTGAACTTGGATTAGAGTAAAACACAACAGATATACAAGAGTGAATTATATTGTTCTAAGAGCTGACATTAAGCCCATTAGAAACTAATGTATTAAATGTAGTTCTATTAAATCAACTGTAGTGTTAGTGATATGGATTACAAAGCCAGTGGTAAATTTTAATTCAGCATTACATTTATATCCTAGCAGTGTTCGTATGGTTTGGGCAGCTGCCAATTCTGACGCTTATTCATATAGGTATCAAACCAAGTGACACCTAAAACTATACTAGCTGCTGTAGTGCAGTCCTAAAATCCATGCCATATACACATCCCCTGATAGGGGACACCGCAGTGGCAGGTACCCGGACGAAATTTCTTTGCACAAAAGGCAATCATCAACCTGTACTCGATTGTGCAAAAGGAAGTAACCTTACTATGGGTCCCAGGCCGCACGTCTTGTAATTCTCTGTCTGGGAAATTATATATCTATCAATCAAATCTATCTATTTATCCATCAAATCTATCTAACTATCAATCGTATCTATCAAATGTATATTGCATCTATTGATCTATGTAATCTATGTATCTATCTGTCAAATCTATCTATCTCGTGGCCGGACGGTTTTGTGACAGCCACTTGTGTTTCGGCCAAATGTCCGTCGGCTAAAAGTCCGGCTACGATTGCACGCGCAGTGCCCCAAATTTGAAGTAGGAGGACTGACCAAGCATCTTTTTCCATCCCCCGGTTCCTAAAATCCATGCCATATACACGTCCCCTGGCGCCGCAACTGCCTCTGGGAACCTAGCAATGGGTCCCAGACCGCATGTCTTGAAATTCTTTGTCTGGGAAATTATATATTTATCAAATCTATCTATTTATCTATCAAATCTATCTAACTATCAATCGTATCTATCAAATGTATATTGCATCTATTGATCTATGTAATCTATGTATCTATCTATCAAATCTATCTATCTCGTGGCCGGACTGTTTTGTGACAGCCACTTGTGTTTCGGACAAATGTCCGTCGGACAAATGTATGTCGGCCAAATGGCCATCGGCTAAAAGTCTGGCCACGATTGCACGCGCAGTGTCCCAAATTTGAAGTAGGAGGACCGACCAAGCATCTTTTTCCATCTCCCGGTTCCTAAAATCCATGCCATATACACGTCCCCTGGCACCGCAACTGCCTCTGGGAACCTTACCATGGGTCCCAGACCGCACGTCTTGTAATTCTCTGTCTGGGAAATTATATATCTATCAAATCTATCTATTTATCTATCAAATCTATCTAACTATCAATCGTATCTATCAAATGTATATTGCATCTATTGAGCTATGTAATCTATGTATCTATCTATTAAATCTATCTATCTCATGGCTGGACTGTTTTGTGACAGCCACTTGTGTTTCAGCCAAATGTCCGTCGGACAAATGGCCGTCGGCTAAAAGTCCAGCCACGATTGCACGCGCAGTGCCCCAAATTTGAAGTAGGAGGACCGACCAAGCATCTTTTTCCATCTCCCGATTCCTAAAATCAATGCCATATACACCTCCCCCGATAGGTGGAGTAACAGGTATTAAACTGATCAAAATAGTACTACTTAACACACCACTCCTATCTGGTTCCACAGTAGATTGCACGCGCAGTGCCCCAAATTTGAATTTGGAGGACCGACCAAGCATCTTTCTCCATCTCCCGGTTCCTAAAATGCATGCATATACACCTCCCCCGATAGGGGGAGTAACAGGTATTAAACTGATCAGAATAATACTACTTAACACACCACTCATATCTGGTGCCACAGTAGATTGAATGCGCAGTGCCCCAAATTTGAAGTAGGAGGACCGACCAAGCATCTTTTTCCATCTCCCGGTTCCTAAAATCCATGCCATATACACGTCCCCTGGCACCGCAACTGCCTCTGGGAACCTTACCATGGGTCCCAGACCGCACTTCTTGTAATTCTCTGTCTAGGAAATTATATATCTATAAAATCTATCTAACTATCAATTGTATCTATCAAATGTATATTGCATCTATTGATCTATGTAATCTATGTATCTATCTATCAAATCTATCTATCTCGTGGTTGTGCAAATGGACTGTTTGCGGTTGTTTGTGGTGCGTTAAACGGGGAGTTTGGTCTCTCACTGTGAAGCGGGCATAACCCTTACACTACCTGATCGATACAACATCATACCTGATGTTTTAAAGCATGTTATTCCAAACAATATAGGAATGTTAGGTGATTTATGCCCTTTATGGCTTAAAACTAGACTCTGCATCAACTATGTAATTTTCCGTGGGAGTTTTGCCATGGATCCCCCTCTGGCATGCCACAGTCCAGGTGTTAGTCCCCTTGAAACAACTTTTCCATCACTATTGTGGCCAGAAAGAGTCCCTGTGGGTTTTAAAATTTGCCTGCCTATTGAAGTCAATGGCGGTTTGCCCAGTTCGCCGTTCGCAAACAGTTTCGGAAGTTCGAGTCTGCCATTCGCGAGCAGAAAATTTTAAGTTTGCGACATCACTACTACCTACACCAGAATGTGGCACAGAGAACTAGAGACAAAACTCTTGGTAGAGGATTGGCACAAGATGTTCCGAGCCACCAAGTCCACATCGGTCTCGGCACATATACAAGAGACCCAATACAAATATATGAGTCGTTGGTATCTTACACCACTGCGTCTTAAAACTATATACCCAAACACCTCGGATAGATGTTGGAGGGGTTGTGGGGAGCTGGGCTCAATGGTCCATATATGGTGGGACTGCTCCCTACTGGACAATTACTGGCCCATGATTTGGACGGATGTGCAGAGAATTTTGTATATAGATATCCATAGGTCCCCGGAGACCCTGCTATTCCATCTTCCTCTCAAAATTAAAGACCCAATCAAAAAATCCCTCTTGTTACTGATGTTGGCTGGTGCAAAAAATTTGATCCTACTGCATTGGAAATTGCCCCAAGTCACCAATTTTGCAGAATGGAAACAAAAAAATGCAGAAACTCCTCATACTTGAAAGATACCATTATGCCCAAACAGCCCAGCTTGACAGATATGAGCTTCTGCTCCAAATATGCAAAGGGCACTAGATGTGGGGTGATGGAAGCTGAGAGGGGTGGTCCAATGAGAGAAATGAACTGTCCTCTACCCTTCCCCACCCTATATTCAACTGAATTCTACTTCCCCTCCCTTATTTTTTTCCACTTTTCTCCACCTACCCCATACCTATTGTTAGATGTGTGAATACTTAAAAACTGGCACACTGTGACAAAGCCAATACATCTGAGTGCTACCTGAAGCAAATGTTACACTGTGAAATGGTCCTTTATTATTGAGAACAAATGTTGTACTTTTTATCTCGCTTTCATCCCTGTTGTTCTTTACCATCTTGTTGATGTTCCATGATGATGATGATCTATGACAGGATAATATGTAAAAAAAACTTGAAAAATGTTGAGCTTTGTTGTTGAGTTAAAATGAACATGTACTATGGAGTGGTTGGCATTATACCGGTCACCTCCCATGGTTTCTAACAGATAGACTATCAGGCAGATAGAGACTGGTGCATCAACTGCAGTTTACCGGATGTAAACATGACTGGACTGTATTACCTATATTACACAGGCACTTGATGTAAGCCGGTCATGGCATTGCAACAGTTTGTACTTAAAGATGCGCGTATTGTTTTTCTGTATTTTGTCTTACTCAATAAAGCTCTTTTGAAAAAAAAAACCTAGCCTACAATAAACTACCAATGGCCATTAAAATGGCCTTTTGTGGGGCATTGCCCCAAAGGTATCAGCTATTTTACCTGTAAAAAAAAACAAAGACCCCCCAACAGTAAAACCCACCACCCAACCAACCCCCCAAAATAAAAAAAAACTAATTCTAAAAAAACCTAAGCTACCCATTGCCCTGAAAAGGGCATTTGTATGGGCATTACCCTTAAAAGGGTATTTAGCTCTTTTACATTGCCCAAACCCTAAACTAAAATAAAAAATCACCCTAAAAACCCTTTAAAAAGCCTAACACTAACCCCCTGACGATCCACTTACAGTTTTTAAAATCCCGCTTGAACGATCTTCATCCCGGAGTTGAATTCCTAATCCAGGCGGCGAGAAGTCTTCATCCTGGTGGCCTCTTCAATCTTCATTCCAGCGGCGATGTCCTGATCCAAGTGGTGAGAAATCTTCATCCAGGCGATCTCTTCAATCTTTATACAGGCGGCATCTTCTGTCTTGATCCTGGAGGCACGGAGCGGGTCCATCCTGAAGACATCCAGCGCCGAGCATCCTCTTCATACGGTTGCCGCTGTACACTGAGTGTTCAATGCAAGGGATACAATTCAAGATAGCATCCCTTGCATTCCTATTGGCTGAAAAAATTGAATCAGCCAATAGAAATTAGAGCTGCTAAAATCCTATTGACTAGTCAAATCAGCCAATAGGATTTAAGCAGCTCTCATTCTATTGGCTAATTTGCGCTGGATGTCTTCAGGATGGACCCGCTAAGTGCCTCCGGGATAAAGAAAGAAGATGCCGTCTGGATGAAAATTGAAGAGGCTGCCTGGATGAAGACTTCTCGCCGCTTGGATCAGGACGTCACCTCCGTGATGAAGATTGAAGAGGCCACCTGGATGAAGACTTCTCGTCGTCTGGATTAGGACTTCAACGAGATGAAGATCGTTCAAGCAGGACTTCAAAAACTGTAAGTGGATCGTCAGGGGGTTAGTGTTAGGTTTTTTTGGGTGTGTTTTTATTTTAGTTTAGGGTTTGGGCAATATAAAAGAGCTAAATGTCTTTTTAAGGACAATGCACATACAAATGCCCTTTTCAGGGCAATGGGTAGCTTAGTTTTTTTTAGAATTAGGTTTTTTATTTTGAGGGGGTGGTTGGGTGGTGGGTTTTACTGTTGGGGGGGTCTTTGAGGGTTTTTTTTTACAGCTAAAAGAGCTGATATCTTTGGGGCAATGCCCCACAAAAGGCCCTTTTAAGTGCCATTGGTAGTTTATTGTAGGCTAGGTTTTTTTATTTTATTTTGGGTGGGCTTTTTTATTTTGATAGGGCTATTAGATTAGGAGTAATTCTTTTTTATTTTGGATAATTTTGTTTGTTATTTTCCGCAATTTAGTGTTTGTTATTTTTTGTAACTTAGTATTTTTTTAATTTTTTGTAATTAGATACTTTTTAGATTAGTGTTAGGATTTGTAGTTTAGTTTTAGTTAATTGGTAGTTAGTTTAATTTTAGTTTAATAATTATATTAGTTTAATTGTTAGTTTAAACTTAGTTTTTTAATTTGACAGGTAAGTTTTAATTTAATTTAAGCTAGGGAAATTGTAAATTTAATACAAAGTTACTGGGGCGTTAGGTTTAGGGGTTACTCGTTTAATTTAGTTTATTTTGATGTGGTGGGCTGGCGGTTTAAGGGTTAATATGTTAATTTAGTGATAGTGATGTGGGAGGCCAGAGGTTTAGGGGTTAATATCTTTATTTAGTTGCAGCTATGTTAGGGAGCAGTGGAATAGGGGTTAATAACTTTATTATAGTGTAGTATTTATAAATGTAGTATAGTGGCAGCGATATCGGGAGCGGCAGATTAGGGGATATTAATTTTATTTATGTGGCGGCAATATCTGGAGTGGCAGATTAGGGGTTAATAACTGTAGGCAGGCATCGGCGATGTTGGGTGCAGCAGATTAGGGGTGTTTAGACGTAGGGTTTATGTTTATGTTAGGGTGTTAGGTTTAAACATAACTTTTTTTTACCCCCATAGACATCAATGGAGATGTGTTACGGAGCTTTTGTTTTTGCGATTGCAGGTGTTAGGCTTTTTTTTAGCCGGCTCTCCCCATTGATGTCTATGGGGAAAGCGTGCACAAGCATGTCAAAATACTGCTTGTATTTGGGTGCACTATGGAGCTCAAAATCTCCATATCGCCCGTGCAAGCCGGGTTTTTTTAAGTTTGGAATGGCAGCGCTATAGGGGATTAAATAATGACACTTTTGTGGCGTCCTTTACTTTCCCTATAGAGCTCAAAACTCGTCATTTAGGTGTCTGTTAGGTTTACTGAATTATGCAGGCAAAGGTATTCCAATGGGCAGGGTTTTTAACGGATGTCTGGTGGCTCCATTAGGGAGAGGACTTAGTGGCAATGCTAAGGTGCTAGTAACAATGGACATGGTTGAGGACTTACAAGTTTGGGAGAGATGTTTGCATGATTTTAATGGTATTTGCTTATTGCCTTTTCAGACAGTATCTAGTCAAGAGTTAAAGTTGCTCACCTACTCTGCAGGGACCTTTGGTTTTGTTGGTTAGATTGAAGGGGAGTGGTGTACGGGGGCTTGGTCTGCTGAATAGGAAGAGCAGGGCTTGACAATAAATGTAACCTTTTTTAGAGCTATTCCATATTGTGTTGCCTTAGGGACAATATTGACTTCACAGCTGACATATACCTGGGGTGGATAATTTCATTGAAGATACTTTGTCTTGGTTTTGATGGGTGCAGTTTAGGAGCTTGTTTCCTAAGGCTGCTGCAGTAGGCTTAATGTGTACACATTTTCACTGGCAGCTTACAGAAGTTGGGTCTATATTCTTCCATTAGTTTACGTGGTTTGGCCCCAGCTTCTTGGGCTTCTTACCTGGTGCAGTGGAGGGTATGAGAGGATTTTTATGAAAGAAGACAATTGCCTGTCATTGAGGGTGCACAGGTAATTTTGCTTGAGTGGTATTCAGTTCTGAGAGCAAATGGATTTTGAAATGGGGTGGTTAATGCATGACTAGCAGCCTTGTCATATTTTCATAAATTGCTTGGTGTTCCTGAACCAGCTGGTGAATTTTTGGTCAGGAAAGAGAAAGAGGCTGTGGGAGTCTGAAATTAGGGTGTGTAATGCTAGAGAGCCTATTACTATTAAGGGATTGCAGGCATTGTTGGGGGCTCTTCATGGGGTAGGTACTTCTGAGTATGAGCGCTGTTTGTTTCAGTTGGCTTTTGTTCTTGCTTTTGCTGGTGCATGGAGGATGAGTTGGTGGCACCGGCAATGCATGTAACTGGTAAAGGTGTGCATGTTTGTCATGTCAGGAAATATGAGTCACCTGTGCTTTTGTTTGTCCCCCGGTCTAAGATGCATCAGTATGGTATGGGTGCGTTTCTGTAATTGGCTGTGCTATAACTGAGAGTGTTAGTTTTCCAGCGAAAGTCTTGACTGAGATTTTTCAGGATTTGCCCTATAGGAGGAGAGCAGTTTTAAATTCATGTGGATGGCTCTTTCTTTTCAACTTACCAGTTTAAGAAGGTGTTGATTGCTGTGGCACAAAGAGCTGGTTTTGAGCCATGTAGGATAGGTATCGATTCCTTCAGGATAGGTGCAGCAACCTCAGCAGCAGCTAGGGGGCATTCAGCAGAAGTCATTAGGTGTCTAGGGAGGTGGCATTCGAATAGGTATAAGCTGTATGTTAGGTGACTACTGCAGTAAATTGGCTGTGTTTTATTGCATTTGTGGGTTTAGGCATCTTAGTAATGATATTTTTTTGCAAGTTGTCCATAAGGTTCAGTGCGCATAAGGAAAGTTGGACATTAATATGTCCATTAGGCATCCATTAATGCATTGGCATCAGAGGGTGGTCAGCAGCTTGTTTTTTCTATAGCCAGAGCATTGATTAGGTGGTTGGACTTTAGGAAAATGCATTAATATGAGTTGCCGGCGCTGTTGAGAGATGTGCATTAGAGATGGGCTAGAACACATTTGATTGTTGTGCATCTGGTTTGGAATGATCTTGAAGAGAACCCTCTCTTGGATCTCATCAGGACTGTTCAATCAGGCATTGGCTAGATGAGAGTGTGGTGTCCAGGAGTGCGCATTGAATGGTCAAACATAGTGGCCAGGGTGCATTAGATGTTGCAGTTGATGGTAGATATAAAGGCCTTATACTGCCCTGATGGGGTTAATTTATCAGAGGTTGGGTTAGATCTTTACCATGAGAATATTAGAGTTGCTTTTGCAAGTTGTGTTATGTGGTGGCATCAAGACTCTCTTGAGAAATATGTTCACTCTTGTGGTTAGAGGTATCAGCCTTGTTAGCAGTTTTGGGGTGGAGTGATGGTCAGGCTGATATAATTGGCAATGACAAAATATATGGGCCTACAGTGACTTTCCCTCGAACATAGGCAGGCCAGGAGATCTCCTTCTACCCCTTTTCCTGCAATATTATTGAGTGGAGTCTACCCCCTTGAATAACCTTTTAATAAAGGAGTAAATTAGGGACTAATTTTCTGCCACTCATATTTAAGTAGATCAGTCAGTTAAAGTTAACCTCCCTGTTGGTAACTACATATTTATATAATTTAATACATGCTACCAGGCTGGTCTTTTCCTTCATAAATGTTATATTGTACACTATTTAAAAGGGTTCAAGGGGCAATAATGTTTTCTGGTTATGTGTTCAGTTCTTTTACATGGGAATCCTGGACTAGGCAAATTAGTCCTTAAGTGATTTATCATTAATAAATGTTAGTTATCTTATAAGAAAATTCTGCCTCTTATGAGCTACAAAGCATTATATCAAATCAAAACAATTTACGTCATCAAATCAGCTGCTATCATGTGATAAGCCAGTCAAATAAAGATTCATTCTAGACGTAGATTTTTTTTTTTTATAAAATCATAGCTACCTTCTAAATAATTTCTTCCTGCTATATAATACAAAGCCTCATATCCAATCAAACAATTACATGTCTTAAAAATGGCTACTGTCACAAGGTAAGACATTCAAATGGTGATTCTTCTAAGAGTTAGGTAGGCATCTAAAATCATTCCATCTAAAAACATAAAAATTATCATATCCAATTAAAAAATTATGTAATTAAGATGGCTATCAAATATATATTAAGCATCATATGACCAAAACCTATATTTTTTTTTGCTAATATTTACTGCATAACACTATTTCTAAAAAAATGCAAAACCTATGTAAAATAAAATTACTGATTGTTTTCCTGTGTAATTTATGTAACATTACATACACCTATAACATTTTTATTAAAATCTTCTGTGCATGTTTGCATGTGTGGTTGCATGTTGCATGTGTGAGTTTGGTTGCATGTCTGCTTGTGTGATTGTGGTTGCATGTGTGAGTGTGGTTCCATGTATGTGTGTCTCTAAAAGATGACATACTTATGGTCATTCTAGTTTTCTTATTGCAAGAAAACACCTTACATGTTTATTTTATAATCCATTTTTGTTATATTAAAAAAACCAACATCAGTTTAAACTGAATTTTTAGTTGAAGAGATTTTTGTGATGTTCAAAGTTTATATAAGAATTTAAGGTACATTTCAGCTCATGAATAAGAAGTTTTATTTTACATCAGGCTGGACTTGATAAAACAGTAACTATAGATTTGTGTGATCATTTTGCTGTGGGGAATTCTCTCTAAATACCAAACAGTAACAAATCTCCAGCGAGTTTATTTTCTCTGGTTATTATTGCTCACATTAGTACTAATTTGTATTTATAACTCTCATGTAGCTGTAACATTTGTTTTATAAGTAAGTTATATTTGTACAATAAGAATTACATCACTATTTATTAAATATAGAGGCTATTGTGTGAGAGATTATATAATCAGAGGATCCTTATTGCCAAATTCAGTCTCACTGCTGAAAACAAACTGAGATCTGCTTACAAGTGCTGCTTGTAATTTAACATAACCTGCACAATATACTTTATGCCTAGAGCACAGGCTGCAGTATTGTATTCTTGCTGTTACTGCCTAATATTTTATAGGTTTGTTATGGGAGATTGTTTTTGTCATATATATGCACCAAAACTGCCAGCTAAGCCTATCTCACTATACACTGTGCAGTTCCTACAGCTGATTGCCCAGTGAGTTTGCTTTAATGCAGCCTATAAAGTACATGTTTACTGTCTGGATTCTGCTGATCATGAACTACAGACTCCTGTCCCTACACTGGATGCTAATTATGGTCCCTGCTGCTGGAGAAGAGATGAGGTTTGTGCACTCCTGTTACCTTGAGCAGGGTCTGCACACTAACACATACAGCTACTCCAAGCCTGGCGATATCATACTGGG
The DNA here is from genome assembly GCF_027579735.1 of Bombina bombina. Taxonomy (NCBI): domain Eukaryota; kingdom Metazoa; phylum Chordata; class Amphibia; order Anura; family Bombinatoridae; genus Bombina; species Bombina bombina. The sequence goes on along the minus strand of NC_069501.1, from coordinate 1,265,483,438 downwards.
GGGAATTATACAAATGCAGGATGAGATGGACTCTGACCTTTGGCCAAAGACATATGAAGAAAAGCCACTTCATTTTTTTACTATATGGTAAATACAAATGTGCTATTTATTCTTATAACCTGAGTTGTTATAATGTATTATGATAATAATTATAAACAATAAATAAAAAAAATCATAATAAATACATAAAATAATTGGTATGAGATGGGTGACTAAGGAGGTTTTGCTACTGACGTTTATGACGTTTTTAAAATTTGAATAATCTCTAATCATAATCTAAAAATTATTTTGACATTTTTAAAAGGTTGTAAAACCCAATCAAACATTTTACTGATTTATAAAGCATTTAACCCAGTTCTAAATCTAAAGATCCAATACATTCTCCTTTTCACTCTTTCTATTTTATGTAGCAGATGCCATCTTTGTCCCCTTTTGTGGCATCATAAATCTTAGCCAGAAAGTTGTGTTTTTGTTAATTCCACCCAGACATGTAAGGTTGTGTTTCCTGCCTGGGCCGGTCAGCTACTCATTCACTGCTAGTGACTCACCTGTGCAGGTACAGAAATCCTTACAATTTGACCTGTTAGGGGCATTTGAAATTTGTGTTAAGTGCCAGGTATTGTGTATTAATGTGATAGTGTAACAAATGTATTGCCAAAGTGGCACAATGAAATGTGCCAGGTAACAGAGAACTCTGCTAAAGTTTGTTAAATAGGCCAAATAATGCCTGCAAGATGATGTTAGATAAATATTACTTTGCTTACATTACACTGAAATGTAAGATTTTATTTTACATTTTTTTTTCTTTTCATAATGTAAGATGCACAGTATTAAACATGACCTGTCTGTGCTGTGTGGGTAGTTATTCTATAAGTTGTAATCATTATTCTTTTTTGTGAGAATTTGCATCTACAGTCAGTAAAACTGAATTTGATGCAGAAGTTTTATCTCTAGTCTAAAAATCTGAAACAAATGAGTAAAATCCTGAGATAAGCGTAATTGCCTCTTATTTCTGCTCACATAAAAGATTTAAAAACAATAATATTTTCATGTTGCAGTTGGGGCATTTAGGAAATAAATGTAGCCAGTAGGGTATTTGCTATTACGCTTGTGCAGCCAAAAAAAATTAGTTTTGGATGAAATTTTCATAACAAATAATTGTGGAAATTCTTTTCCCTGAATATTCTTTGGCTGCACTATTCGGTATTTGCTTTGTTTGAAACAAAACGAATACTGAATTTTGATTAAACATTTACATTTGATTTTATTAAAACTAATGTAAATGTTCACAGCTGCAGGTGAAAGAGTTCACCTATAGTTCTATACTTACCTTTAGTGCAGGTCCTGGGAGCCGACCGCGCCTCCTGCTGGTGTGTAGAGGATCAAGTTAGCGCACTCTCTTGCGCACGAAAGATACGTATTAACCCTTAAAAATAATTCAAGATAGGAAATGAATACTGACGATTTTCATAAATGTATTAATTATCTTTAATTTTCTACGGTGCATTCATTCAGATAGTTGTTTCGCAAAAATGAAATGAATATCTTTTTTTCTGTCTAATTATGTATTTGTAACAAAACAAATGCACATCTCTACATACAAAACTAGGTCTCATTGTAACAATAATGTATGTAACCAATTCTTTATTTAGATTTAGATTTTGTGTAATTTGCACATTTATCTATAGAGCTACTGTATATATACCTCTTTATATATATGTATTATATATGTATGTATACATATATGTTGATTGGAGTAGCTGTGTTAGTCCAGTGATTTACATAACAAAATAAAAAGAATACAGTACTGCATTGAGCAATTATACTATTTTATTGGGCTAACTATACATTTATAAGTAGACAAGCTTTCGGAAGTATTCCTTCCTTTTTCAAGTCTGAAGCAATACTGACCATTTCAATTCAATAGAATTTATAGATTATATCTTAAAACACAGAAGGGCTAAAAAAGGACAGCAAGTTTTACAGAGTGCAGGGAGAGGTGGGGGTGTAGTAAAAATCACGAGGGGGGCTTAGGTGACAAAGGCAGACAGTGTCCAGTGTAGGAGAACAGACAGGGGAAATATATATATTTACATAGAGCATATACTGACATGAGATTATATTTCCACATTGAATCAATGTAAATAAAGATGTGAAATTATGTATACAGGGGGCGTATAAAATAGTCAAAAAAAGAAAGGAAAGAAGAATTAAAAAAAGGAATAATAATAATGGCAAACGTATGGACATAGACTTACCTGTGTATCTATGTATAAAGAGTGTGGAATATACAATGTAATTGACTATATAAAACTACATTAAAAATAATTTTGATAATATGTTAAGAACCCAGAGTCCGCATTTAGTCCAGAGTTTAGCGAGTTCCAGAGTTTAGCGAGTTGAAGTGCATTATCATTTTAATTTCAAATGTTTTTCTTTCCATGGTGTTTTTGAAGTTGACTCTGAAAATCTTCATTTTGAGGTTTTGGATGGAGTGTTTAGGTTGGGTGAAATGGTGACCAATGGGGATACAATATTTTATTTCACATTTATTTTTTATTGAGTGCAGGGGTCAAGTCCTACAAAAAGTCTGGGAACTCACCAAGACTTCAACCCCCTCACAATTAATATTGTTTCATACACAGACACACAAACTTAAACACACACACTTTGGTTAATTAAACAAAATTAAATCCAATGAAAGGTTGAATTGTTGCCTTTGGGCCTGAGACTCATCCTCTGTCACATAGTCTCACCCACTTAAGGTGCAGTAGATCTATTTCTGCTGAGGGGAGCTAAATAACCCCAGAACAAGACACACAGAAATGTAAGCAACATGTGTTCAACACAGTGCAGGGTGATCACACAGCAAGACCACTGACAGGCTTGAATTTAGTGTATTGTAGGAAGTGTTACTGCCTATTACTAGAGGATCTCACTATCCTTCTAACCTTACTGCTCCAGCTGCTCACATCAGCATCATTATTGGAGCATTTATGTTCTCTTTTCAGGGGGAACTTTGTTTCCCATGCAAAAATAGTGCAGGAACTCTGTTCCCATGCGTTCCCGCTCGACTTGACCTCTGATTGAGTGTCTGTGTAAGTTCATCTGAAGGTGAAGTTTTTGGCTGGAATAAAAATGATAATGCAATTCAACTTACAAAATTTTCAACTTAATTTGTGGACTCTGGGTTCTCAAAGGGATAGTAAACACCAAAAATGTTATTGTATAAAAAGATAGATAATCCCTTTTCTTTTTTTTTTCTATGCTTCTTTCCTTTCTTCTTTTTTAACTATTTTATATTGCTCCTGAATACATAAATTTAAATATTTATATATATATTGATTCCATGTTGACATATAGAGGCCTATCTATCAAGCCGTCAACTGTGCTGAATTCTCCGGGACCAATACCCTCACCTATTATCGCGGACGCGGACCTGAATACGCTCTCCATATTTATAAAAAAAGCTGTCAAAAAGCCGTGCACCAAGTACGGGGCGATGAGCAGCAGACTGTTGTTAACTAACAGTCCTCGGTCTTGCTGCTATTCTGCTTTTTTCCAACTTTATTTATACCCTGTCACTAAACACCACCACTGTACTAAAATGTACATTAAATATTATCTCATCCCTATCTTATAATAAATTTAAACTTACTTTTCAAATTAAAATAAACTATATTAAACTATTAATGAACCTACCCTAACTATTATACTAAAAATACATTAAACCATATTAAACTATTAATTAATCTACCCTAACTATTAGACTAACATTACATTAAACTATATTAAACTATTCATTAACCTATCCTATAATACTAAAATTACATTAAACTAATAATTAAATTAAATATCGGCTAGATTACGAGTTTGGTGGTAAGCTGAAAAAGCAGCGTTAACAGGTCCTAACGCTGCTTTTTCACGCCCACTGGCATTACGATTCTTGCAGGTTTAGGGGCACCACACACTTTTTTGGCCTTACCGCAAACTGACTTACGTAAACTTTGTAAAGTATTTTTTCTATGGGACTTCCATAGCGCCGGTATTACAAGTCTGTCCTGGGATGCCAAAAAGTGAGCGGTACACCCTACCCCCCCCCCCCCCCAAGAGTCCTAACGCATTTAAAAGTCAGTAGTTATGAGTTTTACACTACAAAGCCGTAGCATAAAATTCATAACTAAAGTGCTAAAAAGTACACTAACACCCATAAACTACCTATTAACCCCTAAACTGAGGCCCTCCCGCATCACAAACACTATAATAAAATTTTTAACCCCTAATCTGCCACTCCGGGCATTGCCGCCACTATAATAAACATATTAACCCCTAAACCGCCACACTCCTGCCTTGCAAACACTAGTTAAATGTTATTAACCCCTAATCTGCCACACCTAACATCGCCACCACCTACATTATACTTATTAACCCCTAATCTTCCGCTCCGGACATCGACGCAACCTACGTTATATTTATTAACCCCTAATCTGCTGCCCCCAACATCGCTGCCACCTACCTACATTTATTAACCCATAATCTTCCATCTCCAACGTCGCCGCCACTATATTAAATTTATTAACCCCTAAACCTAAGTCTAACCCTAACCCTAACAACCCCTAACTTAAATATAATTTAAATAAATTTAAATAAAATTACTATCATTAACTAAATTATTCCTATTTAAAATTAAATACTTACCTATAAAATAAACCCTAAGCTAGCTACAATATAACTAATAGTTACATTGTATCTAGCTTAGGGTTTATTTTTATTTTACAGGCAAGATTGTATTAATTTTAACTAGGTAGAATAGTTTTAAAATAGTTATTAACTATTTAATAACTACCTAGCTAAAATAAAGACAAATTTACCTGTAAAATAAAACCTAACCTATGTTACACTAACACCTAACACTACACTACAATTAAATAAATTAACTAAATTAAATACAATTAAATAAATTAAATTAAATTAGCTAAATCACAAAACCCCCCACTAAATTACAGAAAATAAAAAACAAATTACAGATCTTTAAACTAATTGCACCTAATCTAATAACCCTATCAAAATAAAAAAGCCCCCCAAAATAAAAAAACCCTAGTCTAAACTAAACTATCAATAGCCCTTAAAAGGGCTTTTTGCGGGGCATTGCACCAAAGAAATCAGCTCTTTTACCTTTAAAATAAAATACAAACAACTCCCCAATAGTAAAACCCACCACCCACATAACCAACCCCCCAAATAAAATACTAGCTAAAAAAACCTAAGCTTCCCAATGCCCTGAAAAGGACATTTGGATGGGCAATGCCCTTAAAAGGGCATTTAGCTCTTTTGCAGGCCCAAATTCCCTAACCTAAAAAATAAACCCACACAATACACCCTTAAAAAATCATAACACTAACCCCCGAAGATTCACTTACCGGGAGAAGTATTCATCCAAGCGGCAAGATGTCCTCAACGAAGCTGGCAGAAGTGGTCCTCCAGATGGGCAGAAGTGGTCCTCCATCTTCAAGACATTCGGCGTGGAGCATACTCTTCAAACAATGTCTTCTTCTGAATGAATATGACTTTTAGTGATGTCATCCAAGATGGCGTCCCTTAGATTCCGATTGGCTTATAGAATTCTATCAGCCAATCAGAATTAAGTTAGAAAAAATCATATTGGCTGATACAATCAGCCAATAGGATTGTACTTCAATCCTATTGGCTGATTCAATCAGCCAATAGTATTGAGCTAGCATTCTATTGGCTGATTGGAACATCCAATAGAATGCCAGCTCAATCCTATTGGATGATTGTATCAGCCAATATGATTTTTTCTACTTTAATTCCGATTGGCTGATAGAATTCTATCAGCCAATTGGAATCTAAGGGACGCCATCTTGAATGATAATTATTCAGAAGAAGCCATCGTTTGAAGAGGATGCTCCGCGCCGGATGTCTTGAAGATGGAGCTGCTCCGCGTTGGAAGGATGAAGATAGAAGATGCTGTCTGGATGAAGACTTCTGCCGTCTGGGGGGGTTAGTGTTAGGATATTTTTAAGGGTGTATTGGGTAGGTTTATTTTTTAGGTTAGGGATTTTCTGCCTGCAAAAGAACTAAATGCCCTTTTAAGGGCAATGTCCATCCAAATGCCCTTTTCAGGGCAATGGGGTGCTTAGGTTTTTATATTTAGTATTTTATTTGGGAGGTTGGTTGTGTGGGTGGTGGGTTTTACTGTTGGGGGGTTCTTTTACAGTTAAAAGAGCTGATTTCTTGGGGGCAATGCCCCGCAAAAGGCCCTTTTAAATTTAGCTTAGGCTAGGGCTTTTTTTTATTTTGGGGGGCTTTTTTATTTTGATAGGGCTATTAGATTAAGTGTAATTAGTTTAAAGATCTGTAATTTGTTTTTTATTTTCTGTAATTTAGTGGGGGTTTTTGTGATTTAGCTAAGTTAATTTAATTTATTTAATTGTATTTAATTTAGTTAATTTATTTAATTGTAGTGTAGTGTTAGGTGTTAGTGTAACATACGTTAGGTTTTATTTTACAGGTACATTTGTCTTTATTTTAGCTAGGTAGTTATTAAATAGTTAATAACTATTTTTTTTGTAATCATTTTTTTTTTATAGAGGTTTGATATGCAATAACAGATAAGCAATAATTCAAATAAAGTGTTGGTACAGCAAGAAAAATCATATCCATTGTCTTAAAGAAAATATTACAAAATCATACCTGTTAAATCACAGAAGAATTTGAAATAAGTAGAAAATGAACCTCACGTTTTCAAAATACGAATAAGAAATAAATCTCTCATGAGAAATAAATATACTATAAAGTAAAAAGATATAGCAAATACAAAATAAGCTCAAAAGTTGAGCAACCATATATAGATAAAAAAAATTAAAAAATAAATACCATATTATATGAATTATTTCGCAACATAAATAACATTAATTTAAAGGATTCTTCATTAATACCCTTAATAGCATAAGAAATAAAATAAATATCACAGGCCACTCTCAACCCTTTACTATACATATGATAACTCTTATGTGGATTACTGTAGTAAATAGTTTAATAAGAAATATATATAGTTGAGAGAACACTATTATATATTGGTTAAACCTTCCAATATAATAATAGATACTATAGCCACTCAATGAATAGGAAATTGTACAGAAACATATAAAATGTTTGAGGATATTAATTAGTCTTACATTGGATAATATGTAAGCCTGAGATAAATAATCAGTGTATACATGCTACAACTATAAATTTATATATTTTCCTAGGAACATCACTTAGGTTTCAAATAATATAAGGAAATTATGTAGCTATCATCAGTATTGTTTAAAAATTAAGAACCCATTTAAATAGACAATATGGTGTAAGGAGAATTATTTTAATGTGGCAATTTCGAGGGATACCATGTTAGAAGTCTCTGGGTCAATCAAAAAAAGACCCCAGAGTACTATAATATAAGGGGGGAGGGGGGGAAGTGAGAAGGGAGGGAGGGAGAGAGAGGGAGAGCGAGAGGAGGCGTGTCCTGGAGGTTAGCTAGCTAGGAGCATTGTTGTTACTTGTTAATAAAGGGGTTTTCTTTAACATCAAGACTGTACACAATAGAGGTATAAATGTCTCCATATGCGTCGGCCGCAGGTTGGGTTTGAGTGGACAGGAACTCGTTGAAACTTTCTATCATGTAAAAAAAGATAAAGAAGAGTATTCTATTGCTTTCCTTTGTCTCCTGTTTTATTTTACTAAAATATATTTTTAAGCTTGAAAACAAAGAATAGAATCAAAGCAGCGCATCATGTACTATCCTTACCATATATATAAGGTGGTAGGTGATAGCCATGAATGTCAGTATATATTTTTTTAACTATATATGAATGTTGTTACACCAGTATCATGCTGTAAGAGGGCTTGTGTTCCAATCTTCCTACATAAATTTTGCCCCGGAGCATGGGCCCTATACCCAGGGGCAGGTATGTCAACTATAACAGGTAAAAATTAGGTATTAATGGTAGGTTGCTATTGAACTTTAAATGCAAGACTCAACAAATACAAACAATATCTGGGTCAGGCTTAAACATAATTTCATCAGACATGAGTCGACATTTATAATTCCCTGTGTTGTGTAAGGAGCCTATCTACATCTTTACCAAAGAGCAGAGAGAGTGACATAAAACAATTAAATTTAGACCTATTTAGTGACTTCACAAGGCACAAACCCAGAATGTGAAACAACACTCCCTGTTATTAACTTAAAAAAAAAAGGAGAGATAAAGCTTTATATGTAATATACCCAACATGTCCTGAAACAAAAGTCATCGTATTTTGTATTCCGCATAAGATAGGAGTAATATATATTACTGCCTTTAGGAAGATGCGTTGTGTGTACCACAAATGCTTTAATCCATTTCGGTCGCAGTAACACCCCAACTTTGGTTGCTGTTGTGGAGAAATGTGGCCGTTATTATCAAATGTGTGGGGGGCACTAAGAAGTCTAGAGTTCCAACGCTTCATCCCCAAATACTCCCTGTAGTACTGTGAATGTCATCCAATGCCCCTTCTGAAAACAGAGGCCCCTCCATCTCTCAAAGAACAAGGCACAAGCAGCCGGTCTTCCAATGCTCCCCCATATACTGTTGAAAGTGCGGTTGCAGCGTGGTTCACAAAAACAAGCTTGGTAGCTTTTCGATTCTCTGCTTTTGTCCCACTCGTGTCAGACAAGCAGCCCTGCACGTTTTCCTACTTAGGTAGGAGGCTCAAGATTCTAGACTTCTGTTGCTAGTTAGCTTAGCCACTTCTGATTCCATCGCCATGTAACAAGGAACCAGCAACCGGTCATCCAATGCTCCCCCATATACTGTTGAGAATGTGGTTGCAGCGTGGGTCACAAAAACAAGCTTGGTAGCTTTTCGATCCTCTGCTTTTGTCTCCCTCGTGTCAGACAAGCAGCCCCGCACTCTTTCTGACTTAGGTAGGAAGCTCAAAATCTTTGTTGCTAGTTAGCTCAGCCACTTCTGACTCCATCGCCATGTTGAGTTCTGTATTCTTCCAAGTTATAATTTGATGTTGTACCTTCGCCATAATTTGATGTTGTACCTTCGCCATAATTTGATGTTGTTCCTTCGCCATAAGCTGATCAAACCCATGTAACAGTTTATGCTCAATATCAGCCAGAGCAGCCTGCAGTTGTACATAAAAGTCCACTTCCATGCTTCTATGGTTTTTGAGAAAGTTGCTGTTGGAATTTTCTTCATCTAGATATTTTAGAACTCCACTTATTGGGAACCTCAAATAACTGGTATCAGCTGAAGCCGCATATTTTCCCTTTTGAATATTAGGCAATTTATATGCAGGATGACCCAGTTAAATGTAGATAATTAGTGATTTTTCAATTTAGGAAACAGAGCTTCTAGATTATACGACTTGACATGGCCGCTGTCAGGACACGCCCCTCCCAGTGGCCCCAATTCTAGATCAGACCTGTCAGTTAATAACTATTTAATAACTATTCTACCTAGTTAAAATAAATACAAACTTGCCTGTAAAATAAAAATAAACCCTAAGCTAGATACAATGTAATTATTAGTTATATTGTAGCTATCTTAGGGTTTATTTTATAGGTAAGTATTTAGTTTTAAATAGGAATAATTTAGTTAATCATAGTAATTTTATTTAGATTTTTTAAAATTATATTTAAGTTAGGGGGTGTTAGGGTTAGGGTTAGACTTAGATTTAGGGGTTAATACATTTAATATAGTGGCGGCGACGTTGGGGGCAGCAGAATAGGGGTTAATAAGTGTAGGTAGGTTGTGGCGACATTGGGTGCGGCAGATAAGGGGTTAATAAATATAATGTAGGTGGTGGCGATGTCTGGGCAGCAGATTAGGGGTTAATAAATATAATGTAGGTGGCGGCGATGTTGGGGGCGGCAGATTAGGGGTTAATTAGTTTAGGGGTTAATTAGTATAATATGGGTGTCGGCTATGTCCGGAGCGGCAGATTAGGGGTTAATAAGTATAATGCAGGTGTCGGCGATGTGGGGGGTGGCAGATTAGGGGTTAATAAGTGTAAGATTAGGGGAGTTTAGACTCGGGGTTCAATATAGGGTGTTAGGTGTAAACATAACTTTTATTTCCCCGTAGGAATCAATGGGGTTGCGTTACTGAATTTTACATGGCTTTTTTGCAGCCGGCTCTCCCCATTGATGTCTATGGGGAAATTGTGCACGAGCACGTACAACCAGCTCAACGCTGACTTAAGCAGTGCTGGTATTGGAGTGAGATATGGAGCTAAATTTTGCTCTATGCTCACTTCTTGCCTGTTAACGCCGGGTTTCTGAAAATCCGTAATATCAGCGCTGCAGGTAAGTGAGCGGTGACAATAAACTGCTCCTAATGCAAAACTCGTAATCTCATTGTATATTACATACTTCAACACCTAACCCTACTCACGTTATTTAAATTTACTATTAAAACTTATTATCAAATATTTAAACTAATTACACCTAAACTAATAGCCCTATGAAACTAAAAAAGTCCCCCAAAATAAAAAAAACCCTAGCCTACACTAAACTACCAATGGCCCTTTAAAGGGCTTTTTGAGGGGCATTGCCCAAAGAAATCAGCTCTTTTACCTGTAAATAAAAATACAAATACACCCCAACAGTAAAACCCACCACCCACACAACAAACCCCCCAAATAAAAACTTATCTAAAAAACCTAAGCTCCCCATTGCCCTGAAAAGGACATTTGTATGGGCATTGCCCTTAATATGGCATTTAACTCTTTTTCTTTTCAAAAAAGTCCCTAACCTAAAATTAAAACCCACCCAATAAACCCTTAAAACACTAACCCCCGAAGATCCACTTACAGTTTTTGAAGACCAGACATCCATCCTCAACGAAGCGGCAGAAGTTCTCAGCGAAGCTGGCAGAAGTCTTCATCCAAGCTGGCCGAAGTCTTCATCCAAGCCGACAGAAGTTTTCATTTAGATTGCATCTTTTATCTTCATCCATCTGGCACGGAGCGGCGCCATCTTCAAGACATCGGGCGTGGAGCATTCTCTTCTTCTGACGTCTTCTGAAGAATAAAGTCTCCCTTTAAATTACATCATCCAAGATGCAGTCCCTTACATTCCGATTGGCTGATAGAATTCTATCAGCCAATAGGAATTGAGGTGGAAAAAATCCTATTCGCTGTTGCAATTAGCGAATAGGATTGAGATTTCATCCTATTGGCTGATCCAATCAGCCAATAGGATTTAGCTAGCATTCTATTGGCTGATTGGTAGTTTAATGTAATTTAAGTATAATAGTTAGGGTAGGTTAATTAATAGTTTAATATAGTTTATTTCAATTTTAAAGGTATGTTTAAATTTTTTATAAGATAGGGATGAGTTAATATTTATTGCAAAGTTAGCGGGTTGTTAGGTTAAGGGGTTAATAGATTTATTTAGTTTATGGCGATGTGGGGGGCTGGCGGTTCAGGGTTTAATGGGTTTAGTAAGTGGTAGTGATAAGGGAGGCCAGAGGTTAAGGGGTTAATACATTTATTTAGTTGCGGCGGGGTCCAGGAGCTGCGGTTAAGGGGTTAATAACTTTATTTAGTTGCGGGGGGCTCGGGGAGAGGCGGGATAGGGGTTAATATCTTTATTTAGTTGCGGTGGGCTCAGGGAGTGGTGGGATAGGGGTTAACAACACTATGTAGGTGGTGGCGATGATTCGGAGTGTTAGACTCAGGGCTTATGTTCGGTTGTTAGGTGTAAATGTAACTTTTATTCTACCATAGAAATCAATGGGGTATTGGGCAGCATTGAACATAAGCTTTCTCTACTTTCAGACTCCCATTGATTCCTATGGCATCCGCTGCCTCAAGGGTGGTAGATTGAAAACCAGGTACTGAAGAAATAATAAAAAATAACTTTTATTAAATTTATATATAAAATGACAGCAAATATTTATGTATTTCTGCTGCCCACTTTAATTTAAAACCACTTCTCCTAGTACTGTTATGCTAGTATCTCTGTGTACTAGGGTTATGTTAGGAATATATCACTTTATCCCAATATTGGTGACAGTAATAACATTCAGTACTCTGTAAAAGAGATGAGCCTTATATTCCTGGCATAGTTACAGAGTGCTGATATAATTCGTTTTTTATTGTAATTTACTCACAAGTTGAGTATTAGATGTCTCCTTCTATTGGATTAATATATCCTCAAATGTTGTACTGTTGGTGTTTGTGCTTAGGATGTATTTTTTCCTCCACTTCTATGTTTATATCTGTTTCACTGTAACGTCTTATCTTATAGTTTACTAGATGCTGCTGTTGCTGTGTTGTAATTGAAACTTATTTGTTGATATCTTATATAACGTTTAGAGCATATTATATCTCTGACTTCATTTATGCAAGTTTAAATTTCTCCCCACCATCAGATATGGTATTTCTCTATTACGTATTTGTATAAATTGGGGAAAATTCAGTGATACAGCGTTAAGGTACTCTTGCTTAATAGTGCTTTTAGTGCTTCTAAAAGTCAATAGCGGACTTTCTAGAAGTAAATGACTTTTGTTGTTATACCAGGCTTATTTATTATTGTACCAGCTTGTGTTATAATATATGATATACCTCTTTTTTTTTTTTTTTTTGATTTAAGAGATTGAATTGCCTGAGAGACTTCATTTTCTAGTATTTCTGAGTTTAATTTGAGGTTAAATTCATTAGTATTTTGTGGTAGCGTAATATCTTCCCAGAATGTCTCATGTAAGTTACCTTCAAAGGATGGCAATGAGTAGATTGTTTTAAAATAATGGTGGAAGGAATCAGATATTTCTTCATGTGAAGTAATCCGCTTATCACATTCTTGTATAGTATCGATTATTGTTGTCTGTCTGCAGTTTTTCACTAGTTTTGAGAGTAGCCTGCCTGACTTATTACCATATTTAAATAGATTTGCCTGGTATTTTAGTTCGGTTTGAGATGTGGTAGAAATTAAATGTGTATCACGTTCATTTTTTGCCTTCAAATATCTTCTCCAGTTATCATCTGAGGGGACGTTCAGATGTTTATTATATGCGTTGGTGACAGCTGCCGTTACTTCATTTTCTCTCTGTCTCATAACTTTTTTGAGTCTGGCTACATATGCAATAATATCGCCCCTTATCACTGCCTTTGCAGATTCCCAGATCGTCTCAAAGTTTGATACTGAGCCTATGTTAAATTGAAAATATTCCTCGATTTTAGTTTTTAGCCAGTTATTGAATTTAGGATTTGAGTTTAGATAATTTGGATAAAAGAAACGGGCTGGTTTATTGTGCATGTTTTTATTTGGAATATCTAGCAATGTAGGGGCATGGTCAGAGATGCATATTTCAGAGATTAGGGCTTTTGCTCCAATTTTAAATAGACTTTCACTAGTTAATATTAGATCAACCCTGGAGAGTGATTTGAATGTTTTGGAGTAGCATGTGTAGTTCTTGTCATCCGGATTTTGCCTTCTCCATATGTCTTTAACTGCTAGGTTATAGAAGATAGAGTTAAATAATTTTGCCTCAAGGTTATCTTTTTTAGTTTTTTTATGAGGATGACTTTGTCTCAATCTATCTATAGGAAATCGTGGAGCCATGTTAAAGTCTCCTGCTAGAATTGTATGTCCTTCAGCCACCTGTAAAATCTGAGCCTGGAGAGAGTTCCAAAATTCTTGATCAATTTTATTAGGCGCGTATAGATTACATATAGTATAGATAGAATCGATTATTTTTATCTTTAAAATTATAAATCTGCTTTCAGGGTCAAGAATTGTTAATAGTTTTGTATAGTTTAGTTTTTTCCCCAATAAGATCGCCACCCTATATGATATACCTCTATTGAACTTGCTGGCATCTAAGATATTGGGGGGTAGTTATCAACGTGTCAACTTTCCTGCCTTCGCCGGCCCAATACGCCCGCCTAAGCTCGCCTCACTTCGCCGCTGCGAACCTGAAAAATTTCGCCTAAGTTATCAAATAAAGCTGTCAAAAAGCCGCGGGGCGATGAGCAGTGGACTGTGAGAGTTATCACTCATCCGATCTCGCTGCTCTTCGGCTTTTTCCCAGCTTTATTGCTAGCCTGTCACTAAGCACTCACACTAACTACACTGTTCTACCCCCTATACCGGCGCCCCCGGAGCCCCCCGCAACTAAATACAGTTATTAAACCCTAAACCGCTGCTCCTAAACCCTGCCGCAACTCTGATAAATGTATTAACCGCCGCTCCTAGACCCTGCCGCAACTCTGATAAATGTATTAACCCCTAAACCACCGCTCCTAGTCCCTGCCGCAACTCTGATAAATGTATTAACCCCTAAAGTGCCGCTCCCGGACACCGCTGCCACCTACATTATACCTATTAACCCCTATCCTGCCCCCCTACACCGTCGCCACCTATAATAAATTTATTAACCCCTATCCTGCCCCCCACTACACCGCCGCCACTGTAATAAATTTATTAACCCCTAAACCGAAGTCTAACACTAACCCTAAAACCCCCCTAACTTAAATATTAATTAAATAAATCTAAATAATATTTCTATTATGAACTAAATTAATCCTATTTAAAACTAAATACTTACCTATAAAATAAACCCTAATATAGCTACAATATAAATAATAATTATATTGTAGCTATCTTAGGATTTATTTTTATTTTACAGGCAAATTTCAATTTATTTTAACTAGGTACAATAGCTATTAAATAGTTATTAACTATTTAATAGCTACCTAGCTAAAATAAAGAGAAATGTACCTGTAAAATAAAAACTAACCTAAGTTACAATTACACCTAACACTACACTATACTTTAATAAATTATTCCTATTTAAAACTAAATACTTACCTTTAAAATAAACCCTAATATAGCTACAATATAAATAATAATTATATTGTAGCTATCTTAGGATTTATTTTTATTTTAAAGGTAACTTTGTATTTATTTTAGCTAGTTAGAATAGTTATTAAATAGTTATTAACTATTTAATAACTACCTAGCTAAAAGAAATACAAAATTACCTGTAAAAGAAATCCTAACCTAAGTTACAATTAAACCTAACACTACACTATCATTAAATAAATTAAATAAATTACCTACAAATAACTACAATTAAATACAATTACATAAACTAACTAAAGTACAAAAAATAAAAAAAGCTAAGTTACAAAAAATAAAAAAAATAGGTTACAAACATTTTGAAAATATTACAACAATTTTAAGCTACTTACACCTAATCTAAGCCCCCTAATAAAATAACAAACGCCCCCAAAATAAAAAAAATGCCCTACCATATTCTAAATTAAAAAAGTTCAAAGCTCTTTTACCTTACCAGCCCGTAAAAGGGCCATTTGTGGGGCATGCCCCAAAGAATTCAGCTCTTTTGCCTGTAAAAGAAAAATACAACCCCCCCCCCAACATTTAAACCCACCACCCACATACCCCTAATCTAACCCAAACCCCCCTTAAAATAACCTAACACTAATCCCCTGAAGATCATCCTACCTTTAGTCGTCTTCACTCAGCCGAGCCACCGATGGAACTGAAGAGGAGACCCAGACCGGCAGAAGTGATCCTCCAAGCGGCGCTGAAGAAATCTTCCATCCGATGAAGTGATCCTCCATGCGGCGCTGAAAAAGTCTTCCATCCGGGCGATGTCATCCTCCAAGAGGCGTTGAAGAAGTCTTCTGTCCGGGCGATGTCATCTTCCAAGCCGGGTCTTGAATCTTCATCCCGCCAACGCGGAACTTCCTTCTTTACCGACGGACTACCAACGAATGAAGGCTCCTTTAAGGGACGAAATCCAAGATGGCGTCCCTTCAATTCCGATTGGCTGATGGGATTCTATCAGCCAATCGGAATTAAGGTAGGAAAAATCTGATTGTCTGATTGAATCAGCCAATCAGATTCAAGTTCAATCCGATTGGCTGATCCAATCAGCCAATCAGATTGAGCTTGCATTCTATTGGCTGTTTCGACCAATCCTAATGGCTATCGGTTATCCAATCAAAAATGAGAGGTATGGACTCACAAACCATTAAAGGACAGGCTTAAAGCCGGCCCGCACACCCCCTCTGAGGAAGCGTTAGTGAAACGCCGTGTCAGGGGTGTTTGTTTTATTGTTGCTCTCCTAGCAGTACTTAAATAAGCCAGTATAATCTAAATTTAGAAATGGGTTATGTTGTTAAAATGATCAGATAAGTGGTGGGAATTATAGTGTCTTAGTAACCAAACGATTAATGTACTGACAGCAGTACCTCCATACTATTGATATTTAGCAAACAGTAACAAAAGGCAAATTTTTCGCAGTTAATATCAACTTAGTCTTAATTGTTGCAAGCGTTAACCTTAGAACGCAAACATAGATATTAATATGGATTTCACTGAATTTAAATGAAAATGCAGTAAGAAATCATTGTGTCAGCTACAGCGCAACATTAGCAGAAGCACTAGCGGACTGAACTGGTTAAAAATCTCAGCTGATCCAAACAAGCATGTTTAGCAACAGTCGCTTAGCAGTTTGAATGCAAAGTGGTAACACATCTTAAACAGGCTAACCGTTGATTTACTAAAAGCGTTAAATATCAAACATATTACATAGTATTATTTGCATTATTGCAACAATAAACAAGCCTGATATATTTCTAACAGTTATTTGCACACTGCAAGAGAATTGTAGACGGATAAGTTGCTAAAATCATCATCTGTTATAGACATCTCTAAAAGTTAAACAACTTCACTGCTACCTTATATCTGTGAATGTATACAACTAAGTGTTAATTTACCTTCCGTGTTTCAGTCTGACAGAATTGAAGAGCTGCTAACATTAGTTACAAACGTATCATAAGTTACTACCGCAGCTGACACATTTTTATAACAACTAAGGATAGATTCACATACAATATCTCAGTGGAATCACAAAACACCTAGGGGCCAAGTATTTAAACACAAAAGTGTTAAACGCAAGTAAAAACATATATACAGCAGAAAAAACTGCAATATCCAGGTAAAGTGATATAATATCTTAGATGCCAGCAAGTTCAATAGAGGTATATCATATATTATAACACAAGCTGGTACAATAATAAATAAGCCTGGTATAACAACAAAAGTCATTTACTTCTAGAAAGTCCGCTATTGACTTTTAGGTAACTAAAAGCACTATTGAGCAAGAGTACCTTAACGCTGTATCACTGAATTTTCCCTAATTTATACAAATACGTAATAGAGAAATACCATATCTGATGGTGGGGAGAAATTTAAACTTGCATAAATGAAGTCAGAGAGATAATATGCTCTAAACGTTATATAAGATATCAACAAATAAGTTTCAATTACAACACAGCAACAGCAGCATCTAGTAAACTATAAGATAAGACGTTACAGTGAAACAGATATAAACATAGAAGTGGAGGAAAAAATACATCCTAAGCACAAACACCAACAGTACAACATTTGAGGATATATTAATCCAATAGAAGGAGACATCTAATACTCAACTTGTGAGTAAATTACAATAAAAAACGAATTAAATTAGCACTCTGTAACTATGCCAGGAATATAAGGCTCATCTCTTTTACAGAGTACTGAATGTTATTACTGTCACCAATATTGGGATAAAGTGATATATTCCTAACATAACCCTAGTACACAGAGATACTAGCATAACAGTACTAGGAGAAGTGGTTTTAAATTAAAGTGGGCAGCAGAAATACATAAATATTTGCTGTCATTTTATATATAAATTTAATAAAAGGTATTTTTTATTATTTCTTCAATACCTGCATTACAAACTTGACCTAATATTAATAAAGGTGCACATAAGCATACTTTCCTGATATACTCACGGATAAGTGAGGAATGTCTTTCTAGTTTAAATTTACTTTTTATGCTTTTGCACCACTCCTATAAGTGAACTAAAAGTACCGATATTACTGTATCAAGACAAGACACTATAGGATATAAATAATCAAGTGATTTTTCTTTGTTCCCAATTTTTTGTAACAATGAAAACCAGGTACGCTGGGCCGGAATAGTGGCGAGTGTACCTGTTAGAAATTTGATAAATGGCAAAAGTTGTAGGATAGTGCCACATTTGTATTTGGAACATCTGTAATGACGTAAGCATCGATCTGTGTTGGATTGAGACCGTCGGATCGCTACAATTGCACTGCGGAATTTCAGTGTATTCGACGGCTTGATAAATATCCCTCATAATCTCATGTCAGTATATGCTCTATGTAAAGCTATATATTTCCCCTGTCTGTTCTCCTACACTGGACACTGTCTGCCTGTTACCTAAGCCCCCCTCATGATTTTTACGACACCTCCTCCTCTCCCTGCACTCAGACTTCTGTAACAATTTCTGTCCTTTTTTAGCCATTCTGTGTTTCAAGATATAATCTGTCAATTCAATTGAATTGGTCAGTATTGCTTCAGAATTGAAAAAGTAAGGAATACTTCTGAAAGCTTGTCAACTTATAAATATCTAGTTAGTCCAATAAAAAAGTATAATTGCTCAATGCAATACTCTTGTTATTTTGTTATCTAAATCAGGGTTCTTCAAACCACAGGTCGGGACCCATTACTGGGTCACAACACCATGTGTACTGGGTCGCGACTTGTGTGTGTGTGTTGTAGAAGTGTGTGTGGTGTATTGTATGAGATTGTGTATGTGCTGTGGGGTGTGTGTTGTATGAGAGTATGTGTGTGTGGTGTGTATGTTATATGAGAGTTTGTGTGGTATGTGTGTTGTATGAGTGTATGTGTGTGTTATGTGTATAATATAAAATTGTGTGTGTTGTATGAAAGTGTGTGTGTGTGTTGTTGTATGATAGAGTATGTGATATGAAAATGTGTGTGTATGTGTGCGTTGTAAGAGAGTGTCTGGGGTAAGTGTGTGTTATATGAAAGTGTGTGTGTTGTATAAGAGTGTGTGTGGTATGTGTGTTGTATGAGTGTATGTGTGTGTTATGTGTATAATATAAAATTGTGTGTGTTGTATGAAAGTGTGTGTGTTGTTGTATGATAGAGTATGTGATATGAAAATGTGGGTGTATGTGTGCGTTGTAAGAGAGTGTCTGGGGTAAGTGTGTGTTATATGAAAGTGTGTGTGTTGTATGAGAGTGTGTGTGGTATGTGTGTTGTATGAGTGTATGTGTGTGTTATGTGTATAATATAAAATTGTGTGTGCTGTATGAAAGTGTGTGTGTGTGTTGTTGTATGATAGAGTATGTGATATGAAAATGTGTGTGTATGTGTGCGTTGTAAGAGAGTGTCTGGGGTAAGTGTGTGTTATATGAAAGTGTGTGTGTTGTATGAGTGTGTGTGGTGTGTATGTTATATGAGAGTTTGTGTGGTATGCGTGTTTTATGAGTGTATTTGTGTGTTATGTGTATAATATAAAATTGTGTGTGTTGTATGAAAGTGTGTGTGTGTGTGTTGTATGATAGAGTATGTGATATGAAAATGTGTGTGTATGTGCGTTGTAAGAGAGTGTCTGGGGTAAGTGTGTGTTATATGAAAGTGTGTGTGCTGTATGAGAGTGTGTGTGGTATGTGTGTTGTATGAGTGTATGTGTGTGTTATGTGTATAATATAAAATTGTGTGTGTTGTATGAAAGTGTGTGTGTGTGTTGTTGTATGATAGAGTATGTGATATGAAAATGTGTGTGTATGTGTGCGTTGTAAGAGAGTGTCTGGGGTAAGTGTGTGTTATATGAAAGTGTGTGTGTTGTATGAGAGTGTGTGTGGTATGTGTGTTGTATGAGTGTATGTGTGTGTTATGTGTATAATATAAAATTGTGTGTGTTGTATGAAAGTGTGTGTGTGTGTTGTTGTATGATAGAGTATGTGATATGAAAATGTGGGTGTATGTGTGCGTTGTAAGAGAGTGTCTGGGGTAAGTGTGTGTTATATGAAAGTGTGTGTGTTGTATGAGAGTGTGTGTGGTATGTGTGTTGTATGAGTGTATGTGTGTGTTATGTGTATAATATAAATTGTGTGTGTTGTATGAAAGTGTGTGTGTGTGTTGTTGTATGATAGAGTATGTGATATGAAAATGTGTGTGTATGTGTGCGTTGTAAGAGAGTGTCTGGGGTAAGTGTGTGTTATATGAAAGTGTGTGTGTTGTATGAGAGTGTGTGTGGTATGTGTGTTGTATGAGTGTATGTGTGTGTTATGTGTATAATATAAAATTGTGTGTGTTGTATGAAAGTGTGTGTGTTGTATGAGAGTGTGTGTGGTATGTGTGTTGTATGAGTGTATGTGTGTGTTATGTGTATAATATAAAATTGTGTGTGTTGTATGAAAGTGTGTGTGTGTGTTGTTGTATGATAGAGTATGTGATATGAAAATGTGTGTGTATGTGTGCGTTGTAAGAGAGTGTCTGGGGTAAGTGTGTGTTATATGAAAGTGTGTGTGTTATATGAGAGTGTGTGTGGTATGTGTGTTTCATGAAAATGTGTGTTGTATGAGAGTGTGTTTGTGTTGTATGAGCGTGTGTGTTATTACATTTCACAATGCTTTCAATTTGACTACAATCAGGAATAAAGCATGCACATATTTTAGTCTCTTTGCCAAAAATTGCAACTATCATGTTGTTGATTTCTTAAGAAATTTTCGGACCAAGCATACAAATTGGCTCCGAAACGTATGTGGTATCATGGCACTTGGGTGGAAAAGTGTGAAGAACCCTGATCTAAATCACTGGACTAACACAGCTACTCCAATCAAAGCATATACATACATATACATATATAATACATACATATAAAGCAATATATATATAATGTAGCAAAGAAGCACTCACTGAACAGTTCCAACTGTGACAAAAAGTTTTAATTCAAACTAGTGACGTTTCGGGACAGCAACAGTCCCTTCCTCTGACAAATTAACAGTGTGAAAATGCAGGCCTTAAATAGGCTCCAAACTACCCTCCCCTAGTGCTTGACCAATCATGGCCAAAGTTACATGACACACCTTACATAGTGACCAATAGCTATCAGTAATACAAAGCTAATATATATATAGTGATTCAAGTGAATAGTAGTGAAGTAATTTAAACATGAAACTCTGTATTGCTAATAAAAAGGGGGGCAATCTCATTCCAACCATACCTAAAAGTCAGCTAAATATTATTAAATATATAGACAAGATAGTAAATAAACAGTGAAAGAGAGGGATCGTAATTCAACCAATCATTATCGCCCTGGCTCATGGAGATCGTAATACCACCAACCAGCAGTGTTCTGACTCCTGGAGATCGTGATAACACCAATCAGCAGCGTTGTGGCACTCAGTGCTAGATACGTCATAGCTAAATGCTTTAAAACTACGCCCACCTGTCATTAGGGACGCATATTGCCCCAAAAGACTAAAATATCCCATTTATTGTAATCTCAAATATAGCGCTCCCCAGACCGCTGCATGTCTATGATAAAAAACACTATGAGGCCGCCCTTAGATCACCAGTGTTAACTCTAAATAATGGCCGTTAACACTGGTGATCTAAGGGCGGCCTCATAGTGTTTTTTATCATAGACATGCAGCAGTCTGGGGAGCGCTATATTTGAGATTACAATAAATGGGATATTTTAGTCTTTTGAGGCAATATGCGTCCCTAATGACAGGTGGGCGTAGTTTGAAAGCATTTAGCTATGACGTATCTAGCACTGAGTGCCACAATGCCGCTGATTGGTGTTATCACGATCTCCAGGAGTCAGAACACTGCTGGTTGGTGGTATTACGATCTCCATGAGCCAGGGCGATAATGATTGGTTGAATTACGATCCCTCTCTTTCACTGTTTATTTACTATCTTGTCTATATATTTAATAATATTTAGCTGACTTTTAGGTATGGTTGGAATGAGATTGCCCCCCTTTTTATTAGCAATACAGAGTTTCATGTTTAAATTACTTCACTACTATTCACTTGAATCACTATATATATATTAGCTTTGTATTACTGATAGCTATTGGTCACTATGTAAGGTGTGTCATGTAACTTTGGCCATGATTGGTCAAGCACTAGGGGAGGGTAGTTTGGAGCCTATTTAAGGCCTGCATTTTCACACTGTTAATTTGTCAGAGGAAGGGACTGTTGCTGTCCCGAAACGTCACTAGTTTGAATTAAAACTTTTTGTCACAGTTGAAACTGTTCAGTGAGTGCTTCTTTGCTACATTATATTATTAACCTTATAGCACCCTGACAAGCTGCAAGAGTTGGTGAGAGTGCACTTACACCACTGTTTGGTATATATATATATATATATATATATATATATATATATATATATATATATATATATAAAAATAAATAAATATATATATATATATATAGAAACTTCGATTTAGTGCACTCTCACTGGCCAACCCAGACACAGACCAGGGTGCTTAACGGACTGGACAATCTGAATAGGAATAAGCACTCACTGGATTTCAAAACAACAAATATTTATTTGGCAGTGACGTTTCGGGGCATTCACCAGGTTGTCTGAGGAAGGGGTGAATGCCCCGAAACGTCACTGCCAAATAAATATTTGTTGTTTTGAAATCCAGTGAGTGCTTATTCCTATTCAGATTATATATATATATATATATATATATATATATATATATATATATATATATATATATATATATATATGTGCATGTAAATAAGTACACATGCATAAACATACACAGGTATAATACACATATACAGACACATATATACTGAGGAAGGGACACTATTTTGGATTAATTAAGATATTTGTGAAGATGCCTAAAGTCCAGTGAGTGCTTACTGGTGAAGGTATTTATGGAATAATTTTATAGGACCCTGGCAGTTGCAGACATATGGTGAGAGTACATTTGAACAGTAAACAGATAGATAAATAGATAGATAGATAGATACAGAGATCATAGATAGGATGATCGATAAAGATATAAGATAGATAGATAGATAGATGATAGATAGATAGATAGATAGATAGATAGATATAGATGTAGATATATATGTTGATACTAAGAAGAAAAAGAGTATGTTCTGGCTGGCATTTGCACATAAACTATCCTAGGATAGAAATTGTATAAGACCCTGAGTAATCCGGATGAGGGGACCAACTCCCAGGTGACAAGCTCCCTTCCCCACAAATGTCTCTATAAACTTAATTGAAGAAATATATATGTTTATTAAACTAATATAATGCAAGTCGAAAACCTCAATAAGGCTTACAAAATCCAATATATAATCGATTGTTACACTGAAATGAAAAACAGATTAATTACTAAACTAAACACATAATAACATAACAACATCCACCAATGGCCATTGGGTATATAACGGTGACTTAAACATATCATTAATGTCCCACACTTGATATATGATTAGTCACTGATCCAGATTGAGGATTATAGGGTATTGTCTGAGCAAAGTTACTCTTGATTCATACAATTGCGGAGCAAAGCAAACAGATGATTAATCCCCAGCACATTAGTATAGTTGTCGCAGTCAGACAAGGTATGGAAGTGTCTTAGCAAATATTAGCAGCACAATAACACAGGATATAGTTAAGTCTTTGCAGGTCTCAGTATTCCAATCAAAGGCGGTGTACTGGTGTTTTAGCAAACATATTGTTCGTTATGACATCCATGTATATCTGCAGTCAGTACTGTCATAATCCTTACCTTCTTCAGCCCCTAGGGTGCTACCTTAGAGAGACGTTCCCTCATTCAAGGTACAGTTCTGAAGATAAGACAATCCCCTCACCAGATAGTTTCAATAGCAAGTTCCACTTACTTTAGACTTCCTGTTGGCGTGCTGCCGTAATCGTGTGTATTGCTCCTTATCATACCTTTCTGTTGCTGATGCTGTGGTGTATGGCGCAACCTTTGTTTGTGTACACAGCTTCGGTTTTGGCTGACTGGGCTGTCTCTACCCACCACTGGCAGTTTCTTGGGAAAATATATGATCCTGACAACATTTGGGATCACCATTCACCACGGCATCAGCAAGGTGTGATAAGGAGTAATACACACAATTACGGCAGCATACCAACAGGAAGTCTAGAGTCAGTGGAACTTGCTATTGAAACTATCTGGTGCAGGGATTGGGGCTCCAAACAAAGCTTGAAGGCCCGTGTTTTTGGCGAGTCTTCAGACTCGCTAGAAACACCAGTTAAGAATCAGAGGTCTAAAGACCGCTGCTCCATAACCCTGTCCCCCTGCTCTGATGAGGCGGACAGGAATCGCCTGAAATCAACCCGATCAAGTATGATTGGGTTGATTGACATCTCCCTACTGGCAATGTTGCACCAGCAGCTTTTGTGAGCTGCTGGTGCAATGTTAAATGCGGAGAGCGTATTGCTCTCAGCATTCAGCGAGGTCTTGTGGACCACCTGATCCGCACTGTCGGATCAGGTCCGCAAGACCTTTGATAAATAGGCCCCAATGTCTTGTCTTAAGAACTGTACCACACGCCCTGTGACTGGGGTCCTTGAATGAGGGAACGTCTCTCTAAGGTAGCACCCTAGGGGCCGAAGATAGTAAGGATTATGACAGTACTGACTGCAGATATACATGGATGTTATAACGAACTATATGTTTGCTAAAACACCAGTACACCACCCTTGATTGGGCTATGGAGACCTGCAAAGACTGTACTATATCCTGTGTTATTGTGCTGCTAATATTTGCTAAGACACTTTCATACCTTGTCTGACTGTGACAACTATACTAATGTGCTGGGGATTAATCATCTGTTTGCTTTGCAATTGTATGCAATAACAACACCAATTTGCTGTGGATTAAGTATCTGTTTGCCTTGCTCCGCAATTGTATGAATCAAGAGTAACTTTGCTCAGACAATACCCTAATCCTCAATCTGGATCAGTGACTAATCATATATCAAGTGTGGGACATTAATGATATGTTTAAGTCACTGTTATATACCCAATGGTCATTGGTGGATGTTGTTATGTTATTATGTGTTTAGTTTAGTAATTAATCTGTTTTTCCTTTAGTGTAACAATCGATTATATATTGGATTTTGTAAGCCTTATTGAGGTTTTCAACTTGCATTATATTAGTTTAATAAACATGTATATTTCTTCAATTAAGTTTATAGAGACATTTGTGGGGAGGGAGCTTGTCACCTGGGAGTTGGTCCCCTCATCCGGATTACTCAGGGTCTTATACAATTTCTATCCTAGGATAGTTTATGTGCAAGTGCCGGCCAGAACATACTCTTTTTCTTCTTAGTATCAATAGATTCATTTTATGTTCCCAGGCACCCCTGGTATCAAGTACTAAGTGTACCAGGGATACACTGATAGATACAATATAGGATAGCTGATGCATCATTTTCTTTATAATATATATATATATATATATATATATATATATATATATATATATATATATATATATATATATATGTATATATATATATATATATATATATATATATATATATATATATATATATATATATAAATATATATATATATATATGTATGTAGGCACCAAATGTTGTGTACAAGAGGTATCATTTTATGTGTCTTTCTAGCCATTCTAGCCAGAAGAGGGTTAATAATCCAGCAATACAAGAAATACTTATGTATAGTGGTAAAGCTTCCCTAGACAGAACAGTATTCTCCCAACCCTGACAGCTTTGTATTTCATCCTTTGCAGTCATTCTTCGTGTTCAGTGACATCACAGTAAGAGACGTCATCGGAAGAGGTCACACGAAGTAAAGCAATAGGCAACAGCAGTCTGCATGACTGGGCAAATAATACACGTGCACATATTTTTTAAAAAACTTTTACTATTAAAGGGACATGAAACTCAGATTTTTCTTTTATAATTCCGATAGAGAATAACAATTTCCTTCTATTATCAAATTTGTGTCATTCTCATCTTATTCTTTGTTGAAGAAATATTTAGATGAGTAGCGCTCACATGCCTGAAGCACTACATGACAGGAAATAATGCTACCATACAGTGCTTGCTTATGTTTAAGATTGCTGCTACAATGCTGCCATATAGTGTTGCAGACACGTGCACGCTCCTCAACTTCACTTCCTGCTTTTCAACAAGATAACAAGATTTTTGGGTTTTATGTCCCTTTAACAGTCATTAATTCTTCCAAAAGACCATAACAATAGAAGCAATGTTGCAGTAAAGTTACAATGAAACATAAACCATCTCCTAATCATTATTTTGACCTGGCCCAGTCTTATATAGTATCCCTTACCTTTCTATTACACTATTGCAGGGCTCAGCTGAAGTGACACACAACTACCCTAGATCCACTGCCCAATAACCAGCTGCAATGCTTCCAAAGTTATCCTTTTGTGTTGTTTTTGGGACGTAACAGTTTTGAACCTAAATGATACAGTAGAAGCATTTTGTGATTGTGATTGTTGAAAAAAAACACACTGATAACAATGGTCGACCTTCAGAAATGATCTGCTGATAACAAGCATAAGATTGTGATTAATCTTTTGTGCGCATATTGGGGCAGATTACGAGTGGAGCATGAGTGATAAGGGGTTTAAGATCAGGCTTACTGCTGGTTTTACGAGTTGAAAATAAATGCGATTTCTTCAGCGCAATCATGATTTATGTTAGAATGATTACCGCTACTTCAGAGCTTTGGTTAACTGTTTCATGCACAAAACACATCAAAAATGCATTGCAAAGTAAAGTTACACTCATAATAACACTATCTACTAAAAATCCTTAAAAATATATTGCACACAAGTTATAAGGGCTCAAAGATATGGGGTGCAATAACATATACGGCGCAGATTTCGACGCAAGCGTGGAAACAAGCACCACCCGTAATTTCATCTCGCATATCGGGGTATTACATATACTGCGCCTTTAGATGCTAAACCAGCGTAAGTAGGACAAACTGGCGATCTTCTGAAATGTGCGCAAATAAACGTTAGTCGTCGCAAGTAACTTACGCCAGTATTCTGTCCACGGAAAGTGTAAATAAAGAGTATTTTTATGCAAATTAGGCTAACACTCGTAAAAACAGATTTCAAATAAAAATGCGACACGTAATTACGCTATTCAAAATTCATATATAACTCATGCGCAGCCGCATTTTATTCAGTGTGTTTGGATTGTTCGTTGAGCTACAACACAGTACACTGGAGTGGAGGATTAGTCAGAGTAGAGAGAGAGGCGCAAACAGATGAGTTAGTTAGGTCGCATTGTTGTTTGATTAAGCTTGTACACTTACACATATTTTTACATATTGCACACATATTTTGCGTACATACATATACAAATACACCACACTTTTTTTTCTAACACCTCACACATTTTATTTGATTTTTACAGTGTGATAGACTGAGTGTTTGGTTGTGATTGTGTGTGATTGAACTGGGAGTGAGTGTGAATGTGTGTAGTGTGATTTAGTGTGAGGATGGCAGGTAGAGGTAGGGAGGAGGGGAGGAGGGGAGGATGGGAGATGAGTGGCAGGGAGAGGAGTATAGGAGAGGACAGGAGGAGCAGTGCCCCCCCCCGTTAGGGAGTAAGTGGAGTGGGGAGAGGGAGAGCTAGAAGGGATGATGGGAGGGGAGATGCCTGAGAGCCCCAGAGAGCAGGCACATCTAGGAGAGGGACAGAGGGTGCACATGGGGACAGAAGTGGGGAGGAGGGAGAGGATAGGGAGGGAACCACACCAGGGACATAACAGGGAGGAAGCCAAGTGTCCATGGAGAATGAGAGTCTGAGATGTCCCAACTTCTCATTTGATGAAAATGTTTCCCTTGTCCAGGCCATCATGGACAATTACAATGACCTCTTTGGGCAGGAGAAGGGCAAAGGCATTGCCAAAAGGTGAAAAACTTCATACAACAGTGTGGCCCCGCAGAGGAGGACTGTTGGGGGCCTGAAAAAGTGGTGGAATGACTGCAAGAGGCGGGTCAAAGAAAAGATGCTATGCACCAGAAGGGAACAGGTGGTGGTCCATCCCTGGATATTGAGAGTAACACCTGGCAGGAGATGATACGCAGGTCTCTGAGTATCCCAGCAGTCCGTGGAATTCCAGGGGCTCGTGACTGGTGAGTAACATCCCACACACCAGTATTATATGTTTTTGAGATATAACATCGTTTAATATCACACATTCATGTACACAATGAGAAGCATTGTATTTGGCCTATTAACAAAAACATCTACAATTATATTTGACCTTACTGCTACTTAACACAATGCCATTCATGATATGAGGTGAAATAGTGCAATACTAACATGTCTAAGAATAACACAGGACACATGTTATAGAGTTTGACATGAGAATCAGTATAGGCCCTAGCATGTATCAATGTATATTGTATGCCCACGTGGACATATATCTGACTGTACTAATCCCTCTCATCTTTTGACTCCTTCACAGAACCTCCTGTCACGATGACACACACATCCATGACACCACCACCACGAGTCTTCAGGCAACCGCAAGAACAGTATGCTCCCAGGCATGAGCATGGTTGAATGGCTTCAGTTGAGGACCTGGGAGTGATGCCACCACCATTGCCATATGACCCCTGGTAAGATTCCTGGCCAGAGGAATATCCTCCCTTTGGAGCTCCACCATCCTCATCAATTGGATGAGCTCCACCATCCTCATCAATTGGACAAGCTCCACCATCCTCATCAATTGGACAAGCTCCACCATCTAGAGATAGAAATATAGCAGAATCTACAGCTGCACCTCAAGCACCATCAGATGTAGCTGCCCTACCTTACATGAACCAGCAGTTGTAGCTGCCCCTGCCCCACATGAACCAACAGTTGTAGCTGACC
Source organism: Bombina bombina (assembly GCF_027579735.1). Classification (NCBI taxonomy): domain Eukaryota; kingdom Metazoa; phylum Chordata; class Amphibia; order Anura; family Bombinatoridae; genus Bombina; species Bombina bombina. Next base: position 1,265,454,612 of record NC_069501.1, on the reverse strand, counting down.
CTGCCCCACATGAACCATCAGATGTAGCTGACCCTGCACCTCAAGCACCAGCAGATGCAGTTGACCCTGCCCCACAAGCACCTAGAAGCCCTGCTGCTCAAGAGCCTGTGGATGCATTGTATTCTCCCCTGGGTGAGGAATACATTGTACTCCAGAGGAGGCTCATAACAAGCACCGAGAGCATACAAAGAGGCCAAGAGAGGTTCTTCAGGAACCATGAAAGGTTCATCAGGAGCCAAGAGAGGATACAACAATGTAGCATATAGCTACAGAGGGACATGGCAGCATCGTTAAGTGCAAGTGTTCAAAACCAGTCACAGATGATGTGAATTCTGTCTGATATGCAGATGCAAATGGACAATAGATGGAGGGAACAACATCAACTCTTGGGTGTGTTGGTTGAGCACTTTACACACCAGCAGGACACTTCCTCCAGCCTGTCATCTGTGGCCAGCACACCAGCAGAAACACCATAATCTTCTCAAACCAGAACAAGGAAATCCACTACAGTCACCTCAGCTCCCTCATCCAAGAAGCCAAAAAAATAAATAAATATTCTTATAGTTCACCATAAATCTTGTTATCTGTTATTTACCATATAATTGTCATCCACATCCATGTGAGGTGTGTTTTATTACACTAATATTGTTAAAACATATAATATGACCTGTGTGGAAATGGCAATGAAAACAGGTAATATTATAATGTTTATGACATATTCTTGTACTATAACTCACATCCACAATAGTTGTTTATGAAGGGTACATATAGTAATATTCACTTCTAATATGTAAATCAATCTATTTCGCATCCAATATAAATTGACACATGGGTATATATAATAGTGATGTTACTGATAGGGTGTGCATTATCAGGTGTTTTAAGGCTGCAGGTGAGAGGTTGTGGTGTCTGTGACTGGTTTGACACAATTGCAAAGAGGCGGCCTTCAAGAAGGTCTTAGAAATTATCATATCAACCATCTTAGGTTTAGCTTTTAACTAAGAATACCAAGAGAATAAAGCAAGTGTTAGAATTAAATTTGTAAGTAGTTTGAAATAACATGCCCTATTTGAAACAAGAAGGTTTTCTTTGGACTTGACTGTCCCTTTATATATTTTGGCATCATTGCCAAGCTATCGCCTTGATTTGGAGTTTTGTCGGTAAAAACTTGTGGGGCTAACGCTCCTTTTTTTTCCAGTGCACCCTTAAGACAACGCTGGTATTACGAGTTTTCTGAATGGATGTGTCAGCCTCAGAAAAGTGAGCGTTGAGCCAAATTTAGCTCCACTTCAACCCTCAATACCAACATTGCTTACGGTAGCGGTAAGCTGGATTTCCCCATAGGATACAATGGGGCTGAGCTGGCTGAAAAAAAACTTAACACCTACAAAAAAGCAGCGTTCAGCTCCTAACTCAGCCCCATTGTTTCCTATGGGGAAACACTTTCTAAGTCTACACCTAACACCCTAACATGAACCCGAGTCTAAACACCCCTAACCTTACACTTATTAACCCCTAATCTGCTGCCCCCGTTATCGCTGACACCTACATTATATTATTAACCCCTAATCTGCCGCTCTGGACACTGCCGCCACCTACATTATAGATATGAACCCCTAATCTGCTGTCCCTAACATCGCCGACACCTATATTATATTTATTAACCCCTAATCTGGTCCCCCCAACATCGCCGCCACATACCTACACTTATTAACCCCTAATCTGCCGACCGGACATCACCGCCACTATAATAAATGTATTAACCCCTAAACCGCCGCACTCCTGCCTCGCAAACACTATAATACATTTTATTAACCCCTAATCTGCCCTCCCTAACATCGCCGCCACCTACCTACAATTATTAACCCCTAATCTGCCGCCCCCAACGTCGCCGCTACAATAATAAAGTTATTAACCCCTAAACCTAAGTCTAACCCTAACACCCCCCTAACTTAAATATAATTTAAATAAATCTAAATAAATTTACTATAATTAAATAAATTATACCTATTTAAAACTAAATATTTACCTATAAAATAAACCCTAATATAGCTACAATATAACTAATAGTTACGTTGTAGCTATCGTAGGATTTATATTTATTTTACAGGCAACTTTGTATTTATTTTAACTAGGTACAATAGCTATTAAATAGTTAATAAATATTTAATAGCTACCTAGTTAAAATAATTACAAAATTACAGTAAAATAAATCCTAACCTAAGTTACAAATACACCTAACACTACACTATCAATAAATTAATTAAATAAATTACCTACAATTATCTAAACTAAAATACAATTAAATAAACTAAACTATAGTACAAAAAAACAAACACTAAATTACAAAAAATAAAAAAAAATTACAAGAATTTTAATCTAATTAAACCTAATCTAAGCCCACTAATAAAATAAAAAAGCCCCCCAAAATAATAAAATTCCCTACCCTATACTAAATTACAAAAGTAATCAGCTCTTTTACCAGCCCTTAAAAGGGCTTTTTGCGGGGCATTGCCCCAAAGTAATCAGCTCTTTTACCTTTAAAAAAAAAATACAAGACCCCCCCAACATTACAACCCACCACCCACACACCCCTACTCTAAAACCACCCGATCCCTACTCTAAAAGCACCCGATCCCCCCTTAAAAAAACCTAACACTACCCCATTGTAGATCACCCTACCTTGAGCCGTGTTCACCCAGCCGGGCACCACTGGTCATCCAATCTGTCCAGAAGTCTTCATCCGATGGGGCTGAAGAGGACATCCGGACAGGTAGAAGGCTTCATCCAAGCGGCATCTTCTATCTTCATCCATCCGGCGCTGAGTGGGTCCATCTTCAAGACATCCGACACGGAGCATCCTCTTCTTTCCACAGCTGACGACTGAATGAAGGTTCCTTTAAATGACGCCATCCAAGATGGCGTCCCTCAAATTCCAATTGGCTGATAGGATTCTATCAGCCAATCGGAATTAAGGTAGGAAAAATCCGATTCGTTGATGCTATCAGCCAATCGGATTGAAGTTCAATCCGATTGGCTGATTGGATCAGCCAATAGAATTGACCTCGCATTCACGCAAACAATTAAAAGCATATTTATGCAATATTCATATTTAATAAAGTGTTTAACTATGTATTTACAGTACATATTTCATATTCCAGTGTTCTGTATGTTCTGTACGTAGGGGAACATGTTCTATGTATTTATAAGTAGATATTCATATATACAATATATATATATAAACAAAGGTATAAGCTGGCGATAAAGTGCAATTGCTGTAAATAAAAAAAATAAAATTAATCAATATATATTGCTAAATAGATCTATGTATATATAGTATTAGCAACAACAGCAATATCAAAAATGCATACACAAAATCATAAATGCATCTAAAATTGATAAAACAATCCTGAAAAGTTCATAAAAGAAATGTAAAAATGTTCATAAAAATTAATGGAAAGTTCATATAAGTGATTTGCAATCAAAAGTATAGTAGAATCCATAAATAAACCACACCAGATGGTGATTCCGTCATGCCCTATTGGATGTGCACTTATTTCAGCAACCCTCAATCAATATGAGTTAAGGACAAGTACTGTATCGCTCCACCAATTCCCAGGGTATAAATAGTGATGTCTCTGGATATGAAGTCCTCAGCGTGTCTGGCCCCCTAACGTGAAGAGTATCTTCATAAATCAGGTCCGGTCCAAAACACTATCTCAAAGAACTGGGAGACAAGGGAGACACAAACCAGAGAAAACTAACGGCTAGATTTAGAGTTTTGTCGGTAACGACCCGCGTAGCTAACGCTGGCTTTTTTCTGGCCGCACCTTTTAAATACCTCTGGTATTGAGAGTTCACAGAATGGCTGCGTTAGGCTCCAAAAAGTGAGCGTACAGGCATATTTAACGCCACAGCAACTCTCGATACCAGAGTTGCTTACGGACGCGGCCAGCTTCAAAAACGTGCTCGTGCACGATTCCCCCATATAAAACAATGGGGCTGTTTGAGCTGAAAAAAAATCTAACACCTGCAAAAAAGCCGCGTTCAGCTCCTAACGCAGCCCCATTGTTTCCTATGGGGAAACACTTCCTATGTCTGCACCTAACACTCTAACATGTACCCCGAGTCTAAACACCTCTAACCTTACACTTATTAACCCCTAATCTGCCGCCCCTGCTATAGCTGACCCCTGCATATTATTATTAACCCCTAATCTGCCACTCCGTAAACCGCCGCTACTTACATTATCCCTATGTAACCCTAATCTGCTGCCCCTAACACCGCCGACCCCTATATTATATTTATTAACCCCTAATCTGCCCCCCACAACGTCGCCTCCACCTGCCTACACATATTAACCCCTAATCTGCCGAGCGGACCGCACCGCGATTATTATAAAGTTATTAACCCCTAATCCGCCTCACTAACCCTATAATAAATAGTATTAACCCCTAATCTGACCTCCCTAACATCGCCGACACCTAACTTCAAACATTAACCCCTAATCTGCCGACTGGAGCTCACCGCTATTCTAATAAATATATTAACCCCTAAAGCTAAGTCTAACCCTAACACTAACACCCCCCTAAATTAAATATAATTTAAATCTAACGAAATTAATTAACTCTTATTAAATAAATTATTCCTATTTAAAGCTAAATACTTACCTGTAAAATAAATCCTAATATAGCTACAATATAAATTATAATTATATTATAGTTATTTTAGGATTTATATTTACTTTACAGGTAACTTTGTATTTATTTTAACCAGGTACAATAGCTATTAAATAGTTAAGAACTATTTAATAGCTAAAATAGTTAAAATAATTACAAATTTACCTGTAAAATAAATCCTAACCTAAGTTACAATTAAACCTAACACTACACTATCAATAAATAAATTAAATAAAATACCTACAATTACCTACAATTAAACCTAACACTACACTATCAATAAATGAATTAAATACAATATCTACAAATAAATACAATTAAATAAACTAACTAAAGTACAAAAAATAAAAAAGAACTAAGTTACAAAAAATAAAAAAATATTTACAAACATTAGAAAAATATTACAACAATTTTAAACTAATTACACCTACTCTAAGCCCCCTAATAAAATAACAAAGCCCCCCAAAATAAAAAAATGCCCTACCCTATTCTAAATTACAAAAGTTCAAAGCTCTTTTACCTTACCAGCCCTGAACAGGGCCCTTTGCGGGGCATGCCCCAAGAAATTCAGCTCTTTTGCCTGTAAAAAAACACATACAATACCCCCCCCAACATTACAACCCACCACCCACATACCCCTAATCTAACCCAAACCCCCCTTAAATAAACCTAACACTAAGCCCCTGAAGATCTTCCTACCTTATCTTCACCTCACCGGGTATCACACCGATCCGTCCTGGCTCCGATATCTTCATCCAACCCAAGCAGGGGCTAGACATCCATCATCCGACGGCTGAAGAAGTCCAGAAGAGGGTCCAAAGTCTTCATCCTATCTGGGAAGAAGAGTAGATCCGGACCGGCAACCATCTTCTTCCAAGCGGCATCTTCTATCTTCATCCGATGAGGACCGGCTCCATCGTGAAGACCTCCAGCGCGGACCCATCTTCTTCCGACGACGTCCAACTGAAGAATGATGGTTCCTTTAAGGGACGTCATCCAAGATGGCGTCCCTCGAATTCCGATTGTCTGATAGGATTCTATCAGCCAATCGGAATTAAGGTAGGAAAATTCTGATTGGCTGATGGAATCAGCCAATCAGAATCAAGTTCAATCCGATTGGCTGATCCGATCAGCCAATCAGATTGAGCTCGCATTCTATTGGCTGTTCCGATCAGTCGGAAGAAGATGGGTCCGCGCTGGAGGTCTTCACAATGGAGCCGGTCCTCATCGGATGAAGATAGAAGATGCCGCTTGGAAGAAGATGGTTGCCGGTCCGGATCTACTCTTCTTCCCGGATAGGATGAAAACTTTGGACCCTCTTCTGGACTTCTTCAGCCATCGGATGATGGATGTCTAGCCCCCGCTTGGGTTGGATGAAGATATCGGAGCCAGGACGGATCGGTATGATACCCGGTGAGGTGAAGACAAGGTAGGAAGATCTTCAGGGGCTTAGTGTTAGGTTTATTTAAGGGGGGTTTGGGTTAGATTAGGGGTATGTGGGTGGTGGGTTGTAATGTTGGGGGGGGTATTGTATGTGTTTTTTTACAGGCAAAAGAGCTGAATTTCTTGGGGCATGCCCCGCAAAGGGCTCTGTTCAGGGCTGGTAAGGTAAAAGAGCTTTGAACTTTTGTAATTTAGAATAGGGTAGGGCATTTTTTTATTTTGGGGGGCTTTGTTATTTTATTTAGGGGCTTAGAGTAGGTGTAATTAGTTTAAAATTGTTGTAATATTTTTCTAATGTTTGTAAATATTTTTTTATTTTTTGTAACTTAGTTATTTTTTATTTTTTGTACTTTAGTTAGTTTATTTAATTGTATTTATTTGTAGATATTGTATTTAATTCATTTATTGATAGTGTAGTGTTAGGTTTAATTGTAGGTAATTGTAGGTATTTTATTTAATTTATTTATTGATAGTGTAGTGTTAGGTTTAATTGTAACTTAGGTTAGGATTTATTTTACAGGTAAATTTGTAATTATTTTAACTATTTTAGCTATTAAATAGTTCTTAACTATTTAATAGCTATTGTACCTGGTTAAAATAAATACAAAGTTACCTGTAAAATAAATATAAATCCTAAAATAGCTATAATATAATTATAATTTATATTGTAGCTATATTAGGGTTTATTTTACAGGTAAGTATTTAGCTTTAAATATGAATAATTTATTTAATAAGAGTTAATTAATTTCGTTAGATTTAAATTATATTTAATTTAGGGGGGTGTTAGGGTTAGGGTTAGACTTAGCTTTAGGGGTTAATCCATTTATTACAGTAGCGGCAAGATTCGGTCAGCAGATTAGGGGTTAATAATTGAAGTTAGGTGTCGGCGATGTTAGGGAGGGCAGATTAGGGGTTAATACTATTTATTATAGGGTTATTGAGGCGGGAGTGAGGTGGATTAGGGGTTAATAACTTTATTATAGTAGCGGTGCGGTCCGCTCGGCAGATTAGGGGTTAATAAGTGTAGGCAGGTGGAGGCGACGTTGAGGGGGGCAGGTTAGGGGTTAATAAATATAATATAGTGGTCGGCGGTGTTAGGGGCAGCAGATTAGGGGTACATAAGTATAACGTAGGTGGCGGTCGGCAGATTAGGGGTTAATTATTGTAGGTAGCTGGCGGCAACGTTGTGGGGGCAGGTTAGGGGTTAATAAATATAATATAGTGGTCGGCGGTGTTAGGGGCAGCAGATTAGGGGTACATAAGTATAACGTAGGTGGCGGTCAGCAGATTAGGGGTTAAAAATATTTAATCGAGTGGCGGCGATGTCGGGGGACCTCGGTTTAGGGGTACATAGGTAGTTTATGGGTGTTAGTGTACTTTAGAGCACAGTAGTTAAGAGCTTTATGAACCAGCGTTAGCCCAGAAAGCTCTTAACTACTGACTTTTTTCTGCGGCTGGAGTTTTGTCGTTAGAATTCTAACGCTCACTTCAGACACGACTCTAAATACCGGAGTTAGAAAGAACCCATTGAAAAGATAGGATACGCAATTGACGTAAGGGGATCTGCGGTATGGAAAAGTTGCGGCTGAAAAGTGAGCGTTAGACCCTTTCCTGACTGACTTCAAATACCGGCGGTAGCCTAAAACCAGCGTTAGGAGCCTCTAACGCTGGTTTTCACGGCTACCGCCAAACTCTAAATCTAGGCCTAATAGTGTTATTCCGTTTATTAAGTATATAAAAAGATAAAAAGAGGAGGGTTATTCAACTAACATTTGGTAACCTCAATACTATGAGGGATCAAAAAAACATAAAACGATAATCTCCTCACAAAGAACAATGTACTGAATACAAGTACTTAAACACGACTTCCAAAAAGACACCCAATCTGGGAAAAGCAATAAGCCTCAATCACCTAACGCGTTTCCAAGGGTTTAAATGATTCTAACTCCCTTCTTCATCAGAGGTATACTTACAGCATCCATCGCCGCCATTTAAATATAGATGCTGGAGGCGCCGATACAGAACACACAGTGGTGGAATGAGCTCTAGCGAGTTTTGAGAGTGTGACGCGCTTATGTATAATACGTGAAATCCTAGGAACCAGCTTGGTTACAAGTGGATACAGATGCCGTACATTTACAAGACCCGCTCTATTTGGCTGTCAAATAAATTGTGTCACACTGTCAGCACCCTGCAGGGCTGAAATATCAAAAACAAAGAAGCCCATCAGATTTGCAATAATAGTTATATATTCATAAGATATTTAGAAAACCCCGTGATGAAAATAATTGATACAAAATAAATCAATAAATAAAGCAGATGAATACAATACCAATATACAATCTATCTAAAGAATTAATAAATAATGATATTGAAGATAAATAATCATTTATAAAAGCACAATATAAAAGAGGTCCCCTGGGATTACACAAGCATCTCATATCGTAATTAAGGTTTAAATTAATGACCCGTATATGGAGATAATATATGTATAAGTATAATGCTATCAGAACCAAAAGAGGAGGGGACAAGAACATGTACAATATGTGTATAATACGGATAATCAACAATTTCTACAAAAAAGCAGCAACATCTATGTCCTTATTTAGACAAAAGGAAACCAAACTATTGAACGCATGTATCCAAAAGGTTTCCCTCTGTCTAAGAAGGATTTCCCTACTTTCCTCTCTACTTATAGGTAGTGATGTCGCAAACTTAAAATTTTCCGTTCGCGAACGGCGAACGCGAACTTCCGCAAATGTTCGCGAATGGGCGAACCGGGCGAACCGCCATTGACTTCAATAGGCAGGCAAATTTTAAAACCCACAGGGACTCTTTCTGGCCACAATAGTGATGGAAAAGTTGTTTCAAGGGTACTAACACCTGGACTGTGGCATGCCGGAGGGGAATCCATGGCAAAACTCTCACGTAAAATTACATAGTTGATGCAGAGTCTGGTTTGAATCCATAAAGGGCAGAAATCACGTAACATTCCTAAATTGTTTGGAATAACGTGCTTTAAAACATCAGGTATGATGTTGTATCGATCAGGTAGTGTAAGGTTTACGCCCGCTTCACAGTGACAGACCAAACTCCCCATTTAACGCACCGCAAAAACCGCAAACAGTCCATTTGCACAACCGAAAACTTCCCATTTGTACAAGGTTGGATACCAAGCTAGCCATGTCCCCCATCCCTTGTCCTCACTGATGTCATTGAAGGTCTCTTCTTCCACCCAGCCACGTACAACACCAAGGGTCCCCGAAAGGTGACAACAACCCCCTGGGACGCCTGCTGTGTTTGGTCTTCCACCTCTTCAAAGCCACCTTCCTCTTCTGACTCCTCTTCTTCAGACTCAACTCTCTGCGTTGCCTCTCTCTGTGTTATTATAAGGTGTGTTAAGTAGTACTATTCCTATCAGTTTAATCCCTGTTATGTCCCCTATCAGGGGACGTGTATATGGCATGGATTTTAGGAACCGGGAGATGGAAAAAGATGCTTGGTCAGTCCTCCTACTTCAAATTTGGGGCACTGCGCGTGCAATTGTGGCCAGACTTTTAGCCGACGGACATTTGACAGACGGACATTTGGCTGACAGTCATTTGGCCAACGGACATTTGGCCGAAACACAAGTGGCTGTCAGATAACAGTCCGGCCACGAGATAGATAGATTTGATAGATAGATAGATAGATAGATACATAGATTAGATAGCTAGATCAATAGATGCAATAGATAGATTTGATAGATATGATAGATAGATTTGATAGATACATAGATAGATTTGATAGATAGATAATTTCCCAGACAGAGAATTAAAAGACAAGTGGTTCGAGACCCATGGTAAGGTTCCCAGAGGCAGTTGCGGCTTTTTTTGTTTTAAATGTACACTTACACTACTATTAAACAAGATATGTGTGGTGCCATTGGGCAAGTGGGCACAGTATACGCTGTGAGCCTGACACAAAAAAGCAGACTGATGTTTCACAGTCCAAAAATTTTTTTTTTTTTTTTTTTTTTTAAATGTACACTTACACTACTATTAAACAAGATATGAGTGGTGGCACTGGGCAAGTGGGCACAGTATACGCTGTGAGCCTGGCACACACACTAGCAGGCAGGCAACTGCAATTAGATTACACAAGCAGACTGATGTTTCACAGTCAAAAAAGTTTTTTTTTTTTTTAATTTACAATACTGTTACACCAGATATGAGTGGTGGCACTGGGCAAGTGGGCACAGTATACGCTGTGAGCCTGGCACACACGCTGGCAGGCAGGCAACTGCAATTAGATTACACAAGCAGACTGATGTTTCACAGTCAAAAAAGTTTTTGTTTTTTTAAATTTACACTACTGTTACACCAGATATGTATGCAAAACAATGGAACCTGGCTAACAGAAAGCAGACTTCACAAATCTTCACCAACCTCTCGGTCCAGGGACATCCAAAAAGGGAGAACACACACCGGTCAGTAAACTTAAAAAAAGGATCTTTATTGGAGTGTATAAAAACAAAGTTGGAGACAAGGCTCCATTAAACAGGAAAAAAGGCTACAGCGTGACTGACTGCAGACATGTTTCGCGTGTGTCCACACGCTTGTTCACTGTTGTCTGTCAGCTGTACAATTTGCCTCTATTTAAAGAGGCCTGTCTCAATTAAAATCAAATTTGCAGCTAACCCTTTCCTTTCTAATTTAATTGATGGTACACGAAATCAGATGAAAAACAAAGTCAGTTACTAAGATCATATACATATTAATAGTTAACACTGGAAAGACTAAGGAACTCTGTGTAAATTGATATTTTATGTTTCAAATTTTATGAGATGAAAAAACTCTTTATATTTTCTACAGATATACCTTATTGATGGTTTATTACTTAGATTATTAAATAAATAAATTAACATCGCTCTCCTTATTGATACCATTAGGGTGACTGGTTTTTAATTCAAAAATCCACTTGGCTTCTCTGAAATTGAGTCTATATTCTCTATCTCCCACTCTTTTATGTTTCAATATGTAATCAATTGCCTGTATGCAAAGCAATGAGGCATCCCCCTGATGCATGTTTTTAAAGTGTCTTGAGACAGGTGTATCCCTATCTGGGTCCTCAATGTCTCTTATATGTTCTAGAGCCCTATCTTTGACACAACGTTTTGTTCTACCAACGTATTGGATCTGGCACCCCCTACAGGTCAAGAGATATATGACATGTGTTGATTTGCAATTTAGATTAAATTTAATGTCATATTCACGACCTGTTACTGTAGATTTAAATTGTGTTCCCTCTTTTACATAGTCGCATGTTTTGCATCTCTGTGCTTTGCATTTAAAAAACCCTAATCTATTAGGTAACCATGTTTTCTTATGTACAAGGGGTAAGTCAGACGGGGCTACCATATTTCCAATGGTGAGACCCTTTCTTGATACAAATTTGCAACCTTCTCTTGTGATCTCTTCTAAACCTGAGTCTACAGCTAAAATAGGTAAACTTTCCTTTATAATGCTGCAAATTTTATTAAACTCCAGACTGTAGGGGGTGCTAAAGACAATTTTATTTTTTGTAGTTTTTTCCTTTTTATATTTGTCTCCATACTGGTTTTTGTATTTTAAAAGATTTTCCCTAGGTATTCTGTCTACCTCCTCTTTTGTTCTTTTTAATAGTGACTCTGGATACCCTCTTTCTAATAATCTATTTTCCAAGATTTTGCATTGAGTATCATAGTTTTGTTCATTAGAACATATTCGTCTAGTTCTCAGGAACTGACCTTTTGGAATTGCCTTCTTGATGTGTCCAGGGTGACACGATTTATAATTTAAAATTGTATTGCCACCTGTGGGTTTCCTATATACTGTAGTATTTATTACATTTACTTCTGGATCCACCACCAACTCCAAATCCAAAAATTTGATGGTGGTCTTGTTATACTCAGCTGTAAATTTTAAATTCATATCATTGGAGTTGTTATTCCCAATGAAATTTTGTATGGATGTTTCATCTCCATTCCACACCACCAACAAGTCGTCAATGTACCTTCCATAGTATACAAAGTGTTCCTTGAGGGGATTGCCATCTCCATAGACGTGGCAGGCCTCCCACCAACCCATAAACAGGTTGGCATAGGAGGGGGCAAATTTAGCCCCCATGGCAGTGCCACGCCTCTGGAGATAGCAGTCCCCCTCAAAGATGAAAAAATTGTGTTGAAGCAAAAATTCTATAGCAGTAAGTAAAAAATAAATAATATCCTTGCTATAATTAGAAAAATTATTCAAAAAGTAAGATACTGCCGTCAGACCTAGGTGGTGTGGAATGGAGGTGTACAAGGATGTAACATCAATTGTAAGAAACCTATAGGATTTCTGCCACTCAATTTGATTGACTTTATTTAATATCTGGGTTGAGTCTCTGATATAGCTCATTAATGTCCCCACTAATGGTTGCAGGTAACAATCAACCAATTCGGATAATGGTTCCAGAAGGGAGCCCACCCCCGATATGATGGGTCTGCCGGGGGGATTTAAGTTGTCCTTATGTAATTTAGGAACAAAATAGAAAATGGGCGTGAGTGGGGTAGGTGGAAGTAAAGTGTCAAAATAAGTTTCCCTGAATGCACCAGCTTGTTTGCCTAGTTGTAAAATATCTTCCAATTTAGCTCTAAATTTTTGTGTTGGATTAAAGGTTAATTTGGTATAGATTTCTGGGTCATTTAATGGTCTTAAGGCTTCTGAGATGTAGTACCCACGATCCATGACCACTACATTCCCACCTTTGTCTGATTCCTTAATCACTATATCATGATTACATTTTAGTTTATTTAAAGCTCCTTTCTGTGTCAGTGTGAGATTATGTGAATATTGGCTTTTTGACAATTTTTGGGGGGTCAGATATTCAGACAACTTTATTCATTTTTGTTCCACTGTACGCTGGAATATATCTATGCTTTTGCTTCTACTATTTACAGGATAGAAAATGCTTTTCTGCATGCTTGGTTTAAAAGTTAGTACCGTGTCTGTGGTCTCTATATCAGAGTTAGTATCAAGTAACATTGTCATGTCCATAACCAGACATTGTTCATTAAACGTTAATATATCCTTTTCCAAATTCTGTATTGGTGATGTTATATGATCGGTCTGTTCAGCACCATCTATGGACCCAGAGAAATGTTGTTTCAGGGTCAATTTCCTAACAAATTTGTTAACATCATGGATGGTGCTGAACAGATCGAAGTGGGCCGTGGGGGTAAAACTAAGCCCTAAACTTAGAACTTCCTTTTCAATATCTTTTAGTTCATACTTAGAGATGTTGACTACATTTTTCATATGTATTTCCTTGATTGTGTGCGAGCCTGATACCTGGTTTTCCCTGTCTTTATGTTTCCCTCTCCCCCTACTGCCCCTCCTTGTTTTTTTCTTTTTGTCTTGGTGTCTATGCGCACTTCGTTTTTTGACATAGTGTCTTCTACCTGTAGGGGTACATCTAGTGCTGATATTGCTGTTATTTAAATAGGGTCTTCATTGGAGTCGTGGTCTGAGGAATCCACATCATAATCAGTTTCTGCAAAGTGCACTTTTTTTTGCATTTTTCTTAGGCTGTATATCTGCCTTATTTTTATTAAACTGATTCACATGACGTGCATTCCTCCCTGTACTTTGCCACCTATAAACTTTATTGAATTTGTAGTCCCTTTTATCCCTAGACAATTTTTGCTTTTTAAACTCCCATAGCTCTTTTGTGAATTTGGTCATATTCTCCTCAAATTTTTTATCATATGAGGGAAACTCCTTATCTGTCTGGAATTTTTGCAAATCCAATTGTACAGTCTTAATGTATTTAATATAGTCCAATCTTTGCTGTTTTTTCAATGTTATTATTAGTTCCATTAGGGCAAAGGAGCAGTCATCTAAGATTTTATTCCACTTTTGTATAAAGTCCATATCAGTCACTAGAAAGGAAGGAATTTTTTTAATTCTCAGCCCTCTTGGTATTCTTTTCTGTTTCAGATACAATAAAAAAGGTTTTTATATCCAATTCCAGCTTGATGTCTTTACGTCTCAATTCATCAATTTGAAAAAAGAGTCCATCTAATGTATTATTATTTTCTTGTAGTATGTCATCCACATCCTCATCGTATGTGTCTATGGAGGCTGCAAGATCCTTAAGTACAAAGGCATCTGTATGATCTGTAGGTTCTGACATTGTAAATCTTTTTTGTGTATCACACTCCAAATGTTTGAAAATTTAAGACACACTACACCTGTTACCACTTCCAGGGATCCGTGCCTTCAGGCTGCGTTCGCTTCAGCGTAGGCACGTGTCCTTTGTCCGGTGATGCTTCCTGGAGCTCTGGTCCTAACGCCTCCGCTTCCGGCGTATACTTGTGACGTGTATGCAAAACAATGGAACCTGGCTAACAGAAAGCAGACTTCACAAATCTTCACCAACCTCTCGGTCCAGGGACATCCAAAAAGGGAGAACACACACCGGTCAGTAAACTTAAAAACAGGATCTTTATTGGAGTGTATAAAAACAAAGTTGGAGACAAGGCTCATTTAAAATCAAATTTGCAGTTAACCCTTTCCTTTCTAATTTAATTTATGGTACACGAAATCAGATGAAAAACAAAGTCAGTTACTAAGATCATATACATATTAATAGTTAACACTGGAAAGAATAAGGGACTCTGTGTAAATTGATATTTTATGTTTCAAATTTTATGAGATGAAAAAACTCTTTATATTTTCTACAGATATGAGTGGTGGCACTGGGCAAGTGGGCACAGTATACGCTGTGAGCCTGGCACACACGCTGGCAGGCAGGCAACTGCAATTAGATCACACAAGCAGACTGATGTTTCACAGTCAAAAAAGTTTTTTGTTTTTTTAATTTACACTAAGGTTACAACAGATATGCGTGGTGGCACTGGGCAAGTAAGCACAGTATACGCTGTGAGCCTGGCACACACGCTGGCAGGCAGGCAACTGCAATTAGATTGCACTAGCAGACTAATGTTTCACAGTCAAAAAATATATATTTTTTAAATTTACACTACTGTTACACCAGATATGAGTGGTGGCACTGGGCAAGTGGGCCTGGCACACACGCTGGCAGGCAGGCAGGCAACTGCAATTAGATTACACAAGCAGACTGATGTTTCACAGTCAAAAAAGTTTTTTTTTTTTAAATTTACACTACTGTTACACCAGATATGAGTGGTGGCACTGGGCAAGTGGGCCTGGCACACACGCTGGCAGGCAGGCAACTGCAATTAGATTACACAAGCAGACTGATGTTTCACAGTCAAAAAAGTTTTTTTTTTTTTTTTAATTTACACTACTGTTACACCAGATATGAGTGGTGGCACTGGGCAAGTAAGCACAGTATACGCTGTGAGCCTGGCACACATGCTGGCAGGCAGGCAACTGCATTTAGATTACACAAGCAGACTGATGTTTCACAGTCAAAAAAGTTTTTTTTTTTTAATTTACACTACTGTTACACCAGATATGAGTGGTGGCACTGGGAAAGTGGGCCTGGCACACACGCTGGCAGGCAGGCAACTGCAATTAGATTACACTAGCAGACTGATGTTTCACAGTCAAAAAAGTTTTTTTTTTTTTTTTAATTTACACTACTGTTACACCAGATATGAGTGGTGGCACTGGGCAAGTAAGCACAGTATACGCTGTGAGCCTGGCACACATGCTGGCAGGCAGGCAACTGCATTTAGATTACACAAGCAGACTGATGTTTCACAGTCAAAAAAGTTTTTTTTTTTAATTTACACTACTGTTACACCAGATTTGAGTGGTGGCACTGGGCAAGTGGCTTGGCAGGCAGGTAACTGCAATTAGATTACACAGGGGAAAAAAAAAAACAGACTGATGTTCTAGCCCTAAAAAGGGCTTTTTGGGGTGCTGTCCTTACAGCAGAGATCAGATGAGTCATTCAGGATTGTAGTGGACACTGAATACACTAGCCTAGCTATCAATTTCCCTATTAAATCAGCAGCAGCTACACTGTCCCTCCTCTCCCTAAGAATGCAGCTTCCGAATGAATCTAAAATGGCTGCTGTCCAGGAGCTGGGAGGGTCTGGGAGGGAGGTTCTGCTGCCGATTGGCTGGAATGTGTCTGAAGACTGTGAGATACAGGGTAAAAGTTTACGTAATGATGACGAATAGGGGGCAGATCGAACATCGCATATGTTCGCCCACCGTTGCGAACGCGAACAAGCTATGTTCGCCGGGAACTATTTGCTGGCAATTCGCGACATCACTACTTATAGGGGCCCATTTATCAAGCTCTGAACAGAGCTTGTGGGCCCATGTTTCTGGCGAGTCTTCTAAAGACCGCTGCTCTATAACCCTGTCCGCCTGCTCTGATGAGGCAGACAGGAATCACTGGAATTCAATACGATCGAGTATGATCGGGTTGATTGACACCTCCCTGCTGGCAGCCAATAGGCCGCGAGTCTGCAGCGGGCGGCATTGCACCAGCAGCTCTTGTGAGCTGCTTTTGCAATGTTATATGCGGAGAGCGTATTGCTCTCCGCATTCAGCGAGGTCTTGCGGACCTCACCCCCCCAGTCTTTACCTTCTCTAAAATAGTAACGCTTAGACACTCTGGCCTAGATTTAGAGTTCGGCGGTAGCCGTGAAAACCAGCGTTAGAAGCTCCTAACGCTGGTTTTGGCCGCCCGCTGGTATTTGGAGTCAGTGATTAAAGGGTCTAACGCTCACTTTTCAGCCGCGACTTTTCCATACCGCAGATCCCCTTACGTCAATTGCGCATCCTATCTTTTCAATGGGATCTTTCTAACGCTGGTATTTAGAGTCGTTTCTGAAGTGAGCGTTAGAGCTCTAACGACAAAACTCCAGCCGCCTGAAAATAGCAGGAGTTAAGAGCTTTCTGGGCTAACGCCGGTTCATAAAGTTCTTAACTACTGTACCCTAAAGTACACTAACACCCATAAACTACCTATGTACCCCTAAACCGAGCTCCCCCCACATCGCCGCCACTCGATTAAAAATTTTTAACCCCTAATCTGCCGACCGCCACCTACGTTATACTTATGTACCCCTACAATAATTAACCCCTAATCTTCCGACCGCAAAGCGCCACCACCTACGTTATCCTTATGTACCCCTAATCTGCTGCCCCTAACACCACCGACCCCTATATTATATTTATTAACCCCTAATCTGCCCCCCTCAACGTCGCAGACACCTGCCTACACTTATTAACCCCTAATCTGCCGAGCGGACCTGAGCGCTACTATAATAAATGGATTAACCACTAAAGCTAAGTCTAACCCTAACACTAACACCCCCCTAAGTTAAATATAATTTAAATCTAACGAAATAAATTAACTCTTATTAAATAAATTATTCCTATTTAAAGCTAAATACTTACCTGTAAAATAAATCCTAATATAGCTACAATATAAATTATAATTATATTATAGCTATTTTAGGATTAATATTTATTTTACAGGTAACTTTGTATTTATTTTAACCAGGTACAATAGCTATTAAATAGTTAAGAACTATTTAATAGCTAAAATAGTTAAAATAATACAAAATTACCTGTAAAATAAATCCTAACCTAAGATATAATTAAACCTAACACTACCCTATCAATAAATTAATTAAATAAACTACCTACAATTACCTACAATTAACCTAACACTACACTATCAATACATTAATTAAACACAATTCCTACAAATAAATACAATTAAATAAAGTAGCTAAAGTACAAAAAATAAAAAAGAACTAAGTTACAAAAAATAAAAAAATATTTACAAACATAAGAAAATTATTACAACAATTTTAAACTAATTACACCTACTCTAAGCCCCCTAATAAAATAACAAAGCCCCCCAAAATAATAAATGCCCTACCCTATTCTAAATTAAAAAAGTTAAAAGCTCTTTTACCTTATCAGCCCTGAACAGGGCCCTTTGCGGGGCATGCCCCAAGAATTTCAGCTCTTTTGCCTGTAAAAAAAACACATACAATACCCCCCCCCAACATTACAACCCACCACCCACATACCCCTAATCTAACCCAAACCCCCCTTAAATAAACCTAACACTAAGCCCCTGAAGATCTTCCTACCTTTTCTTCACCATCCAGGTATCACCGATCCGTCCTGGCTCCAACATCTTCATCCAACCCAAGCGGGGGTTGGCGATCCATCATCCGGTGGCTGAAGAGGTCCAGAAGAGGCTCCAAAGTCTTCCTCCTATCCGGCAAGAAGAGGACATCCGGACCGGCAAACATCTTCTCCAAGCGGCATCTTCAATCTTCTTCCATCCGGTGCGGAGCGGGTCCATCTTGAAGCAGGCGACGCGGATCCATCCTCTTCTTCCGTTGTCTCCCGATGAATGACGGTTCCTTTAAGGGACGTCATCCAAGATGGCGTCCCTCGAATTCCGATTGGCTGATAGGATTCTATCAGCCAATCGGAATTAAGGTAGGAATTTTCTGATTGGCTGATGGAATCAGCCAATCAGAATCAAGTTCAATCCGATTGGCTGATCCAATCAGCCAATCAGATTGAGCTTGCATTCTATTGGCTGTTCTGTCTTTAGACCGCTGCTTCATAACTGCTGTTTCTGGCGAGTCTTCAGACTCGCCAGAAACACGACCCTTCAAGCTCCACTCGGAGCTTGATAAATGGGCCTCTAGGGGTTAATCTTCCCTTTATTGGGAAGTTTTTCCTCTTTGGGCTAATTTTGTTGAAATACTTTATTAGTATGTGTGTGGGGCTTATGTTTTATACAGGGATTTATGTATAAACTTAAAATTTGGCAATTGGTTTTCTTTGCTTGCTTAGCTAGAACAGGCTAACTGACAGACTGCTCGAGCATTTGTGTAAATTTAGCTCCGGTATTGTAGGCAGAGGAAAACGCACGCCTTTTAATTGCTGCATAGTTTCCTCTCTCTGCCGGTCAAGTGACTTCTCTCTACTGTCAGATATTCACAGAGCGGCATCATTGTATTTCAATCTCTTCAGTGTCGATCTACTATACAAACGTTTTAGAGACTTCTGGCAGCCAAATTGTGCATAAGTGTTACGGTAAGACACCTTAGCCTGTATGAGATGTAGGGGGCCTGATTTGTTTATTATTTTAAATAATTTTTTCATAAAGTTAAGTGGCTGTGGTATTAAAAATTCTTAAAGTGACAGTGTATTTAAAAAATTTCTACAATTTGGGGAATTTTTTATTTAGTATTTTGGACATAGAAGACTCTGTGGCCTCTAGTTATCAAGCTCCGTATTTACCTGCATTCGCCGGCCCAATACGCTCGCCTAAGCTCGCCTAACATCACCGCCGCAGACCTGAATATGTTCGCCAAAGTTATCAAGAAAGCTGTGAAGAAGCCGCGCACCACGTACGGAGCGATGAGCAGCGGACTGTTGTTAACTGACAGTCATCGATCTCGCTGCTAGGCTTCTTTGCAGCTTTCTTGCTAGTCACTAAGCACCCACACTATACTATACTGTTATACCCCCTAAACCGCCTCACCCGGATCCCCCCGCACCTAAATAAACTTATTAACCCCTAAACCTCCGCTCCTGGACCCCTCCGCAACTATAAAAAATAAATTAACCCCTAAACCGCCGCTACTGGACCCCGCCGCCACTATAATAAATATATGAACCCCTAAACCGCCACTCCCGGACCCTGCCGCCACCTACATTTTACCTATTAACCCCTAATATTCCACCCCCTATACCGCCGCCACTTACATAAAGTTATTAACCCCTATCCTGCCGATCCCGGACCCTGCCGCAAATAAATTAATTGTTTAACCCCTAAACCACCGCACCCGGAGCCCTCCCCCACCTACATTACATTTATTAACCCCAATCCTGCCTCCCACAACGCCGCCACCTACATTACATTGATTAACCCCTAATCTACCTCCCCTTAACCGCCGCCACTATATTAAAAAAATTAACCCCTAAACCTAAGTCTAACCCTAACCCTAACACCCCCCTAACTTAAATATTATTTAAATTAATCTAAATAAATATTCCTATAATTAAATAAATAATTCCTATTTAAAACTAAATACCTATAAAATAAACCCTAAGCTAGCTACAATATAACTAATAGTTTCATTGTAGCTAGCTTAGGGTTTATTTTTATTTTACAGGCAACTTTGTAATTATTTTAACTAGGTAGAATAGTTATTAAATAGTTATTAACTATTTAATAGCTACCTAGTTAAAATAACTACAAAATTACCTGTAAATAAATCCTAACCTAAGTTACAATTACACCTAACACTACACTATCATTAAATAAATTAAATTAATTAACTACAATTACCTAACATTAAATAAAATTAACTAAAAATAACTAAAGTAAAAAAAAAACCCTCTAAATTACAGAAAATAAAAAATTACAAGAAATTTAAACTAATTACACCTAATCTAAGCCCCCTAATAAAATAAAAAAGCCCCCCAAAATAATAAAATTCCCTACTCTAAACTAAATTACAAATATACCTTAAAAGGGCCTTTTGCGGGGCATTGCCCCAAAGTAATCAGCTCTGAAAAAAAAATGAAATACAACCCCCCCAACATTAAAACCCACCACCCACACACCCCTACTCTAAAACTCACCCAATCCCCCCTTAAAAAAACCTAACACTAACCCCTTGAAGATCACCATATCCGGAAAGAAATACATTTATCAGGTAAGAATAAATTTTGTTTTTTACCTTTCAGGTCAGATCCACAACTTTACCGTCACTACTTGGCTGTTATTTTTGCAATAGAAGAGATTAATAAAAGGAATGACATTTTACCCAACATCACTTTAGGATATGAGATTTATAACCCAATAAACAGTGGTTTTGCAGCATTAGACGGTACCATGGCTATATTATCTGGTGGATCTAAATCTATCCCAAACTACTCGTGTGTACGGAGAGGATTCCTGGCTGGTTTTATTGGAAGTCTGGGAAATGAAAACACCTACTTAATGTCTCTACTCACAGGGCAGTACCAATACCCACAGGTATAAATAGTTATATAAACTAAAATCCTGGGTGAGATTGTTCTTAAGTTTCTCATTGTTATTATTTAAAGGGATATTAAAGACTTTTTTCTTTCATGTTTCAGATAGAGTAGAGGTTTTCAAAATCTTGCACATTGGGCCCCCTCTTTGGCAAAAACACTCAAGTTGAGCCACCCCCTCCATGCGCAAGCGCATGCACATGCACACATGCACAAGCATACACACACACACAAGTACACACGCACAAGCACACACACGCACAAGCACAAACATACATGCACAAGCATAAACACACAAGCACAATCACACACACACACACACATGCACAAGCACACATGCACAAGCACACACACACATGCACAAGCACACACACATGCACAATCACACACATGCATGCACAATCACACATACACATGCACAATCACACACACACACACAAGCACACACACATGCACAATCACACACACACAGGGGCAGAACTACAGGGGTGCAGAGGTCGCAACTGCGAATGGGCCCCCCAAGGGTGGGGCCCCAGCTTCAAAAAATAAAAAATGTTTTTTTCCCCCAATAAATAATGTTGACCTGCCACTGACTGCACTGATATCATGTGAATGTGATGTTATTCTTCACTAGTATATCTGTCCCTTTCTACAGGGGTTAGTGTTTCTATTTTAACCCTTGGTGTTTATGTGTGTGTGTATGTGACTATGTGTATATTTATGCATGTATGTGTGTGTGTATGTGTGTATGTGACTGTGTTTGTATTTATGCATGTATGTGTGTGTATGTATGTATGTATGCATGTATGTGACTGTGTGTGTATTTATGCATGTATGTGTGTGTATGTGTGTATGTGACTGTGTTTGTATTTATGCATGTATGTGTATGTATGTATGTATGTATGTGACTGTGTCTGTATTTATGCATGTATGTGTGTGTATGTATGTGACTGTGCGTGTATTTATGCATGTGTGTGTGTGTGTGTATGTATGTGACTGTGTTTGTATTTATGCATGTATGTGTGTGTATGTATGTATATATGTGACTGTGTGTGTATTTATGCATGTATGTGTGTGTATGTGTGTATGTTTGTATGTGACTGTGTGTGTATGTATGCATGTATGTGTGTGTATGTATGTATATATGTGACTGTGTGTGTACTTATGCATGTGTGTGTGTGTATGTATGTATGTATGCATGTGACTGTGTTTGTATTTATGCATGTATGTGTGTGTATGTATGTATATATGTGACTGTGTGTGTATTTATGCATGTATGTGTGTGTGTATGTATGTATGTATGTATGTATGTGTATTTATGCATGTATGTGTGTGTATGTGTGTATGTATGTATGTATGTATGTGACTGTGTGTGTATTTATGCATGTATGTGTGTGTATGTGTTTATGTATGTATGTGACTGTGTGTGTATTTATGCATGCATGTGTGTATGTATGTGTGTATGTATGTATGTGACTGTGTGTGTATTTATGCATGTGTGTGTATGTGTGTATGTATGTATGTATGTGACTGTGTGTGTATGTATGCATGCATGTGTGTATGTATGTATGTATGTATGTATGTATGTGACTGTGTGTGTATTTATGCATGCATGTGTATGTATGTATGTATGTATGTATGTATGTGACTGTGTGTGTATTTATGCATGTATGTGTGTGTGTATGTGTGTATGTATAGATGTGACTGTGTGTGTATTTATGCATGTATGTGTGTATGTGTGTATGTATGTATGTGACTGTGTGTGTATTTATGCATGTATGTGTGTATGTGTGTATGTATGTATGTGACTGTGTGTGTATTTATGCATGTATGTGTGTATTTGTTTATGTATGTATGTGACTGTGTGTGTATTTATGCATGAATGTGTGTATGTATGTGTCTATGTATGTATGTATGTGACTGTGTGTGTATTTATGCATGTGTGTGTATGTGTGTATGTATGTATGTATGTATGTATGTATGTATGTATGTGAATGTGGGTGTGTGTATGTATGCATGCATGTGTGTATGTATGTATGTATGTATGTATGTGACTGTGTGTGTATTTATGCATGTATGTGTGTGTATGTATGTATGTATGTATGTATGTATGTATGTATGTGACTGTGTGTGTATTTATGCATGTATGTGTGTGTATGTATGTATGTATGTATGTATGTATGTCACTGTGTGTGTATTTATGCATGTATGTGTGTGTATGTGTGTATGTATGTAACTGTGTGTGTATGTATGCATGTATGTGTGTATGTGTGTATGTATGTATGTGGCTGTGTGTGTATTTATGCATGTATGTGTGTGTATATGTGTATGTATGCATGTGATCGTGTGTGTATTTATGCATGTGTGTGTATGTATGTATGTATGTATGTATGTTTGTATGTGACTGTGTGTGTATTTATGCATGTATTTGTGTGTATGTATGAATGTATGTGACTCTGTGTGTATTTATGCATGTATGTGTGTGTATGTGTGTATGTATGTATGTGACTGTGTTTGTATGTATGCATGTATGTGTGTGTGTATGTATGTATGTATGTGACTATGTGTATTTATGCATGTATGTGTGTGTGTATGTGTGTATGTATGTATGTGACTGTGTGTGTATATTTATGCATGTATGTGTGTGTATGTGTGTATGTATGTATGTATGTGACTGTGTGTGTATTTATGAATGTATGTGTGTGTATGTGTTTATGTATGTATGTGACTGTGTGTGTATTTATGCATGTATTTGTGTATGTATGTGTGTATGTATGTATGTGACTGTGTGTGTATTTATGCATGTGTGTGTATGTGTGTATGTATGCATGTGACTGTGTGTGTATGTATGCATGTATGTGTGTATGTATGTATGTATGTATGTATGTGACTGTGTGTGTATTTATGCATGTATGTGTATGTATGTATGTATGTGACTGTGAGTGTGTATTTATGCATGTATGTGTGTGTATGTGTGTATGTATATATGTGACTGTGTGTGTATTTATGCATGTATGTGTGTATGTATGTATTTGACTGTGTGTGTATTTATGCATGTATGTGTGTGTATGTGTGTATGTATATATGTGACTGTGTGTGTATTTATGCATGTATGTGTGTGTATGTGTTTATGTATGTATGTGACTGTGTGTGTATTTATGCATGAATGTGTGTATGTATGTGTGTATGCATGTATGTGACTGTGTGTGTATTTATGCATGTGTGTGTATGTGTGTATGTATGTAAGTATGTGAATGCGGGTGTGTGTATGTATGCATGTATGTGTGTATGTATGTATGTATGTATGTATGTATGTATGTGACTGTGTGTGTATTTATGCATGTATGTGTGTATGTATGTATGTATGTATGTATGTGACTGTGTGTGTATTTATGCATGTATGTGTGTGTGTGTATGTATGTATGTGACTGTGTGTGTATTTATGCATGTATGTGTGTGTATGTGTGTATGTATGTGACTGTGTGTATGTATGCATGTGTGTGTGTATGTGTGTATTTATGCATGCATGTGTGTGTATGTGTGTATGTTTGTATGTGATTGTGTGTGTATTTATGCATGTATGTGTGTGTATGTATGTATGTATGTATGTATGTTTGTATGTGACTGTGTGTGTATTTATGCATGTATGTGTGTGTATGTATGAATGTATGTGACTGTGTGTGTATTTATGCATGTATGTGTGTGTATGTATGTATGTATGTATGTATGTGACTGTGTGTGTATTTATGCATGTATGTGTGTGTATGTATGTATGTATGTATGTATGTGACTTTGTGTGCATTTATGCATGTATGTGTGTGTGTGTATGTGACTGTGTGTGTATTTATGCATGTATGTGTATGTTTGTGGAACCAGCAAATTACAGACCTTGTTACTACAGCAGTCACTATACATTACTACTATATACAGTATGGGTGGGTTAAACAGTGTCACTATATACAGTACGGGGGGACTGGACCATGTCACAGACTACTGGTTAAACAGTGTCACTATACAGTAATAGGGGGTCAGACCATCTCACAGACTGTGGACACAGGGTACCTCCTTTTGCAGACGTAATCTGATTAACAATATTTTTTCTGTGTTAAATGTTAAAAAAAAATGTATCAAATTCACCTTTTTGGGGGGGCTTCTTAGATCCTTGCACCTGTACCCTGTGGTCTCTAGTTACGCCTCTGCAAACACACACTTGCACAATCACGCACACACACACACGCACAATCACACACACATGCACAATCACACACACAATCACAATCACGCACACACACACACATGCACAATCACACACACTTGCACAATCACACACACATGCACAATCACACACACACATGCACAATCACACACACACGCACAATCACACACACACACATGTACAATCACACACATGCACAAGCACACACACACACACATGTACAATCACACACATGCACAAGCACACACACACACACACACACATGCACAATCACACACATGCACAATCACACACATGCACAAGCACACACACAATCACACACACATGCACAATCACGCACATGCACAATCACACATGCACAAGTGCACACACACAATCACACACACACATGCACAATCACACACACACACACATGCACAAGCACACAGGATCTTGTCAGAACATCTGAATAATAATTATTTATAACTGCTTATGAGTCATACTTCAGTACTGTGCTTGCTGTAACTAGGATGGCCCTCAGCTGCTACTTGAATGCTCTGGCTGTTCCCACTGTGAAATATAGACATAATATTTGTATAATGAAAATATAAATATTATATCTATATAGCTGTGAGGCAAAATCTTATTCTACAGCTGGAAGCAAATTAGATAATAGAAGTAAATTGGGAAGTTATTTAAAATTGCATGTTCTGTCTCAATAATGATAGTTTTTTTTAAAAAAATGATTCCTTTATGTGAACTTTGTACTAATTGTTCCCATCTAGAAAAGTATTTTTGCACAATAGTGCTCCATTGCCAGACACCACATTGCTCTTGTTAAGATTGTGATAATGTGTCCTTTAACACTAATAGAGTTGCACCAATCAGTCAATAGTGGCGCGCTAATGACAGCGCAATAAGCAATATCCCTGCATCTTACTAACATTAAAGTGCAACTTGATATTACAGAACATTGCCTAGAGCCTAACACTGCCTCTGCCAGTCTGTCTTCACCCCATAGTGCAGCCTCTGCCAGTCTGTCGTCACCCCATAGTGCAGCCTCTGCCAGTCTGTCTTCACCCCATAGTGCAGCCTCTGCCAGTCTGTCGTCACCCCATAGTGCAGCCTCTGCCAGTCTGTCGTCACCCCATAGTGCAGCCTCTGCCAGTCTCTCGTCACCCCATAGTGCAGCCTCTGCCAGTCTGTCGTCACCCCATAGTGCAGCCTCTGCCAGTCTGTCTTCACCCCATAGTGCAGCCTCTGCCAGTCTGTCATCACCCCATAGTGCAGCCTCTGCCAGTCTGTCGTCACCCCATAGTGCAGCCTCTGCCAGTCTCTCGTCACCCCATAGTGCAGCCTCTGCCAGTCTGTCGTCACCCCATAGTGCAGCCTCTGCCAGTCTGTCTTCACCCCATAGTGCAGCCTCTGCCAGTCTGTCTTCACCCCATAGTGCAGCCTCTGCCAGTCTCTCTTCACCCCATAGTGCAGCCTCTGCCAGTCTGTCTTCACCCCATAGTGCATCCTGCTGCCATCTCTTTCCCAGGTAAATGTTGCACACAAACTTGACTATCCACCTGATAGAAAAGAAAAAGTGAACACCTGTCAGGGTACCAGGGAACAGACAGAGACATAAAATGCTAAATTACTCACACCTTTATTAAAAATGAAAATAATTACAAAAATAATACCAAGTCCAAAAGTCAAATTACAAGCCAGGAGTCAAAGCAAGATGGTTAGACAGACGAGCCAGATCAGGAGCCATGGTGGGTAGTCAGATGAACTGGTTTAAGGAACACAGAGAACAATGATTTCAGGAACAAGTCAGAGATCAGGAACCAGAAGGGACATCAAACAAGCTAGGTCATACACGGAGTCAGGAACACAGGAATTCACAGTGAAGTCTGAGACCACGCAAGGGCAATGGCAGACTGGACTGAGCCAGTTAAATAGGAAGTGATGACATCATCATTCTGGGACTGCAAACTGTCTCTCTCTGATTATATTCTCCAGTTTGGACAAAAGAGGGAGCCTGGTGTAGTGAGCAGCATTACACACTCTGCTTTAGGCAAGGAGAAAACACAGGTGAGTCTGAAATGGCAGCCATGACAAAAAGCTGCAAACAATTAGTGAAGTCAGGGTAAACCCTGACAACATCGCACAAGACTTACCATTTTGGAGATGCTCTGATCCAGTCGTTTAGAAATATGGAATATAATTTTTAATCAATGTTATGTGTTTTAATGTGATACTTTAATAGAGGAAAATTAGAAGAATAAATTAGATAAATAGATATATACACAGACAAACAGAAAGACAGATATGCCCTCCTGTATGTGTTTGTAAATTTAGTCCTGACTCTTACAAGTCTTGTATTGTTTTATTTAAATGAATTTTTTCTATGGACAGCGCTGCAGAATATGTTGGCGCTTCATAATTAAAGTATAATAATAATAAATAATTGATAAATAGATAGTTAGATAGATAGATAGATAGATAGATAGATATTTTACAAAAAATACACACACTATTTTCTCTTAATTAAAGGGACACTGGACCCAAATTTTTTCTTTCATGATTCAGATAGAGCATGCAATTTTAAGGAACTTTCTAATTTACTCATATTATCAATTTTTCTTCATTCTCTTGGTATCTTTATTTGAAAAGCAAGAATGTAAGTTTAGATGCCTTATTTTTTAAATAAAGATAGCAGAAAAACGAAGAAAAATTGATAATAGGAGTAAAAGAGAAAGTTGCTTAAAATAGCATGCTCTATCTGAATCACGAAAGAAAAATATTGGGTTCAGTGTCCCTTTAGGTAAATAAAAATAGACAAAAGTATTTTGTATCTACCTTTCTTTATTGCAAATATAATAGAACAGAAATTTCACTTTTGAATTATGATTTCACATATTACGTTAAAAGGCTGAAACACGTTGACCAATGTTATTGTGCTCAAACTACTGACTAGTTTTATATTTGTTAAAACTGTTTTTAGGATTTGGGTGTTTATTATTTGTACAATATTGTATTATGTTTAGATTTATTTTTTGGTCACAACTACTCATGAGAACTTGTTATACACGTTAGTGAATATATCTGTTGGATTTATTCAGAATAATAACTAGGACACCATCATACTGGAATTTATCACTTCTGAATCACTTACTATCACAATATATATATATATATATATATATATATATTTATGTTTCCAGTTTTCTTTTCTTCCCCCCCTTTTTCAGTGTAGACTTTTGATTTTATAGACATATGGCTAGATTACGAGATTAGATTTGTGTTATGAGCTGTGCGGTGCTAACGTGCAGTTTTTTCTCACCGCTTACTTTCCTACAGTGCTGGTATTATAGGTTTTTACAAACCCATAGAGCAAATTTGCGCTCCAAACTGTACTCCAATACCAGCGCTGCTTAAGTCAGCTGTGAGCTGGTTGTACTTGCTCATGCACGATTTCCCCATAGACATCAACAGGGAGAACCGGCTGAGAAAAAGTCTAACACCTGCAAAAAAGCAGCGATTAGCTCAGTAACGCAGCCCCATTGATTCCTATGGCGAAACTAAAGTTATGTTTACACCTAACACCCTAACATGAACCCTGAGTCTAAACACCACTAATCTTACACTTATTAACCCCTAATCTGCGGACCCCGACATCGCCAACACCTACATTATATTTATTAACCCCTAATCTGCCACTCCGGACATCGCCGCCACCTACATTATACATATGAACCCCTAATCTGCTGCCGCCAACATCGCCAACACCTACATTATATTTATTAACCCCTAGTCTCCCTCCCCCAATGTTGCCGCAACCTACCTACAATTATTAACCCCTAATCTGCCACCCCAAATGTCACCGCCACTATTCTAATTTTATTAACCCCTAAACCTAAGTCTAACCCTAACCTAACAACACCTAACTTAAATATAATTTAAATAAATTTAAATAATATTCCTAACATTAACTAAATTATTCCTATTTAAAACTAAATACTTACCTATAAAATAAACCCTAAGCTAGCTACAATATAACTAATTGTTACATTGTAGCTAGCTTAAGTTTTATTTTTATTTTACAGGCAAGTTTGTATTTATTTTAACTAGGTAGAATAGTTGCTAAATAGTTTTTAACTATTTAATAACTACCTAGCTAAAATAAATACAAATTGACCTGTAAAATAAAACCTAATCTAAGTTACACTAACACCTAACACTACAATTAAATAACTTACCTAAATTAAATACAATTGAATACATGAAATAAAATTAACTAAATTACCACAAAAAAAAAAACACTAAATTACAGAAAATAAAAAACAAATTACAAGATCTTTAAACTAATTACACCTAATCTAAGAGCCCTATCAAAATAAAAAAGCCCACCCAAAATAAAAAAAACCTAGCCTACACTAAACTACCAATAGCCCTTAAAAGGGCCTTTTGCGGGGCATTACCCCAAAGAAATCAGCTCTTTTATCTGTAAAAAAAAATATAAACAACCCCCCCAACAATAAAACCCACCACTCACACAACCAAACCCCCCAAATAAAAGCCTAACTAAAAAAAAAACTAAGCTCCCCATTGCCCTGAAAAGGGCATTTGGATGGGCATTGCCCTTAAAAGGGAATTTAGCACTGTTGCAGCCCAAAGCCCTAACCTAAAAAATAAAACCACCCAATACACCCTTAGAAAATCCAATACACTAACCCCTGAATATTCACTTACCGGGAAAAGTCTTTATCCAAGTGGCAAGATGTCCTCCAGATGGGCAGAAGTGTTCCTCCAGATGGGCAGAAGTCTTCAACTCTTCATCCAGATGGCATCTTCTATCTTCATCCTTCCGATGCAGAGCGGCTCCATCTTCAAGACATCCGGCGCAGAGCATCCTCTTCAATCGACGGCTTCTTCGGAATGAATATACCTTTAAGTGATGTCATCCAATATGGCATCCCTTCCAATCAGTTCCAATCAGCCAATAGAATGCAAGCTCAATCCTATTGGCTGATTGGAATTCTATCAGCCAATCGGAATCTGAGGGACGCCATCTTGGATGACGTCACTTAATGGTACATTAATTCCAAAGAAGCCATCGTTTGAAGAGGATGCTCCACACCGGATGT